>NC_092458.1:111643681-111961675 GCF_047495875.1 Pithys albifrons albifrons | reverse complement strand
AATGGTTACAACATCACTGAAGTCTGGAGTTGAACCTATTTACATTAGTGGTGAAATTGATGCTAAATTCTTATTTAATGCATTGGACTTGGGGCACTGTAGCAGGACAGTATATAATGTGGCACAGTGGAGCTTTACTGTCTGTATAGGAATGATGATTTATAGTGGGAAGTGCACCTTCATTTCATGAAAGGCGATTTACTTGGCTCAAAATATTAAGAGACAGGTTTTATATCATTTAGGGTCTTACTACCTCTTCAAATATGTGCCTGCACCTTTCTCCTTTTTACTTTCCCTATAAATGAGCAAGAATGTATCGTCTTCAGGAAGTTTAATCTGCATCTCCCTTTCTGTTGTCTGGATTTTAGGTTTACGTCCTGTTAGGTGTAAATCTAGAGAAGATTAAATTCTTCTGGAGCAGAGAAATCAAAGATTATAATACAGGTTCCAAGTCTATAATGCTAAAGCCATGACATAGCACCGCGTTTATTAGATAGTCCTCACTTTTTTACAAAGGAAAATGTTAGAGGAACTCATAACAATTGCAAGCTGAAAATCATTAATTTTTCCCATGTGGAAGCACTAGCCATTCTTGGCTGAAAACTTGGCACTCTGTAGGTGAAATTATGTGGGTTTTTTACATGCTGCAGGAACATTTTTCATCTCTCCTCTGTAAGGTGAAATGCCACAAAACCTGAGATCCTAAAGTGTCCCAGGCTTTTTCTGAAGGAGGTAGTGCCTCTATCAGGAAATAGTCTGTTGCATACTGGATTATTGATGCAGATCTTGCTGGTGGATTTTTTCACACCATGTCATGCTTCACATTAGGTCAAAACAAGGAAGCGCATAGAGGATTTTATCAGTGTTGATAAAATCAGATGTCGAGCCAGTCTCAAGTGTGATTTAAGCTTACCCCGCTCTAAAAATTGGAAGTCGTAACAATGTTGCTAACGAGTTCCCTAAGCTGGTAAATTGTGGTTCGGGTTTTTTCCTTTTATTTTTTTTTTTTAATCAAAACGTCTTTATTCTTAGTTGCTTGGGGAAGGGGAGAAAAAAAACTATATCCCATTTTAATTATTTTTACTTTCTTTTATGACCTGCAGGTCTACAACATCAGGACAAGAGTAAGGAAACTGCTTGGTTCTGAAGTGCAGAGACATTAAGACCAGCCAGAGTCAGCACAGCTGGGCGGGTGATACAACAGTTGATGACTCCTTCAGCATGGAGCAAAGGACACACATGAAGATGAAGAGCCAACTTATTCTGGTTTTGCTATTGAGCCTTTTGTTTATAAGGCCATTTATGGGTCCCACAGTGTTGGAAAAAACCAGAAACCTAACTTCTCTTTCTTTCCTCATCTGAGCCTGCTGCAGCTGGGCAACCTAACTCCTTTCTGCTCCTTTAACAGTGTTTTGTTTTGTTCAGCTTGATATTTTTATGAACAGTCTCAATTGTCAGGAAAAAACCTCTCCCTTGACTACAGTGCGCCTCCTTTCAGGAATACAGTATTTTGTAGCTCTTTGTGCATCTATTTTTGTAGAAATACAGAAAGTTTGGGTAAGGATTGATGGGCTATTTTAGGATGACATATTTTTTTAAAAAAAATTGTAAAATTGTTAAGTTCTGTTTAAAGAACTTGCTCTCAGAGAAGCACTGGCAAAAATGTATAAAATGCTATTTTTAGATGTCCGTGATGTGTTTGTGCATTTTGGTTTTTTTGTTTTTTACCTCAAGTGTCTATCTTTCCTTTCTTTTTAAAGAGCTAAACCTCCCTTGTTTCCACATTACTAGATTTTGATGTTTTTGTCCTTTTGTTCTAGCTTAAGCAAGTATAATTCTCACCTAAAGTTGCAGCCAAATATTTTTTCCTGATGTTTAATTGTAGTAAGGGTGTTTTTATTTTTTCTTGCTTCTAAAGGTGGCTTGGTGCTGTGCTGATTGTCAGAAACTTGCAAACACCTTTAGCATAAAATGAAGCTTGAGGTTACAAGAACTGCATTTCCAACCCAACCATTCTTTCAAAATGGACCAAATACTCTTACAGATTTAAACCAGACATAAATTTGGGCCTCTTCTATGATCCATTGAAGCTGTTGAACACAGTCCCCTGTGGGTTATGTTGCAGGCCCTCCAAGTACTCATAAATACCAGTACAATCTTGCAGGCAGGACTTTCACATAAGCCATTTCAAGGGTGATAACTTACAACATCAATATTCAGGGAAAAAAAGAAAAAGCCAGGTTTATAGAAATGTGTGACTTGTGGAAACAAAACGTTTTCAACTGGCCTGATCTGTGCGCTGAGCACCTCGAGAAAAGCAGTGAAATTTTCATCTCCTGTTGACTTCAAAATATGTTTGTCTAACCTAAGCTGTGCTCTGGGCCTTGCGAGACCCCAGCTGCAGCTCTTCAGTTTCGTAACAAGTTGCACGTGCTCAGCGTGTGCACACTGAGGCTTGGCTGCCATCAGGGTAAGAATCTGGAAACTTGGAATCAGCATGGCCACATCTAACCACAGCCCTCTGCAGTGTTTGGGAAACCCCCCCCTTCTGGCCTGAGCCTTTGGTCTGACTTGTATAATAAGGGCTTTAGTTGAAGCCAAGGTGAGCCCACATGAGTCCTGGATAAGGGCTGAGACCACCCTTGGCAGTGCTGCCCCCATGCCCAGCCCTTGGGGACTCCAGCAAGTGTCACTGTGTGCTCAGGTGGGACTGAGGTGAGCCCAGGTTTGGGACCTTGGTTGCCAGCTCCTGGCTGTTGCTTGGAGATGTTGCCTTTCTGCTCTCTGCACCCAGGATCCCTCTGTAATATTTCCTAAGGTTCTTACAACCCACTGTGTGTCTGTTGCCACTGTTTTCAGACATCCCTTTTTGAAAGGTACACCAGCTGAATGGAAACCAAGGCATAAATGCATGGCTGAGATAAGAAACAGTTTAATTTTTAGGCACTGAGCATTGCAATGTAGTTTTGTCAGGTGGAGACCACATGGATCTGCATGTGAAAGGGGAGGGGGAGTGTTGGGATGTGCATGCCACTCCAAGGTTCAGGCCTCCCTCCCCTCACTGCTGCTTCCCTCCAAGCCTTTTGAACTTGATTCTGTGAGGTGTTGAGAGTTCTCCCATGTCACATGAGAGGACTTGATGTGCTGGCACTGGAGGTATTAGAATTATGTCACAATTTGGCAATACCCTTAAGTATGTACCTTGCTGATTTAAAGTTTGAGGCAACATATAAATGCTGAATGGACTATGCTTAAATGTGGCTTTAAGATAGTAGGGTTATAGTTTCTGTGTTGGGATGATGAATTAAATGTGGTGGGGTTTTTTTTCCTCATCTTTATAGTCCATCAGTATTTTTCTCTCTTAATAAATTTCATTCTCATGACAGTTCTGTATATCACTGCTACTCTGGTGGAGTAACTTCTTAATAAATTCGTAATGCAATGGGAAAACTGTATGGGAGGGAAGGCAGTCATAGCTGCCACAGTTCTTATCAGGACAGTATAGTTCAGGAAATATTTCAAGAATAAGAGTTCTGACTGAGGAATTCTGACAGTATTATAAAACTGGGAAGGAAAAAAAATACAAGTTGTTGATTTTGTTTCCCCTGGACATGGCAAAGCTGGAAGGCAAAGAGACAACGTGTCCTCATTGAACTTCAAGAAGGGAGAGTTTGGGTAGTAGGGGAAGGAAAAGCAGAGGCAACAATTCTTTTTGAGGTGTAGTGTGTTTGACTTCCTGATATAGTTTAAAGTCTAGCAAGAGTGGTCTGTTCATTGCCTTCCTCTTCACAAGCTTATACAATGCGGGACCTTTGCCAATTCCCTATAGATGTCAAGGCAAAACAGAACACAAAAAACCCAGGCCCACAGTTTGCACTGGAATCTCTATCTGGATTGTATTATTGAGTTGCTGGTTAGTGGGGATGAATACGTGGTGAAGCTGTTGCATCTTCCACTTCAAGGACTACTGTTCTGTACCCAGTTTCCACTGTTGAACCTGTGAGTGAGCTGAAGGAGCTTCTGACACTATGTAGGACCTGAGACAAGTGCCAATAAAAACCTGCTATCATATGTAGCCACTCTGAAATTTAAATAAATTAATTTTTTTCCTTAGTCAGTAATTGTCCCTTGTGCTAATAAGTGAGTTCGAAGTAAAAGAGTAAGTGCATAGCAGTAGCCCGATTTCTGTGTTCCAAAATTTGAAGGATGGAAAAGGAAAAAAATCCCTCCCTGCGACAAGCTTTTAACTTAAATTTATCAGATTTACTTCTCATACACACACACATGCACACGAATAAATGTGCTTATGAGAAGCAGATGCTGTGATGGTTTTGTTCTTGAAAGAGCAGGAGAGCACTCGCTCACAATGTTGCAGTTACAGAGAATTGATGACAGTGAGAAAGAAACAGAAACATTAGGACTGCTCATGTTTCTGCAGATAGGAAAAAAAGGCCCTTAATGTCAGGTCACAGATAATTATGTGTCTTAATACATTACTAAAGGAGTTGTTTCATTCTTTTTATGTGTGGTGAGTTCTGACACTGTCCCAAGAAAGTGGATGATTCATTTTGAGAGGTCTTACAAAACATATTGTACTCTGTCACTGTGTCTGGGAGAATGTAGGGAAATTATTGTTTTATTTCAAGAAAATCAACATACTAAACTCCTTGAAGTTGTCCAGGATTATATTTTATTCCTATTCATGTTGAGAAATCTGTCATTAATTTTTGTGTCTTCATTTGAAGACTGGGAAGATTCAAGTTGTCCATCAGTTTTTGAAAAGCAGGTGCCAGTGTGTTTCAACTGCCCATTTGCATCTACAAAAGATGATGGAATAGTGCAGTTACTGATTGCCCAGAAGATTTGATTTCTGGAGAGCTGAATAAGCTGCACTTGGCAATAGCAAAATTTGCTGATTCCTTTCCTCACCAAACACAAAAATTCAGTTATTGGTGTATTTAATACCTGTTTTGTAATGTGATGGTCCCCAGTGAATGGCAGTTTTTTCTCAATCATCTACTCCTGCATCAAAACATGCTTTCAAGAATGGATCTCTCATCACAGCTCTCAGAGAGTAGAGGTTGTGGGAGGGCAGTGTCATGTTTCCTTAGGATTGCCTTGCCTGTACCCAGCCTTTCTGCTTCCATGCTGTTATGTATGTCTTGCTTCCACAATTTTTTATGTGTATATATATATATATTTGTCTACAAATATATATATATATACACACACACATGTAGCTATACCTGGTTCCTTTCATTCCATCCTCATGCTTCAAATGCACATCCTTTGGAAGTGAAGTGAATGACATCACCAAATCTCATCTGAGATGGAAAATGTAGGCATTTTTTGCATTCTCTGTTGACTCAGGAGTGAATAGAATTTTCAGTTACTTGTATGAGCAAAATAAAACCTCAACAAAAAACCCCTTTCAAAACACCTGGTTAGTTGTGTCTGTAAAGATGGAGACAGCAGAGTTGTATAGAGAGGTGCAATATATTGCCTTTCAACAGACAAGCATACCTTTGAATATGACTCTTTTTATCTTTTTATTAATTTCAGGTACAAGCTTTTCCTCCATATCAATGGACCAGCAACATACATTTCTTATAAACAATTCAGAAATATATATAATTTTTAAGTTGACTCTTTGGTTTTAGTACTTGTTTGCGCTTTTAAAGGGTATTTGGACGATAAATATTGTTTGTGTGGGGATTCTTAAAAAAGTTGGTGCATGTTGTTTGGAACTGAAATCTCATGTATAGTGGGAAGGTATTTAAAAATAAATACTGCTTTTACATATTAGCCCTGTGGGCATAATCTGCTAGTTGTGATGCAGGAACAAGTCCCTTTAAAAACTAAGGGACTCTTGCCTGAGCAAGTTTAAAATCTAGTCCTTGTGACAGGAGAGGCAGGAGGGATCTTGGAAAGGTTGAGGTTGTAGAGCTGACAGCAGAGATGATGCTCTCCAGGATTGTATGTAGATATTGGACAGTCACTGCTCAACACACTAAATGTAGACTCTGTTAACAGGTTTATGCTTAGGGGGTGAACTGGTTGCCCAGAAGAATTGTAAATATGCCTGGAAACCTGTGGTTTAGCTGCCCTTGGTCTGCACAGTGCCCATGACCCTCTCCTTGTTCTTGCTCTGCAGTCTCTGTGACACCACAGTGGGACCTATGAAAGCTGGGCTGGAGCTCCCCATGAAGTGCAAGATGGTTTTAGTTCCCTATAAAGAAAGTTTAGGGATGGGGGTCATTAAAACATCACAATCATGCACCTGCTCAAAGGCTCAAGCCTTCAAGATAAATCATCTAATCAGCTGTGCATCACTAATCATGGTCATTTGCCTACAGGAGCCCTAGCACTGCTTCCTCCTCTCAGTGTCTCTGGAAATCTTCAGTGGCTTTGCGATCATTGGGACCAGCCTTGAATGCCTAAATTGCAGCCCAGTGTTGACTGGCACAGTGGGGTGGCCTAGGATTTGGTCCAGCATTGTTGGAAATCAGTTGGAATTGGCATTGAATGTGGTGTTCTTGGGCTCAGGTATTTAGTACCTATAGACAACCAACATTTTTAGCAGTTGAGGTTTACAGTAATCTACTAAAGTATCTGCAGAATATGCTGTACTTGCCCTGCTAGCTGTTTGTAGCTGATGTTTAAAACCATCAGTCAAATCAAGGTCCCTCTCTTCCCCACACCTGTTTTCCGACCTTGCCTCCCTGAAAATTCCATTGAACTTTTTTGCCCCTGTCATCAAAACTGATGGGAGGGGTGGGGCTTTGTATAAAGGAAAGTGTCACTGTTTATTACTGAATAAATAATTTAATGTGTTTTATTGTTCTATATTTTATGTAGCTTTTTTTTTGGTTTATTTCTCTAACACTTAGCTAGTTCGTTTTATTCTTATGCAACTGATTAACTTATAAATTACAGCATCCTGAGTTTCTAGTATTTGCATGAGATTAATTTCTTTTCCTGTTGGAAACATTATAAACCAAGCATTCTGAACTGGTTGTGTACTAAAATTAAACAGGCGAAATCTTAGTATCAAAGGGATTTCAAACATCTCATGGAGGCACCAGTTTCCCTTTTCAGGTACTGTCAATTGCTTTCACTACAGCATCCTTTATCTTTTACAAATAGCATTAACACTAGAGGCTATTTTATGATCAGATCTAGTAGAATCACAACCTGGACTTCTTTGTGTAAGATGCTTTTTCATTTTGTCATTTCCTAACAGTTTTGACAGTCATCAAGCGGAGAGTTTCCATGCAAGTTATGTATCTGAAATTGATTTTTTTTTTTTGGCAAAGTTCAATGAATCCTACTAAGAAGGTAACTGCCCCTGCTAAAATTATTTTATAACTGTTCAATTAAGAAATGTTTGCATGACTGCGTTCTGGCTCGGGGGTTGAAGGTTTGGTGTTTTGGTCACAGATACATCATTTACTGTTCCAACAGTGGGGAAAAGAAACCCTCCAAACTTTGGCCAAGCACTCAGCTTTTGAAAAATTGCCACTTGCATGCAATCAGCAGGGAGCTGTTAAGAGTTTAGTTGCAAAATCCTCTGAAGATCCTGACCATATGGGATGTACTCTTGTTTCAGAGCATCAGGAGATGAGCAGGATTTTTCCCATACCTCCTGCTTCAGGTTGTTTCCAGGACCACGCAGCAAGCAAGGCACCTTGTGCAGAGTCACTGTGTTCTTTGTTTTGGGTGTGACAAAGAGTTGGAGAGAGCTGGCAGCCAAAAAGTCAAGGAGAGGAAGGCCAGGAAAGGAGGAGACAGGGTTCAAAAGCTTTCTGTAGGAGAGGATGGGATTGGGAACTCTTGGGACAGAAACAATCCATAGACAGTGGAGATGAAGATGGGATGCGGACTGCTGAAAAATAAGCAAATAGTGCCTTGGGATTACTTGGCTAATACATGAAAGATCTAGAGTGGGATGTGACAGCTATCCAAAACCCCCAGAATAATGTGAGGACTTAGCAGTTTGGTATAAACAAGTGTCAATGAAAACTTAGGGTAAACACTGCAGAAAATGTCTTCCTTTGAAGTGAGCTGTGTGCACAGTGGTTTAGTCTGTGAGAAGAGACGTGGGACCTCTTTGCTTTAAGACAATCACAATTATCCTCAGCAAAGAAACAAATGTACTTCAGGAAGGAGGAGCATGTTAAGCTGGGGGATGAACTGCATGAAGTGCTTTCTCTTCTCCCTGTAACTTCACTGGTCTTGCCAGAGCAGGTCTCCCACAGTTGGGTTTCCAGATACTCATGGGGAATGCTTCTACACACTCACTGCATCAAGAAATGAAAGCAGGGGAAGTGATGCATTGTTTTGTGATTGATTTTAATTGTGATGCTCCATGTCCTTCATTAAGGTAAATCACTGTCACTCAGTTGGCTTTAGTGAATTTAACACCCATGGAGAATCCTATCAGTTCCGTCTGGATAAATCTCATTGTGGATGTTATCAGCTGGAACCTGGGTTCCAGATGAGTGCATGGGAGAGGTACTTCCCCCAGAGTCAGGATGTAGCTGGGTGACCTCAGTGGTGCTCTATCCACGTGGCACAGGGAAGTGTCACAGAAATGGATAGGAGTGGGACTGGCATCCTCTGTGCTGGCAGGGGAGACAAGTGTGGCCAAGGGCCAGCTTCTGGGAGTGAGGCTGGCCATAAGCCTGGTAGGACAAGGGGGCCATCAGCCCATCTTGGAGATTCCAGGCACTGGGGGATTGGTCATCCCGGCAGGACCCTGGACTCTGAGGGGTTATGCTGCCTGTGTGACGTGGGAGGCCGGGTGGGGACGAAGACATCTGGTGAGAATTCCTCATGGCTGAGCTGTGTGTTGGGCTGGGATGCCGAATAATTTAGCTGATTTCTTTTTTGGGGTTGCTGGGAGGAGGAGGAGGGGGGCTAGATGCCGCAGCCTTCCAGTAACTGCCTCTCCTTCAAAATATCACTTTTGCTTTCTGTGAAGGCAAGTAAGAAATTATATTTAAAAAAACATAACAAACAACAAACCAACACCAGGAACTACACCAATGTTTTCCTTGACAATAACTATACATCTGCAACAGTTTGTCACTATGGGAAAATGAGTGGGCAATAAACTTTTGATGTTGGCTGTTGCATGTACGGAGGTATCACAGGCTTTGAAAATGATTTGTTATGTGAATGCCCATAGTAGCACCACGGTTCAAAGGGAGGTGGTTTGTTTTTCATGCCCATTTAGTTATGAATAACACCAGCTCTAATTTCCTCCTCCCACCAGCAAGCAGAGAGTCCTGCATTGGAAGCCAAATATAGCAACAAAGATTTCTATCTCTGGCCAAAACCAAAAAATCTGTTCCCTTTTAAGAATAGCACTCTATTCTTTTCTGATGGAGATGGATAAAGAGAAAATTCAACCTTTAAGGAAGCCAGTGGGAAACTCCCAGGTCTCTCTCAAATGGCCAACATAAAAAGTATGAACATATTTTTTGGTGTCTTTGTAGAAGCCGGTGAGGACACTTCTGTAGAACCCCACCAGTAAAGTACTTTTGGGGTGGTAGTCTGGATAAATCTTCCCTTCTGCTTGGTGTGTTTTTGATGCCCAGCCTCATCACTCTTTTGAGCAACAGAATCAAGGCTGAATGGGAATTCTATGAATTACAAAATTACCCCTGCTTGTTCTGCATCCTTTTCTTTCTGGTTTGGTTTTGTGGAGAACTTAATTCCTAGACTCTGAAGCTCAGATTTCTGCTCCACCTGACAAGATCAATGAGGAAACATGGAGCAGCAGTGTCAGCCCAAACCTCCTTGGCTTTCTCATCAGTGGAGTTTGTGTGAAGCCAACCCTGTACTCTTTCCCATGGGCAGACTTTCAGGTTGTCATGTCCTCAGAGTGACTGTGGACAGTGGGGCTGTCCAGTTCCTGGCTGGATGGGCTGGAAGAGAAAGGATGTCTTACAAAGGAAAAGCAGAAATGTTTATGGTAAAGAGTTTCCTCAGGTGGTGATTTGACCTTTTCTGGATGGGAGTTAATATTCCCTGGAGATGTGCATGTATATGGGCGTCAGTACTTGCTTTTAAGCTAGAATATGCATTTAGGAGGAGGTACGCACCTACACCCTTTCTGATCCTGAGCAGGGTTTTTTTAACTTCTCTACACAATCTGAGGAAGGCAATTCAGCCTTTCCTTCGAAGGATTTATTCCCTTTCCAGCCCACCCCCACCACCCACCCATAAGCAACTGGTATCTGTGACATGTGAGCAAAAGAATCCCTTTCTCTAATGTATCAGCTGTCCTTGTTTTAGAAGTGTAGCTTCATTCATTTTTGCACTGTTTGGCTGAAGACCTTTGCTGTAAAGTGAATGCTTCAGGATTTTAGAGTTAGCTCTTCCTCATTTGGAAAACTGAATTTTTTTTTTTGACTTCACTAGAAGAAACCTTGGACCTCTAATGAATTTTGAAACCAGTGCAGGGAGGTGTCATCCAGTAAATATATTTGCACTGGATCTGTTTTGCCAGACATGTTTCTGATGGAGTTTTAAATAAACACAGGGATGTTTGGAAATATCTTGTGTATGTAAATATGTAAAATATGCAAAACAAAGCTAACAGATGTGGGGTGTACTCCTTGCTCACGTGAGGAGGCTTTGTGTAACATTTTTTTCCATTATCCTGTTTTTTTAAGCATCTGTGTCTGTTCCAAGATAATCACTTCTCTGTGATTCCCACTGGACAACGAGGGAGGAGGCTGGATGGGCCTATGGGATACCCTCAAGTCTGCCTAAACTCCTGTGAAGAACCTCCTGCTGTGTGGTGAAACCTGCTTTCCACAGGGCACAGGAGGAGCACACACCCTGGGGGCAGCACACAGTAGTGACTGTTCTTTAGATGTGGGATAGTGCCTGGGTCTGGCTGAACTTGGCCTCTCCAACACAAGACACAGCACAGCACAAGGTGTCCACAGCTATCCTCGGGTGCTTCATGACTGGCATGACAACAGCATTAGTCACCAGTACATGAATCTGAATTCTCTGAATTGAATCTGTTGCTCAGAAAAGGATGACAGCTTTGCAGCCTCAATTTAGCCTTTATTAAGTCAGGGAGAGTTGAAGCCTATATACTCTTGTCAGCCTGCTGAGGACTGGGGATTATTGTGGAGAGAAGAAAAGGAAGTCACCCAAACTCAGCCCATGGCACTACTACACTCTTATTGTATTAATTAAGCAGTATTCTGATTTTTAGACAGCCTTTCAGAGTGTAATTCATCCTCTGTGCGCAGCAACTGTACCACTTCCAAATTCTACAGGATATTTTGTGTGACTTAACCACCTGTTGTTTTTACTGATTTTTTCCACCTCCATCCTTGCTCTTGTTTTGCAGTTTCACTGCATTAAGGACAGCCTTCCAAACTCCTGGCTGGCTGGCTGGCAGTGTGGGTATCCAGGGACATGGCACAGTGGCTCCGTGTCACGCAGCTTCCATGTGCACCTTGAGTTTGACCTACCCATAAGCCCTGACACTTGGACACAAGCAGTACAAATTGCAAGCTCCTTTTGTTTATTTGTTTGGTGGTTTCAGTCTCAACAAATGAAAGTGCTTGGCAGGAACAACAGCCCTGTGTAAAGGGTAAAGGACAAAGTGGAAGTGGAGCATCCTAGAAGACATTCTAGCTGCCTCAGAAAAAGACCCATGTACTATGTCCAGGCAAATAGCTTAAGTGAATCCTGCAGAGATTTGCTGCTGCTTGTTCTCATTGCCTCCAGTTAGTCTAGCTGGCCTTGTTGCCTTGCTGTCAATGATATTTCTGTGTTAATAGGCTTGAGAAGATCTTTGTGAGAGCTAGTACTGAACCTCATAGTTACCTTACCTTTGTTTCAATGCAAAAAAACCATCTACCTTGCGCGTAAGAAACTGGCAATCTATAGCGATTTGCAATTCCTTAATGCTACATTCTCCTGGTTTAAAGAGTGACAGGTTACTTAGCTCTTGTTTCTTCAGGTCTTACCCCACAGAATTGCATATAGTGATTACATATGTTCTACCATCAGTTTCACCTTGAAATGACTAGAAATTTCTAGCAGCCTGGATGATACAGATGAGGCCACTGACTCAAAAAATTGTAACTGTTTTATGGCTCTTATATGGTCTCATTTTCTGTTCTTTTCTGAGATGTAGAAATAGTTGCTTTTTGTATGAAAGTAAATACCAAAAGATGAGAATACCCTAGTTGTGCAGAAGGCCCTGGATTTTAGTAAGCCAGAACCAAAACCAACTCAAGAATGGGACGCAGGTTCTTTCTTTCCTCTTCTATCCAATATCTGCATGTTGCTGTGAGATCAGCATAAGACATGGCGTTTCATTTTTCACCCAGAAATCACTGGGCAAAAAGTACTTTATTTTAGTTGCTTTATGTTTATGATACTTTGCAGTATGTGCTGGTCCCATAAATTTGCTCTGTACCAGCTGGCCAGTGCTTTACCTGCAGTAGCTTGATGTTCTTTGTGAACAAACAGTATTCACAGTGGGAACTTGCAAAACAGCATTTCCAGTGCAGGGGGTTGATAACAAACAGGGAATGACATCACTTTTTAGATTTGGGTTTGAAACATGGAGAAACTTAGAGGAACATTGAAACTGAGTAGGATCCTCAAGCTTCAAATCTGCTCCATCAGAAATTATTTGCTTCTAATATTTTGGACTGTATTTCGATGATTCTTAACAAAGGTTCTTCCTAGTAAAGTGGAAGATGCAGCTGTCATCCATGACAGACATTGCTGATTATTTTTCATGTGGCTGTTTGCTAATTTGAAGAGGTCTGAAAGGAAGTATAGAGAATCAAGATCAACTGGTAAAACTTCCAGTTTAATTCATTGTTGCAAAGGCACTCACACAAATCTCAGACCTGTTATTTCTGTATGTGAAATCAGTGATCGTTATAATTTCATTTCAGCTGGAATATTATTTTTCCCTTTCTTTTTTTCTTTGCTGTTTGATGGGTTAGATTTAAACCATCTGCAGGCAGATGGAAAGGAAAAGTGGAATTATTGTTTTCACCAAAAAATTTTGCAGCTGTCAGGGTGTGTTTGACACAGGCCTGATGGCTGAAAACAAAGACAGGACACATTGTCCCGGCTGGATATCAGAGAGCTAAGAACTCTTCATGGCCAACTCTTACTAGGAGAACTTGGGGCTAAATGAGGTAAACAAGATCATTATTTAGCCATACCCAAGGGCTTTTCAGAGAGACTTATTCACTTAATTATGTACTGCTTTTTCTGGGCGTCATTGAGACCCTGTTGGTTTTGGCACAGGGTGGGGGTGGGGGGTGACTCTCCAAGTGATAGTCACAATCTATCATACAAAGCACTGCTTTGTGACTGTCACACCACATGGCAGAGGCTGCAGTCATCACTTCCCATACCTGTCATGACATATTGCTTTTATAATTCAATTTAAGTTATAGCCCCATTATTAACAGCTGCAGCCAATGAAAAAGGGCTTAAATCACAACTTTCTAGGAGGGACAACAGAAGCTATGACTCAAACCTTCCCAGTGTGGATGAGATTGCTGCTTCATGTCCGAACACATGTGTCTCCTTGGTGATCCCAGCACTACTACTGCTTCTAAGGCAGCCCTTTCCACAGGAACTTGGCTTGTGTGAAAGCTGGATCCACTTCTTGGAGCTCCTGCATCTTGCTGCAGTGTTTGTGTTGTTGGTCTTCATAAGAGTTGCCATTCCTTCTGCTTGCACCAAGCTAGGCATCTTCAGGAAAAATAAATGAGTTTCCAAAGTGGTTTAAAACTCAAATCATCTTACACATATCAGTGTCTTTGCAGGAAGAAGTGAAATTCATTAGCAATGTGGAGTTTATTACTGCTAGGCCTTCCTGATATCAGTTTTTTTCCATTTAATGGGAGACCTCTGCTGTGTTGTTGTGTGTTCATTTGTTGTTTGGGCTTTTTCAACTACTTCAATATTAAGATCAGCAACATGACGTAAGACAGTTAACAATAAAGTTTTTGTCCTTTTCATCATGAGTTTTGAGAGTGCTAATACTATGAAGGCATTTAGAGGTGTATTTTTCTGCTCTGAAGTGACAATCATCTATCATTTCCCTCTCCTGGGGCTGACATCATATTGGTAGTTATTCATGTTGTGTTTTTTTCCCCAAATAATTTGGCTGTATGTATCTATAGTCAGGATCTGCTTGAATTAAGCTAAAACTAGGAGAATGACATTCATAAACTGTGAGCTACTGTCTATCATTATGTCATCTGAGCCCTTGGAGTGCACAAGATTTGAGTTGCTCTCTTGTTATTCTGTGGTTGCTGGATGTGTTGTACAACAGCTCAAATTGAAAGCAATTTTGGAAATAGTTCACCAGATAGCTGGTGTTTTGAAAATGCTGAGAAGAACCAGCTTTACAACCATCTTGGATCAAGGTAAGATGGGACTTTGTTGCTGCAGTTGTCATAATTTGGCTAGTGTAGGAGGAAGGGAAAGGCCTGAAGATGTTTCAGTTCTTTTCCCTCATCCCCACCCAAACTTCAACAGGTCAAATAGAGGCCAAACCCTATTTATGTCACTCTCATTAATCTAGCAAGTGTACTCCTGTTGGAAAGAATAACAAGATTTTGGTTTAAGCACATCAAAATTAACTTTCACAAAGGGAGTATTTTCCCCTATCTCTGTGCTTGATATACAGTGCTTAGACATGCACTATTTACAGCGTTACCAGGATTATGTCCAGGGTGTGTAGTGCTCCCTGCTATGTACTTTGCACAGTTATTTACACCTGCACAAAGCACGTGTGAAAGGTCCCCACCTCAGCACTGGTTGTGCTCATTCACAGGCACTGAACATTGATGTCAAGGAGCACAAAAGTGCAGAAAATCACCCCCAGCATCCTGATATTCCTGGTTCAACCAGGTTCCTCAGGACAAGATGTGCTGTTGTTTGGGTCACATCTCAGTCACCTCCCACACTGAGCAGTGTAAGAGCGAGGCAAAAGTCCCACATCCAGCCAACTCACCTTACCTCCCCTGGCAGCCCACGCTGTTGCAGGAGGTCTGGCTTCTACACTGCTTTCTTTTGAGGTCTGTGAAAAAAGGCCAATATTCACTTGTATTCCTTTGCTGCCCATTGATGTCTTTGTAAATGATAAACCAAAAAGAGAATACCAAATGCTTTCAAGGAGTTAGGGCTATTCTGGTCTCTCAGAGCCATATGTTTTCATATGTTTTTCAGCTGTCTGTAGGTTTAAGAGATTAATTCCCATATGGCAGATCCAGTTGCAAGTGCCTTAACTGTGATTCCTGAGCAGGTGCATCTGTATCAGTCCCTGTCTCTCCTTTAGAGGAGAATAACAAGCTTAAGTAATGAGAACCTGAAATAAAACTATGAAAGAAAGTGGCATAAGAGAGGGTAACTGACTGACCACTGAAATGATATGTGGGGCATTTTAAGGAGAGAAAAACCTCGAAAAGCAGTTAGTAGAGGAAGCATTGTTGGAAACAAATGCAACTTGTAGCTGCTACAAACAGTGCTCAGCCTCTGAAAAAGACTCGGGTTTACACAATCCCTGCAAACAACGAGCTGTGGAGGTGTGCAGTTCAGTCAGAGCAGTTCCTCAGCTGCATGTGCTCACCTCCATATTGCTACTCTAGTCATGGCTTCTAAAAGTTCCAATAGGAACAAGAAAACAGTTTTCAGACATGTTTTTTCCCCACTGCCTATAAACTGACTCAATAAAGGGAAGCTGTCTATAAAGACTTCCCAAAAGTTTGGCAAAACAATTTTTTTGAACACTTTCTGTCCTCTTATGGAAGTGCTTTAACACCAAGAAGTTATCCAAAAGCAGTACCACCACTGATTCTGGCTGGTTGGTGCTCACCAGAGCCCTGTAACAGGTGTCACCTTTCTCAGTAAGCAGATGAATATCGTCAGACTTAGCAGCCATGATATAATGCCTGGAGAGGGGAAACACTGGTTAGAAGCAGGTGGATGCTGCTCTGGTTTTATAGGTGTTGTATCACTGGATGTGCATCATTTAAGGAAAATTCCATTCCAGGATGGAAATGAATGTTATACTTTGTTATCAGTATATTATAATATAAAGCAAAGTACCTTAATTTATTAATTAAATGTCAGGGTAACTACATAGCAATTCACAGCTGAGCTGACTGCTGACCAAACTGAAGAAAGAGATAATTATATTTCATCAGCATGTTATATTTCATCAGACTATTGTTGAAAAAGATTATAACTCAGGTAAGTTCTCATCTATTTTTCTCTAGTAAAATGGCCTTCTTTGTTTTATGTAAGTCTGGTGAGGAGCACTGAAATCAGCTAAGTTGGAGTGGATCTTATCTCTTCTGTGATTCTGGTCCTGAAGTCAAGGATGTTACTTGGCTTTGTAGTAACTATTCTACAGCTGTTCACATAGTAAAACTTATAGAAATTGTCTGAGATTCTTAAGCAGGAAGAAGCTTAGAGGCATTGCATGGTGTTTTGTTTTACTTTTGGGTGAAGTTTCTTACTGACAAAACCATACAGTCTTCTAGACTAGAGGTTCTTTCTATCCACTTCATTTTTTCTGGTAATTTTTTTCCTCTGGGGAATTTTTAGAGAAGCTTGCATTTGAATTGAACTCCTTAAGGAGTGCAGTCTTTTAATGTGCTGGGTGCACAATAATAGGTGTGCTTTGTAAATGGGTGGGATGGCACAAAATCTCCTGCTGCCAGAATCCTTGAGTGAAATTGTATCTCAGCTGAAGGTAAACAGTGTCCTGATCATGATTTTGATCTGCCTTCCCAAACTGCTTATATATAATTTTGAGATACAGGGGCATTCTGTCCACTCCTACAGAAATCACTCTCTATAACTTAAGGCTTTAAGCTCGTTATGAAGATAATTCTTTATTTTATTTTCTCTGGACAACATGTACAAATTTCTTTGATTATTTGTTTAGGCTATTTATACAGAAACTACACAGGCAAAAGGAGGTTTAAATGTGTTAGTGGACAATATTATTAACAGCAGTTCTCACAGTAAAGTCTTACACTAAGGGCTCTAATATGACGAGAGTCTCATTCTGTGTTAACTGCTTCATATAAAAGTGGTTCTTTCTCTGTAGAAAAGTTGCCTAAGTGCAGCTGGGAGGACAGGGAGGTCCCCCTGCTGTCAGGAGACAGGTGAATGCAGACAAGGATGGTGTGGTGAAATTGCACACTATAGTGCCCTGTGAAACAAATGTCTTGTTGACAGGCAACAATGGATAACATTAATTACAAAGGCAGGAGATTTAAATAAAATGAACAGATTGAAATCCTGAGAAAGGATTATCTAGAATTTGCCTCTTGTCTGTTTTTGTGTGGGTAGTTATAATTATAACCACTAGGCATGGCCTGTGCAACAGCTTGGCTGTTACCATTTACAAGCAATTATTAATAACACTGTTAAATGGCAAGCTAATTTCCTCTAAGGCAGCTTATGCTTGAAGCTTCTGTGATTTAAATGTGAAATGACCCCATTATTCCTTTATTTGATTGATACTAACTGAGAGTAATTAACATAGAAAAGTTAAATCCACTTTAATTAGAAAACCGTTAACTGCAACCTCTCTAATTGGTATTGAAGGCAATAGTGTTTTTGCTGGCACCAAACTGTTAATGTAAAAAGCAAGTGCATAAACCACAGTGACAACAAATGGCTTTGGCCCTAATATACCTATAGTGCTTTTATCTTCACTTTTTTAAGATCTAGGCATTTATACTGTAAATCTACCCTTAAAGACTATGTACAGGCTCTCATATTTACCAATGACTTTCAAGACACCTGTATTTAGCTTTCAGGGTGCACTGTTACAGCAGGATTCTTTTCTGTCCTTAACAGAGAAATGAAGATTGAGCTAATTTTCCTGAATTATACAAACAAAGTTTCATTCACAGCAGGGTGAATTTCTCCAGCTGTTTATGAACTGGATATGAACAGCTGATCTCATCTAAAGAATTCAAGCTGGGAAACAAGGTGGGGGAAAGCTGCTGAGCAGGAGGTGAAATGGGTAATGATGTAACTTACTATGAAGCTGGCCATTCAATAAAACTGTGTGCTTTGCCTAGGCCTGCTTTTGCAATACTGTTTTGTTTGCTTTTAGATTTTATTTTTTAACATGATCATGTTAACATTGTGAAATAAATCTGTGCTATTATAACCAACTTGTTATGCCTGTAGGGGCACACAAAGTTTTTACATTGATCAAAAATTGAGTGCCTGAGCAGGAAGGGGAATGCAACAACAACAACAAAATAGTAAGTGGTATAGCTTTTGAAGTGAGAAGACAGCTTTCTCTATGGGATACATTTTTAAACTGGACCTCTAGCACCAGGAAGGATTGTGCCTGTAAGCAGCCTGTGCACAGCTGCCCACCAAAAACCTCCCAGCTTTGCAGCTGGGGGAGGTTCCCAGCAGAGGCAGAGCTAAAGAGGGAGGCTACAGCACAACCTCATGTTGCCATCAGAACCATTGTGGGGCTATGGATCACAGGCACTGTGTCTTCTTGCCAGTGCTCATTGGGATGTCACCTTTTACTGCTGATAAAGATTTCACTGAATGTGTTCAGGGCCTCCCCAGACTCTCATCTCTGTGAGCTGTGTTGTTCATCATTGGTGTTTTGTTCTTGAAAGATCCTACTTCAACCTCTTTTGAATGGTTGCAGTGCTATTAGAAAAAGCCAGCAGACCAGATTCATTCTGACATGATTGGTTTCTGGTCTGTTTTTAGTTGGGTGGGGTTTTTTGATTTTTTTTTTCTTTTTTTTTTTTTTGTTGTTGTGTTTTGTTTTGGTTTTGTAGCTCTATCTATATGAAGCAAATAGAAAACATAATTTAAGTAGTTGCATGGAATTCTCTAATGTATCAATTCAACTCTGGGAGGTTTAGTGGAAAGATACAGTTTTACATAAGTGTTTGAAAAGAGTAAAAGGCACCCTTCGCATAAGTTCAGCTGATCTGCCTGGCTTGGTGGGTGCAACCGGTTGAAGTGCAGAGCATGTCCCTGGTGACAGCCAGGAAGGGGCAAAGTAAGATGGTGTTAAGCCACTGAACAATGAACCAATCCCCTGACTGGAAAGAGGAACCTCCTCTACAACAATCAAATTTGTAAATGCTAAATTAAAAGGAATCTTTGGATATGAAGCCAGAATTACTTGTATGCTATGTGTGAACGTAGAGAGATGGCTCTTTCTTGAGCCATCTCACTTTGAAATGACAGACAATATCAAGCACAATCCTTCCTCCAGCTGAGTCTCTCATTGTGCAGCTGGCACTGAGGAGAGCTTCTGGGTATGAATAACCACAATGCAAGGATTTAAAACTAAAAATATTCCTCATCAACCTGGCTTTCTTTGAACTACTTACGCAAGTCTTGTCAGTGGAAAAACATTCTGTGCAATTTCAAAACAGAAAATGGAATTGCCAATTATTGTGGAATAGACTACGACAAGCACCAAAACCAAGATCAGAAAACATCTGAAAACCTTTACTTATCTTTACTCAAATGAGATTTGAATTCAGATACTATACAGTGGAAATGTAGTTCCATTTTAAAATGTAAACAATTTAGTGGTGGAACAGACAAGATATGGAACCTACAGTGCAGTGGTAAAAGAAATGCAGCAGAGGAAAATAGCTCTTTTTTTTCCTTACAGAGAAAGTTGTTTAGCTCAAATCCAGCTGCACAGGAGTGAGGGTAAAGATACGCATTAACCTCTGTGCAGCTGGATTAAACCTTCAGCTGGGATAACTGACTTCCTTAATGGATCATATTCTACATCTCATTCTGTGTGTTGTTAAGCTTTTTCAGCTGCATGCTGATTTAAATAACACTGGTAGTGCTCAGCATTTTGTATTTTTTCTTAAGCATGGGAGATGTCAGTGAGTCAGAGAAAGGAGAAATCTGTCACCAGTGGACAGAGCTTGGATCAGTGCATTGGAAACCTGTTCTCTGAGTGCTGTGAGATTTGGATAATTTTGTGTAAATATGTATAGAACCACTGACTAAAACCCTTCACACTGATCATGAACTTCTGGAAATCAGAATATCTTCAGTCATCATCAGGAATTCACTTTTAGGTTCATGACAGGTTTTGAACATTTATAGAAACCAAGGCATATAATTGAAAAAACAGAAGAAAGTGTTAACTGACTAAAAGATCTTTAATTTTGTTTATATATCATGACTGTGACCTAAATAAAGTTGCTTTGGCTAAAGGAGACTAGATTTATTGTAGGCAAAAAAAAACCCAGAACAAAACCAAAGTTTTACAACAAAAATAGGTCTATATCCCATTGCTGAGCAGCCATTAGTTTTTATAAGTTCCTTCCTTTTTTCAGATTCTAATTGGTGGCCTGTTGGGAGTCCTGAGTGCAGAACGGTCAAAGCAACCCCCTTATTTTTTTAATTTTTTTTTGTGTTACTATAATCATCTCTGTAATTATAGTGGAATGTGACAAACACAGCACCAGCTGTTTGAAGCTTAATACTATTTAAGTATTACCATGCCTTTTTTTAAAGGTACCAAACCATATGGAAATCATAAGCCATTTCTCTCTCTCCTTTTTCTATTAAACTAAACTTTTATATTGAGATGCTAAGCCTGTGTTTGAAGAAAGGAGGGGGAAGAAAGGAATATTTCTGAAATGTCCTGTAATAACTTCAACTCATCTGTCTCATTCATGCAGTGTGAATTCCCCTTTCTAGTCCATTTTTCCCTGACATTATTTCTCTGGAAACAGAAGATTGACAATAAACAGGTTACTGCAGCTCTGACAGTCTCAGAATCAATTAATTGCAATAAAAAGAGTAATAACAGTAATAAAGATTTTTTTAATGCTCTTTTCCTTGAAAACCTCTTTGAGGCAGCAGATGTATTCTTTCTAGATGGGGCTACGTTGCTGCTTGGGCAGCTACTGGAACTAATTTCTCTCCCAGGATTCAAATTTTCTACAGTGCAAGTTGTTTTCAGACAGACACTTATTTTTCTCACTTCTTGTGTACGTTTTCGAAGAAAGGTTTTATAAAGGCAAGAAAGGAACATACAGCAGAAAGTCATTTTAAAGATATAAAAAAGCCTTACACCCAAACTTGCCCTGTGCAATATTACTCAGAAATCTACAGAGCTATTCCAGGGATTAAACTAACCACAGAGCTTGCATTCTTAGTTATACAGAGCTAGTTTTCTGCCAAAGTACTTTAAGACTTTGGCATCTTTTGCTTTCATGTAACCGGGAATCGGGTCCTATAGCTTTATCCCCTCCACTCAGAGCTCTGTTTAGTGAAATCCCTGGGCTTTGCTTTCTGTGTTTATGATGGGTGGGAGGAATGTGTAGCAGGAGGCTCCAAGGAAGAGCAAAGCCAGGGATAATAGCTGGCTTGGTATTCCAGCATGTAACCAGGTTCCCATGCTGTACCAGTCTCTAGGGCATCTTGGTGTCTCACAGTGGGGTAACAAAGGGATGTACTTAATGTGCCTCAGGTATGACTCCTGCTCTTCCTGTCTTTCATAGCAATACGTGCATTTTCTGCTCCATAAGAAGACTGTGCGTCTTGGTGATTTACTCTCTTTAAATACCTTGTATGTTCACACATGCACATTAATAAACCAGCACAATGTCACTGTGCTTGGAACTAAATGCCCAGGGTTGTTGGAGAGGGTTTTGTGGTGTGGCTTTGGCTGGACCCTTAGGAAAACTGCCTTCCTTCCTGGCTTGGTTGGCAGAATGGGAATGCCAGTGGCTCAGCTGGCTGGGGCTGCCTGGTTGGGAATGTGCAGCAGGTGCAGCTGCTGCTTGTCAGCTGAGAGTCCTGCAGGGTTCCCAAAAGAGTTTTGGTTTTGCTTGAAGTGGAGTTTAAAATCTTATTCAATAATCTCTGTGTTTTGATTTCTTTTAAGAGTATTGGGACCCTATGGCTGGTCTGCTTTTAAAGATGGAATGAAAAATAAGCATAAAAACTGCTGCTGCCCTGATCAAATACAGAAAGTAGCTCCTGCTTGTTCTCAGAGGTACCTGAATTCAGATTGATTGATGGGGATTACTTCCTGCAAATTCTAATTAGGTATGATTATATAGTAAAGAAGCTGAAAGAAAAGAGATGTTTAAGATAGCAGAAAAATATTTTAATTTATTTTGGGGGAAAATAAGTTTTTTACATGTGAGTGTTTTCAACACACCATTATGAATCGATACTTTGGCTGCATAAAAGAAAAAGTGTTTTTTTCTTTTCTTTGTTTTTTTTTTTTTTCATTCCTATTTTCCCCTCTCCTCACCTCCTTACTACTTTAAATTTTGGAAATGAATCCTTTCCAAGAGGCTGATTTTTTTTTTTATGTTGACTCAGTAGACAACTGAGCTATTTCACACTTGGGGAGCCAAATTTTGTCTCCTATTGCACATGTTCAAGCCTAAATTTGGGCCTCAGATCTTTCAACAGAGACAAGAATACTGCAGGCACAGAGTGTAGAAATTTACACTGAAGCTCGTGTAGGTATGCTAGGGAGATAATGCTTTCCAGAATGGGAAATCATTTCACCTTCAGTGAATAGTTTTGGAGAAATAAATCTGATTAAAACAAAACAAAACAGAATTAAGGAATAGAAGATGTGGTTTAATTGCTTAACTGAACTTTAAAGTAATCCTCTTCAAAGACCAACCAAGTCTCTGGCATGAATGAGAGGACATTAAAATGTGCTAGAGTTAGTGTTGTGGGTCACCACTGTCCCCATGACACTCCTTTACTCTGGCCTCACCCTCCCTTGCCACCACAAGAACATGACATAGCGGTCTTAGTACCATTTCAGGATGAAAAATCCAACTCCTGCTCTATTGAGACAGAAGTAAAGGAAGGCAGAGCATTGACTATGGCCAGAGCTGGGGCAGTAGAGACTCTCCAGACATGTGAACCCTGTGAGATTATATATTTATGATTATAATTTCATAAATATATTTATTTTATATGTATGTGCTATTGAACTTTAGTCACGAACTGAATGCCTTTAACTTGCAGCTTGGCCCAAAGCAGCCTCTTTCATGATGGTAATGCAGGGAGGCCATTTGGGCAAATACATCTGTCACTTTATGCTTTGCAGTTGCTCATGCACAGCCCTAAGAAAGCAAAAACATTCTCTTGAGATGCTGGGAAGGACACTGAGGTGACCCTTGTTCTTTCTCTGTGTAAACTGGCTCCCACAAGACCGAGATCAGCAATGGAGGAGTGGATGAACCCCAGTGTAAAACTTTATCTGAATAATGGTGCTTTTGGCAACTCAGAGTTTCTCTTTTTCATTTTTCTTTCTTTTTTTTTTTTTTAAAGCTTTTCTGCTAGAAATAAGACTGTCTCCCACTAGGATGATTAAAACCAGTTGGCTGACTCTGAAGTGAGCATACTGTATAGTATAGCACAAGACATGAGATGCTCTGAGAAAGCTTTTTCTCATCTATCTGTTCTACTGTTGCACCAATTAAAAGCAAGCAAAAAAGAAATTTAACTCCCCCTCCCCAGACACGTTTATCTTGAGAAATCCATATTGAATATTGAAAGTTTTATAATTTTTGACATTGGTCTTAAAGCTGAGCTGTGGTCACTTTGGATTGATTTCTTTTAATTGTGCTAAAAGATACACTGCGCTTGGAGTTTAGATTTTCAAGCCTTGATAAAAAAACCAAAACATACAGGTTGCTGAGAGAGGATGTTTTTGCCCCAAGTGAACTAGAAGGGTGACTGTACCAGAGAAGTATAAGACTGGATAGTCAAGATTTTAAATACTTTCTTAAAAAAAAAAAAATCCTTATTCTCAGGATATGCAAATAGTGAACCGCACAAGTCCATGAAGGAAAATACTTGGAGTGAGTAATATCTGTCTATTAAAAATAAGCAGATTGCATGTTCTCTCTAGTACTTCCTTCTAGAGTGGTATTCTGGCACCTTTTAGTGTGAAATGGAGTGAAAGCCACAGCCAGCTATTCAACACTATGAATGCAAGGAGGTGAGATGCCAAAACAGACAGGCAAAGCCATATGATTTGTGCAGCTACTTTAATTAAGCTGCCCAATGACTCCTTGTGAGGAATCTTACAAAATGTGACCTGTATATATGAGAGTGATAAACCAAGTGGCTTGTGACATATCTGACCCTCAGGGGCAACAAGTTGTTTCCAGCTTGGTGCATGATACGCAAATTATTCACAATTGCTGAGCACTTAACTGTATTTACATGATAGAGATTATCTTAGGAAAGTAATAGTATCCAGGCCATTTTTATAGCTGAAGTTGCTATTTACCAGTATGAACTGCTTAGCATTTTTCTTCCTGAAAGATAGACACTTTTATGTCTGAATGAGAAACCAGGCAGAATTTAGATCACAAAGATGAGCCCAAGTTGTTAAAATGTCCCAATTTAGAGGCTGATTGCAATGCACCCAGGGCACTGGAGGACCCAATCCACAGGCAAGCAGTAATGGGGCCAGGTCAAAAATACAAGGAGGCTTTGGCCTGCATTGGGCTCTGCTATCTAAATATTTCTTTCTGAAATAATCTGTTTGGGTTCTAAACCAACACAAGCTTCTGCTACACCTGTTTATTGGAAGGGTAAAACAGTTGGCTTGAGAGTATTACTTGAACTTTTAATTTTGCTTGGAATGTGTTTTGATCAGAATTCAGAGATGTTGTTTTCTCTTCTCCCTGTCTCTGAATGCTGTTAAAATGCTATTATGAACTTGATGATAAAATCTAGTATGAGGCCATTGTTAGACTTCTGAAGAGAGACAGCAATGTAGCTCTTCTATTTCAAAGGTATTTGGAATTTTCTGTGGATTAGCTTTGGTCCCACAACAATCTATTTAAAAGACCAGAATGGTTTCTCCTGTGTGCTTCATAACATGAGCCTGGCTCATAACACAATACATTTTAACCCTGAGAGGAAAGAAAAAGGCTACTTTTACTAAGCCACAAGCATTTTGTACTGAGATATGTTTTGATTCAGTTCCTTCATCCACCCCAGACTATAATTTGCTTTGCTGCAAGCTTTGTAGGACTATGCACAACATGTGTATATTTTTGGCTGGTTATTTCAAAACAATCTTTAAAGGAGGCAACTTTGAATTTTAGTGGGGGAGAGAAAAGGAGACAGTGATTTGGAAATAATCACAGGACATGTCCAATTAATGTTTTTGTTCAAAATATTAATGAAACCTGTCTGCTGTTGTGAAGCAAAGGGCACACCTGTAAGAACAGGTAACTTTACGTTTATACCTCCTTTAATTCTCTGTGAAACTAAAATGAATCAAACACATTCAGTGTCAGAATGGAGCTGGAGGTGGCAAGCAGCTGGGAATCAAGCTTTAATCAGAAGTCAATTGGCCAAGGTTTTCTTGAATTGCTTGTATTTGGATTTTAAAATGTGTCCTTCAGTTATACACCTAAGCACCTCCTTACTTTTAGGGAATCTGTCTGAGGTGCCCATTGTGAAACACACAGGTCGTATCCAGAAGTAACATCAGCAGTTCAAGTCTGTGCAAAATATTTTGGCTACTTGCCTCTTTTTTTTTCTTTTCTTTTTTCCCCCCATGTATTTAATAGTTTTTTAAAAATGTCCTGGCTTTCTGGATTAGCAGAGAGACCTAGCAAATGGAAGCCAAAGAGCTCTGTGTGCATGCTCATGGGTGATAGGCATAAATTAAAAGGACTGTGGGAAAGAAGCCCCCTGAGGAACAGCTGCTGTGTCATGTGCATGACTGTGCTGGGAAGGGGAAAGGCAGGTGGTTTTCTGATCAATAATGTTATTCTGTTCAGAGCCATCTTGTGGATGCAGTTATGGATTATGTCCCTTTCAGATAATATGAATTTATGCCCCTATCCCCATAGGAGGCTTGGACTGCAGTGAATTATACTTGCATCACTACAGTATGGTTCAAATTATGTGAGTAGACAAGACTTATTTCCAGTTTTTAATGAAACAGCAAGGACAGATCCAAAGATGGTCAAAATTAATGACAGGAATCCTGTGGGTTCCTTTCGATTTATTCAAGAGCCACCTAAGAGGGCACTTTCCTCTCTAGAAAGAATTTTAAATATAAATTTCTATGACTTGTGGGTTTATTTTCCCTTCCAGGCTAGTGGAGAAGACCCCTATTATTACTTTTGGGAGGTGGTTCAAATTCTGATATTGGATGTGAATTCTTTGAGAATATAATTAGGAAATATATCACTTCAGCATTTTTTATTGTAAACATACATCATTGTAAAACACCACTGTTATGAAAAAAAACCATGATATTCTGGAAATATGGAACAATCCCATTTGTTTTAAGAACAGAAGGCAGGCAACTTTTCTTCAGGATCACAAAAATATGCTTCTTGCTGGTGGAAGTGTGCTTTGCATTAAATTCTAGAGTCAGTGGGTCTAGGCCCATGTATGTGTTGGCGAGAGTGTGGTTGTTGGATGTACAGTAATTCTGTGAGGTTAATTAATGAAGATAGGCTGTTGCTGGTGAACTATTTATTTTCCATGATCTAATTTGCTGTTTCAAACCATTTTAGTGAAACAGAAATCTCTGCCCCAGTTGGAAGCAAATGACCCTTTGCATAAATGCTTAATTATGTGATACCCCTTCTCCTTCTGTGAGTTAAAATTTTAAACCACTGTTTGGCTGATCCCAGACACAGACTGCTTGAACCTGTGTATTTGTAGTCAGATTTACTTGACCAAGTATTTCCTCTTTAGTTATTTTTCTCCTTTGATTTTCTGCTGTTTGCTTATTTCATTGCTGTTTACTGATGTAGCTTTTATTTTGGGACAGTGGATCCTACAAACACAGTTCTGCCTTGTGTCAGCACCATGGCTGAACTTTCTCTAGAAAACGGTCATTTTTCAAAATAAAAGCATTTAGCAGAGATGAGTTTCAGACATTACTGGGGTGAGGGTTTTAGAGCATTTTTCTAACTAAAATACTTGGTTTGCCCAAAATACATTTTCATGGTTTTTACTTTCCTTTTACCTTTTATAGATCTGTCTTCACTTGAATCATGACAAATTTTTCAAGTAAAAACACATCTTGTTGGGTATTTAAGTTGAGGCCATGTTAATTATTTTCAGAATTTACTTTTATCAAAAATCAGATTTCTTTCAGTCTAAATCCACACAAATGGCCAACATCAAAATGGTGTTTGAATTGACATGCATGCCAACTCTTAGATGCTTTTCTCTGAAAGCCATTTGTCTGGTGCCATGGTGATCTAACTTTCACTGAGGTAACAGTCTAGCTGAGATCCTGCAGAATCCAGCAAATGGTTCCCTCCATATGCAGGTGTTGCCATGACAATAGGTGGCTCCAGAAGCTTTGATTTTCATATCGATTTTGAGTTCACAGTTAAGGTTTGTGAAGCATAGGTTTGGAGTTCATTGCTTTTTGCTGTTATTTCTTAGCAGTTGTATTTTTTAAAGCATTCCAATGGGAATGGGGTATTCATCTTTGGAAGTTACAGACAGATACTTTTGGGATCACAAGGAAATTCTTTCCTGGAAGCATCTGGAGTATGCAGGTAACGTATTTTCTTTTCTCCCTGAGGCCTGTGCTTTAGGGTGGGAGAAAAACCTGTGTAAAGACTCTATGTTATTTTCTTATTTCACACAAGTATACATGCACCTTTTCTGCATATAGCATTGAGAGCTTTGTCAGGCAAGTCTGACTTTCTTTAGTGGTTCCTTTGTGCTCTTAAATGTCAGAAAGTGAGTATGCAACAAATTAAACATTGGAGTTCTGCGTTCCTTCTGCCACCTGTTATGGACTTCAACTTCCTCAGAACGACTACTTGGTGTTTAACAAAAAAAATGTAATTGAACCTGACAGCCAAGCACCTGAAGTTGTTAAAAATTCTGTTCTGTGCAGTGTCTTGTCTTTACCATGGTAGCACCTGAGTGCTCTCCACAGCTAGAAAGGAACCAGATGACTTCTGTTAGTCAACATAAAGACAATACAGTCAATAAAGTTCTGTTACATCCCTTTTCACAGAAAAGTTACCCAATTGCTTGTTTTTAAGATCTGACTGTGTGTCAGTACAGACCCCCAAAAATGTGAGTGCCTTACAGTTGTTGCCAGTGTGGATTCAGCTGATACTGAATTGCATGAATTCTGACCCGAACCTGACAAAGATAAAACACCTATGTTCAGCTTCTATCAGTGCTGAATAGAGCTCATGAAAGCAAAGGAGAACACAGTGCAAGACTTGAATGCATAGCTAAACCCAAGCCTAACCTTGAATGCTGTCACTGAGAGGCAGACTTTAACCTTGGGATTCTTGGAGAAGCAACTTGAGAAAGAAGTTTGGGTTGATGTTACCTATCTCTAATTCTGCATCATCCCACATCTATGATCTTGTATGGAAAGTACAAGAACTGGTGTAATTGGAGTCAGACTATCAGTGGGGAGGAGTCAATGAAGTTTCTGACTTGTCGTAGGCTATTACAGTCAGAGAGGAATTCAGGTCTTGAACTTCTGGTTTGTCCTTGAGGACGTCTTGGTGAACGCCCTTAACCACTGGAGACAGCTCTGCAGCAACTGCCTCCCAGAAATGATACATTCTTTTGTTTGCAAACGTGACTCTTCTTGCATAGGTTTGATTCTGGCCAACAATTTTCATGCTGCATGATGAGCTCAACCTGGCACCCACGGGCAATGGTGATTAAACTCTGAGCCAAGTTACTGCAGAATTCCAGTAATATCCTTGAATCACCGTTCAAACTCTTCTCCCAATTCCCTTGATAGAGAGCAGTAAAGCAATTGAGGAGACCAAGGACTTGAGATTTCATTCCACAGCTCTTTTGTGAGTGTGAACCAGAGTAAGCTGAACATACAACTTGCCTCCTGCTGAGGGAGCAACACTGTCCGTGCAATACTAAGCCATCCTCAGTGGTGCAGGTGTGGTGTAGTGTAAGGGTACCAGGGTAGCCCAAAATTGCCCCTTGGTCTAAACGCTTTAGTGCCAGTGACTGTCACTGCACCTGTTAGTTTGTTCCAGTGATTAATTACTCTATCATCTGCCCAAATTCTAATCTAAATTTAGATGGCAACCCTGCTGCTGCAGGGATTAAGCCAGCCCTAGGTGCCAGTCCCTGCCACCTTTTGTCCTGTAGACTCCTGCTTTGTTATACATGGGAACTATTCAAGGTGAGGAAATTCAGAAGTAACAGGCCTAGCTGTATAGTCACAGTAATTTGCATAAGAGATTTTGGCATTCTCTATATCCTGAAAAGGCTCAGAAAACACTTTCAACAAAATGAAAAACATGTTTATCAATTACTAGAGTTTAAAGGGAGTCATTAACTTTCCCTGGGATCACAAAGAACTAGTAGCTTTCCATAGACTGATTTGATGTGAATTAGAAAAATTGTAGTAGCAGAGCAGGAAGGAAAAGGCAAGAGCTAGTTCTGTCTTTACTGGGTTCACTCCTGAATGCTGGTTTTATGCTGATATTCTTGGATGACATTGCTTTGTATTTGGGAACACGTAATATATTCGTAAAATACAGTAAAATATTCATATTTCAATGGTAAAGCACCCCCTGGAACTGCTGAGATTTCTAGGCTGAGGCATCTGGTACAACTCACAAGTCCTGCTTAATAGAAACAACTTGTCTTACTAGCAGCCAGTCCTTGGTGGGTTCATCAAAGAGTAACTTCTCTTTTCTTCTCTCATTCACTGTAACCACACAGGCAGAAAGGTGGTTCAAGGTTCTGATAGTGCCATCTTGAACAAATTACCAATCTTTCCCTAGTCCATAAGCAAAGACCACACTGGTATTAGTGAGACACCATATGGACCAAAACCTGCTTTGACCAGATCTGAAGTTTGATGTGTTTTGGCAAATCTGACATCTGTCTGAATGAACTGCAGAATTTACCTGTGTATCGACTCTGCTGGAAAAGTGAAAAAGACTTTTGCAATGGCTCCTCCTTTCTTTGAACAGTGTAGGACAGCTAAATTAAATACTCTTGAAGGAATAGTTCTTTATATTATAAGAATTGTCTGGAAGTCTTCAGGCAAGATGTTGTATACACTTGCATTTTGATAACAGGTTCTTCCTCAGCTGCACAGAAATAAATATTGACTAAAAAGGGGGATTCTGAGTTTTGGGCCTGATAAAGCTTAATACACCATTTCTACAAAAGAAAGAGTTTGCCTGGAAACCATTCATATTATTCCAGACCACAAATTGACCAAATTAATATAGGATTTATAAGGTCACATGAAATTTAGTGTTTTTCAGGGGAAAAAAAGCTTACTTTATGGCATTATAAAATAAACTTTAATATTCTGTGAAAATAACAATGAGATTTACAGTGGACTGAAATCTAATATTGCTTTTGTTTATAAAATACTTGCAGATATATATGAAGACAATGGAGAAATTGATGTTTGGATTTTTTAAATCTATGAATGCATGTTTAGAATTAATTTGGGATGGGTATGCATGTGTGTGTTTATATAGAGATACATTTTTTAAAAAAATACTCTCCCAACACACATGTTTGAATCATGTTGTTATATTATAAACGGATTTTCTGACTTCAGTATTACTTTTGATTTCATGATTGCTGAGAGTTACAGAAGCCAGAAGTTGTGGAAAGCTCTTTGAATAACAGCTGAAGATGTGAGGAATTCATAGTTCTATAATGCCCCCAAATTACATATACAGGATATTTAGAGTTAGAACTATAGTATAGCATACAGTAATAATGTATACAAAGGTCTCCTTACAATAATCTGATTTTCCATAATTTGATATATTGTTTCTTGACAAATGGGAGCTCTGTAGTTTTTATTCACCCAGACTTTATACTTACAACTATTTAATTGTCTTATTTTCAACAAATGTAACCTCTATAATATTTTAAGACCTTAAACATTCATATTTTAAAGCTACTATCAGATCATAAGAATTATTAATATATATTGAATTAATTTAAGCCCCTTCAGAAATTTGTATTAGATACTCTCAAAGGGTTTGAGAGTTTTGCCTACTTTTTCTTCAACCAGTAGACCTGCATCATGCAGTGAAATTGCTCTTGGACAGCTTCTTCAGTACTGGCAGAGTTCCCCTGAGTACAAGAGTTCCTTTATAGCAGCTCTGTTTTGGTTTGAATATATCACTGTAATCTGCTTGCCCGACCTGGACACCAGCAGTGAAATCCCCCAGTGGTCCAGTGCAGTGAATGGGTGTTAGGAATCTGAATGGCTCCAGAAATAAAGATAATTGGTTTATTGTGGGGTTTGCCCATGCAATGGAAGTATCTTGCAGACCCCAGGAATTATTTTTTTAATTCCTAATCTAAAGGGATTTACTTTTGATTTCTCCTTTATGCTTATCACATCTTCAATCACCTACTTAAGAAGTGCTGTAGGTTCAGTGACACTTCTGGTTAAAATGATTCAAAACAGAAGACAAATAGGAAAATAAGATTTTGGAGTGGCTTCTTTTGTGCTTGTGAGGATTTGAGACTCATATACATGAATGCTTGACCGACTCAGAATAGGTCATTTCATGTTACCAGATGTGTTAAAATAACAATCTCAAAGATGTTTATTTAAGAATCAAAGTTAGTTCATTATTTGGGGTTTACTTTAGTAAGTAAGTAGGTCTTTAAGCAAGCCAGTCTGCTTATTTTGACTGAAGTATCCAACTTTCACTTCTCCTTGTGAGTGAACTGAGGGTAATCATGCTGCAGCAATGCCAAGCAAGGTCACAATATGCTTTCAGAAGAACTTTGTTATTTAGAATATTTTGGAATATGGTTTGAGCCAATGTTTACTTTCTACTTTTAAAGTGCCTGTCCTCAAACACCAGATACTTACACAGATGATTATAAATACAGGAAAAAATATAAATAATGGCAAAGCCTTTCAGATTAAGCCAGATTCCAAAACATAAGTAACCAGCAAGAAGACAAATCTCTTCCACCAGTTGTGTGATTTACTTTGATTCATCACAGTTTTTGTCTTACTAAGGGTTGCAGCAGGTAAAGTTGGTGTATAGGGTTTCTTCAAAGTTATCAGGTTTTGCTGTGGTGGCTGAGGAGGAGATGAGTAATTGGTGACCCTGAATGGAAACATCACTGCCACAGTTCTCCTCCTGCCACTGGAACCTGATAGCATTAGTAGTCCTGCCAGTTTGAACCGTAACAGTAACTCCAAAATAATTTCACAGACTACTAAATTTCAGACCACACAGATCACCGAAAGCAGACTGTCAAATCTCACATTCAGAGTATGCCTTTCTTCCCTAGAATTTCTTCCTGTGCCAACTCTGCCTTCCTATATGTTTAGGAGAGGGGAGAGTCCTCCAGACATGACTTGAACCATTTGTACTGGGAGTTTAACTCTTGCTATAGTTATATGAGAGACCCAGTGTTCAGGTAACAAAGTCAGAAGATTCAACAATCTTCAGTATGAAGCACCAATCCCAGTGGGAGCTACTTTATGCAAGCCATATGAAATAAGTCCTTCTGCACAGACTTTTCCTTCTATTTTCCATGGAGATGGATGATCCAGCTTCTCATTTTTAGCTACAACTCCTCTGGAGAGGGAGGAACACAAATGGAGATGCACAAGGACTTTGACCACTATATTTTTTACTTCATAAAAAAGATGTACCCTGTTCTTAAGACCAAATCAAGAGATCACATTGACGATAACCTAATACTGGCAATGCTTGGTTTTGTAATTTTGAATTTGTAGTGAAGGGCTAACTTCATGTGTCTTTCTTTGAATGAAATAAAGTAATAAGTTATGTTAGGCTCCACTGAAGTCAAACAATGACAAAACCCATTTGAGTTAAGTTGGATAAGCTGTTACTGGACTGTGAAAGCTGTCTTAGTTGCAGAAGCATTAGAATCATGGAAAGTATCACACTGATTTCCTCAGTAGTTGACTTGTCATGTGTCAGTGTATGTGTTGCTGCTATTCAGTAGTAACACATAGCAAAAATAGAGTTTATGGTTGTCAGCTAAACGAAGTTGCATATTATAACCTTTTGTTTCTGAGTTCCCTGTTCCTTCTTAGTAAGTATCCTCTCCCTTTCTTAACCAGAAAAGTCATGAAGAATTTTATCATTTTGGACAGTGATGTGTTCATAGTATGTCTCCTCAGAGTTACCAGTAAGACAGTCTTAGTATTTTGTCACTTGTGACAATAAAAATGGGTTTATTAAGATCAGAGTTTTAGGATATTGTTTACTAGCTTGTTTTTCTGTTCCTCTAAAATCTGTTATTCAGTTACCACAAGTCTACTGGAGTTTGCAGCTGTAGAATTGTACCTGGTCCTGACTTTGCTCAGTACCCTGACAAAGTTGAGAAGCTTTATTAAAATTCATGGTTTTCTGATGCATGTTTCTGGTCTTGGAATACAAGAATTAGACATGCAGAATATGATTAACAGGGTGAAATCAGGTAAAAATCTAATGAAAAATTACTTATTAAATTATCTAAAGTACAACTAAAGCAAACCTGGGACAAAATGTGCACTTAATTTTTGCCAGCTTTTCTCCAATAATGAACCAGGCAGTTTAACTTGTGAAGTCTGGAGGAAAGCCAAAGCTCTGTAACCTTATCACATCCTACTACAACTTCTTCACCCTACTATCACCTATAGCCATGTGGCCTGCTCATGCCTGCAAAGTTGCTGTGAGGGGGTTGCCTGTATTTATAGTAAGATAATACTGACCTAAACAGAAACATCTTCACCTAAGTGTTTTTTTTCCTGGTTGTCGTTCCTTTTGTGCATGGATCTGTGACTCTTTCTTGACATGGAGGAAGAACATCCAAATGAGAAAAGCAAATGTGTTTTTAACTGCAGCAGGAAGATGAGTTGGAGGAGGGAAGAAAAACCTTTTTGCTTTCCTGGGACAGGGATAGAAGGACTTTCTTTGACATCCAGTGAGACACTTATCTATTGTGACCCTGTATAAACTTGAAGACATGCACCTTGCTCTGTTTCCATGAGGTCCAAGAAGAAAAGGAAAACCAAAATGCATAGTGAAATTTTACTATTTCAGACGTGCTATTCCTGTGTTCTGTGAAATGAACATTTTTCAACTGGGACAAGGCATGAGTTCAGCGTTCAGACATAGGTACCTGCCAAATCTGAAGAATTAAATAAAAAGAGAGAGGAGGAGAGAAGGGGAGCTGATTTATACTGATCTCAGTAAAGAATTTGACTGTATGTAGCAGCTGGACAACCTATGATTTTTTACACATGGATGGCCTCAGAAGTGGCCAGAAATAACAATGCAGTTTGGGCATGAGAAATTCTTACCCAAAACAGTAAAGAGGGAGGGAAAGCTACAAGCATTTTTAAGTGAAAATACTGTCACAAATAGCTACTGCATGACAGCAGTAGTAAACTAATGCTAGGGGACAGCCATTATGAGCATCACAGTAACCTCTGACATGTGCCAAATGAAATCTCTACATCAACATCTGCCTTCAGAGGCTGCATACTCCCAAAAGGAATATTCACTCTTCTACTCTTATCTCCTGCTCCATCCTCTTTTACCTGCCAACAGCTGTGAAGGCTGGCAGCTGCCTAGAGGGCTCTTTGCAGTCTAAATTAAAGAGGCATGTTAATTGGGGCATACTTCTTCAAAACTCTAGTAGGTGGTGGATATAATTCTGTCTCATTCATATTCTTGTATAGAGTTCCTCTTTCAAAACATACATATATTGAGAAGCATCTTATAGGCCAAGGTTGATTCTATTTTTTTTTCCTGTTTCCAAGGCTAACTCTCTGTTCTCCAACCAGATGCTGGCAATGTGACACCCAGGATTGAACCCATGCACTGATTTTATTTTATTTATTTTTCTGGCTCATGATTTCATTGACAGTATTGAAATAAAGTAGTTTTACAAAGTCAGGGATAGCTGCTCTCATTTGGGACAATATGTCTAGAGCTGGAGAAGATGCAGCCAGGATGGCAATGATAGCCCTTACTGAGCAAGAAGTCCTCTAGGCATGATTTAGAGCAGTCTTGACACTATTCTAACCTGTAGTATGGAAAGGTAAAATCTCTTCCAGCTGCATGCTGGATCTGGAAACAAGAAACTTCAGCAGCCTTTCCCCTGTGAGGCCCTGCAGAAACTATGTTCAGTAGCAGACAGCAGCTTCATTTAAAGGAAGAAAATCTGGGAATTTTAAGAAAAGTTTCAGAAATTAATCACTTTGGGTTTTGAGGTTCAGAAGAAAGCAAGAGATGGAAAGTCTTTGGGAAAAAAAGGAAGAGGGATCGTGCGAGCCTCAGTTTAGCTTTCCAGAATTGCAGAGTCTGCCAGGGAGGTCTATGCTGGATTGCAGACTCAAGGGAACACAAACCTAGTTGGATTAAACTGACTTTCCTGTCAGCTCACTGTGACAAGTGGGAAGTCCGAGGTCTGTAATCTCCTTTTAAGCTTTCTCTGGACTTAAGTTGGTTAGGGTTTGTTTGCTCGTTCCCTTCCCCCCAACATCCCACCATTTAATAGGAAAATGAAGGATGAAATGTTAAGTCTCTCCTCTCTTATTAAAATACCCCAAAAGAAGTACAGAACAGAGCAGAGAGAAATAACCCCAGTGACCACTAGCCAAAACTCACAAGTAGTGTGTGCATATCTGAAATAGTTGGTGCACTCACATAGGAAATCGCTGGATATTTTACACCTCTTGCAGCGGTTTAGTAACTGGCTGTGGAAGCTCATTCCCCACTTGAGAAAGTCATGAATTATACAGTTTTTACATCTGTTGAGCATGTTGTGCTTCTCAATCATCCAACTATACTGAGCCCTAAGTTTTCAGCCTTCACAATGAGATCACTGTTTTCAAGCACGTTCTAGTGGCATTTTGTCAAGCCATGTGTGTTTTCAGGATGGGGGCAGGGAGGGAGGAACAAAAGTATGCTGCCGTTTCACAGGATTGCAATCTACTTTTCAGCCTACATAAAACTGCTACTGACCCATCAACAAGAAATATTCTTTGTTTACTACTCCTTCTCTGCCTTGAAATGGTTTGACTTTTGTAAGGAAGAGGAACATGAAAGGGAGGAATATGTTTTTCACTTTTGATTTCAATACCTGATAATCTTAAAAAACCCCAATCAAATAAAACAACAATTTACCAACAAAAGAACTCCCAAAATAGCAAAACAAAGCCACAAACCCCAGTCATCTTTATTGTTCCTTTTAATGTATTTATTTCACTCTGTGATGATTCATTTTTGCTTCAGCCATGGGTTGTTATGAGTTAAATTGTACTATTAAATAAAAGCTGACTATGCAAACCCAATCACAGGGAATAAGGGAGATATAGTATTTTAATTTTGGTTAGGCACAGTAATAAAGAAATTAAATACACTAATTAGCAGTAGTTAAATTAAAGTACTCCAGGCTCATAATAGCAGGAGGTAGATTCCATAGAACTAAGAACAAACAATTTAGGAAGGGCCAAAGTGGGAAAACCTTTGTAGAAATTATCCATGGATAATCTTTCCAGAGCAGGCAAACAGAGAAATTAATACATTTATCTTAGGTCACCCAGGACTCACTGAGATCCCTCCAGGCTGTGCAATTCACAGCCAGGCAATAATTCCTTGTACTGAGTGTGTTTGATCATTGCCATATAGAGTTGGTTTTTTTTTTTCATTTGAGATGGTCACTCATCACTTAAAAATGGTGAGCCATAAAAAAATGGTCAGCCACTTCTCCTGGCTAAAATTCAGATGAAATGAACACAAAACCAATAGAGATTGACTGCACAGTGCATAGGGATAGCTTAAGATTTATGCATCTTTTGTACCAGCTTTTTCGTTTTGGGCTAAAATCCACTTGTTTGTATAGTTTGAAAAAGATGAATAAGCATTCCTATCTAATGAGATAACAAACATGGCACTGATGGAAAGGCATTGAAAACTGTAGCTTCATGAAAAATATTCTGGACTAGCAGCTGGATCAAAAAAAGTTTCTGTGTTCTTGCTGAGAAAAAACATTCAGAGGAAACCCCTGTAAAGGCAAAACTTCTTAAAGTGCTTAGACCCTCAGTGCTTAATTCAGGTAGTTTAAGTGACTGTAATTCATCTGTTTTCCCAGTCCTGTGAGTGTGTAGGGCCAGCTGGGCTCAGCTGGTCTGTGGGAGTGTGAGGAAGGAAAAAACTCTACTGCTCCCTACTGTGTCCTGGGCAGATGTCAGACCTGCCTGTGGCAAATGCTTTTTTCCCTGCCCAGGGCCATGCACAGGAATGGGCAGGGAAGAAAGCAGGTCAGCTAGGAGCCAAAGAGCCAGAATGCCATGCAGCCTGCTAAGCCAGAATCTCCACTGCTCCCTGCTGGTCCCCAGTCATGCCCTAAACCCCTTTTTGAGATGCCAAGATCAGCTGGTTGCATTGACATGCCCGGAGAAATATCTCGGCTGTGTGAGTAAGCTTGACTGGGAGATACAGCTTCAGTTTGGCTGAGCAAAGTTCACAGCCACCAGTTAAACCTGACCAATTTCAGGAGTTTTCTCCATTAAGCTCAGGATTATCCACACTCACTATGTGTGGATGGGAGAAACTGAACTGCCATCTCTTAGCCCGTATCTATAATATTCATAATTTTCTTTTCTTTTTCAGCTCACTAGCATATTCTGACAAAGCTCAGCAACATTTCAGTGAAATTTTTAAATGGATCAAAGATGAGTTGTCTTTACCCTGCTCAGGGATGTGATCATATCACTTCTGATGGCAGTCAGCACTCTGTGGCTGAGACAACCCCTCTCTGCCAGGTGGGCACCTGGTTTTGCCACAGGAACTGCCAGCCCCTCACAGAGGCTCTGGGCCACATGGCTCCCATGTGAGGGGACCTCTAACAGCAGGACACTCATAGGGTGCTTAACCATGTTATTGATCCGTGCATACATGTCTGCCTGCAGAGACAGACCCCACCCCATCGGCTCCCACAGCTGCACTGAAGAGTGGTGACTTGTCACCCAGTAATGTGACTGTGGAAAAACTAGGGAAAGGTATAGGGGGGAAAAAGCCCTTTTTGAGCACAATATTGTTGTTTTTAAGTTTCTTAAAAATGCTTGCCTACCTGCAGCCAAAAGCAATGTGCATCTTGTTTTGTATTCTAATTTATTAAACTAATTTCTTTCCACATAGAAAAAGACAAGGCTGAGATCTCTGGTGGTTCTGACCGATACAGTTAAATGTCTTCATGCTGGGTTTAAGGTTTAGCTACATAAGCTTACTCTGGGATTCTGATTAAACTTTAACATCTTTCTGTTTAGATCATAACATTCAGTGTTTCCATTATACGTATGGGCAATACCCTGACACCTTATCCTATTCCAAAACATTCTATGTAGCCAGTTTTGTCAACATGCAGGAATACGATTAAAAGTAGGGGAAAATAGTCTGTGACTGGTATTCTACTTGGCACATAACAACTGAATGTAAATTCATGTGTAAACATCAAAGCTGGCTGGAAAAAAAAATCAGGAACTGGATGAAGTTTACCTAACAAAATTGTTCACTCCAAATCACTAAACCACATTTTGATTTTATGGTATTTATGTTGTGCTCAGTCATGACAGAAGTTAAGAAAAGGGGTGAAGACTTGAGGAGGGGAGCCTATGGGCTAATATTAGCTGCATTGTTTGTTTGTGGACACTGTCACAAAGTGGATGAGAAGCTAAAGCATCTTTGGTATTACCACTTGCATGTTAAACGGGATTCCCTCCTTGAAGATATTTTTTGCATTGTCAGAGGAAGGAAACAGCAGCTGTGAAGTCGGGCTCCTCTCATGCCGACCGCAGAGCCTGCCCCACCCCCCTGGAAATCTATGCCAGATGCAGGAAAGAATGAGCAAGGTTTTCAAAGTGGACACTCAGCATATGGGAGGGAATATTTTAGCAACTAGAAAGCCTTGGATAATTTCAGCAACTCTCAGGACTTGAAGCAGTTCTTCAAGACAATCCACTCCAAGCCTCTCAAAGGCTTGTGGGAAATAAAGAGCTGTATGTCTTTTTCCCATCGATGTGGAAACCAAGTTTAAGGCCAGGCTGCTGAACTCCTCTTTTGATATGTTGTGTGCATGTTTGCTGTGAAGCAGAACTAGTAAGTGCTGGGTTTGGAGGAACACTAAGCTGAGGCAATGAAATCTCCATGAGAAAGCAAAGGTCTTTGAACAGCCTCTGAGACGATTTCTTTTCTAGATCTCTATTTCCAGAAAGTTCCTTGACTCCTCAGCCCAAAGGCATAGCTGTTATAACAGGGATTGATTAGAAAATGGTAAGCTATTTACAAGTAACAGAAAAACTTATTTGTTTTATTTACAAATATGAACAGAAAGGTTCAACTAGAACAGCTGAGCACCCAGAACTCAAAATTTATTTTCCAATGATTTTAGTTTCCATAAAACCTTGGCTTTTAGTAACACAGAATATTTTAGGCTCATTTAGCTATATGCAAAAGAAAAAACCTGAACAAAACACAAAATGTATCCATTTCAGGAGAGGTCTTTTCCTTCTTTTGCTGAAAAGTGCTTTGGCTGAAAAAGTGTGACTACATACATTATTGCACTAAGTGTGGAAACATAATACAGGACATCTTGGCCCTGCCATAACCTGTCCTAGTGAAGGGACTTGCTCCATCCCTCACTTTGGAACAAAACCACCAAGTGAACGTTGGTTTCCATGTGTTGCACAGCCAGAGATAGATACAAGCTGAAGTAAAAAAAAAAATAAAAGAACAAAAGTATAAGGAAACAAAGAAGGAGGGCAGACACTGGGCCACGGTTATGGATTTGCTGAGAAAGATGATGATTCCTCAGCTAGGAAGCAAATTGCAAGTTAAAGGAGAGGGAGAAAACAAGTTCACATGCTTAAAGTGAAATATGTGCTCTCTGGTCCCTTCCTGGGTTTCAGTAATAGACTTATGTTCTCTGGTCCTCCACCACAGCCATCTTTTCCATGCTCTTATTTCTTGACTCACTAACTGATAAACAATTTTAATGACATGGTACTAGGGATGTTTTCTGAAGAGCTTTTCATATTTTCTATCTCCCGGTGTTGTAGTAAATTGCAGTTATTTAGACACAGCTGCTGCCTGCTCCAAGCATGCTTATAGTGTCAAGGTAGGCAGTGTGTTCAAATCTGAAGGTTGGGTCACAGAGCTCCTGCCATCAGTAATACACTTGTTTTTCTCTTGTACAACGTGCACCTTATTCTTCCTCCTGAACAATGGGCTGAAGCTATACCCTTATTTCATTTTACGTCAGCATCGTATGAAAGTGGATTTATAATATCTCATTGTAAATGGAGACATTTATTCTTATATTTTGTCATCTATCATGGATATACTTCATATCTGAGATGTACACAATACAGAAAATTATATTAGGAATAACACCTCTCTTGGATTTTCCAGTTGGAAACAATAAATCTTTTCCTCTAAGCCATACCCAGTGGTTCTTGGGCACTCAGAAACAATAGGGTCCTGCAGCTCTCCATTTGCAGAATTAATATTGGTAGGAAAATCACGTTTTGCCTTTCACAGTCAGCAAGGACAAGGGCTGCCTTTCTGAAAACTACCCAAGCTAAACAGTGTGTTAGAAACTCTTGCTCAAATAGTTCATAACAGAGTTCAAATATAGTGCTCAAAAAATATTAGCTTTAGTGCTGTAGTCTGCTAACTGAGAATTACACTTCCAACAGTCCTTTAAAAAGAAGCTTAAACAGAGGTATTCTCTGAGTCCAACACAAAGGTACCCAGACCATTACTATAATGACAGAAAATGGAGTGGAGTCTGGGGAAAATAGTCATGATCATATGTTTAGATGCGTTAGTGAGCAGTAAGCTTTCAAACTGCTCTGCCAAGCCATTTCCTTTTTTCTGTTGCTATAGACCATTTCTAATTTGGGTTATACTCAGAACAAAACTTTTCAACACCTTCTGGGATAAGCATCATTCTTGGTCTTCATTTGGGAAGGCTTAATTCTGTGATGTTGAGTTGTGGAAAAAAGTTAATAATATCAGTAACTAATCTGCAAACAGTGTTTTTCTTAAAGACAGAACTTTCAGGGCATCACATGCAGGATTCTGCTTTTATTTGATCCATATAATTTTTAGGTTCTGTTTCTTCCATGTCTTCTGAAATCCCCATTTTGTTACCGTAGAGTCATAAATGTGAAGGTGTACTGAATTAAAGGATACAGAGAAACATCATTTTCTGAGAATTTTCAACCTGTAAGGTCTAGATATTGGAAGTAAACCTACCAAAACTCTCTTGGCCATTGGAAACAGTGTAGCAGGATAACAGTATGGACTGTCATTTCTAAATACTGTATTTCTTGTGTCTTGCTTACTTGACCTTCAGATTTAAAGGATGAGGCACTTAAAATGTAAGTGAGGTGAGTTCTAGAAATGAATACTGTAGTTTGACCAATAGTGCATAAATTTAGATGTTTCTATTAAAAAAAAAAAAGGAAAGAAAAAATCCCAGAGAAAGAGCTGTTTCTCTTTATTTTTAGTTCTTTGACTTTTCACTATTTTCTCATAGTAGTTTTAAGTTCAAAAATTTAATACCTTTTGTAGAAAAAAAATCCTCAATATTACCATAGCAAAACCACCATGCCCTTTATAATGGAACACCTATTCAGGATATCAGTAGGTTAGATGAGCCTTTCATAAAAGCATAACAAAAAAAGAAAAAAAAAGGGAGAACTGTGTTTATCATCCCTAGGAACACCTCCCAGACAAATTACAAATAAGGGCAGCATTCCATTTCACTCACTTCTACCAAATGTATAGAAAAGGATGTTGAGCATGCTTATGATCTGGATTAAATCAGAAAGGTCATCTAAAGACAGATTTAGATCTAAGGAGAACTAGGACTTAGTAAACTCACTTTAATCTGGCTTGTGATAGAGTAACAGATTTATAAAGAATGTCATTTGAGAGACTTCTGAATGCTGCTGCTCAGAAAATAAAGTTTTTTGGGGTTTGGTTTTTTTTTCTTCTGCTGAGACAAATGTCCTCTTCTTTTTATTAGATGGTTTTAAAGAAAAATTGTTTTGCAAACCAAAGCATGCAGGAATAGAGTATTTCCATAAAAACTATTCATGGAAAACCCCCCTACCATTTCCATAGTCTCCCTCCATTCTCTTCTGCCTTCAAGAGAAAAAGAAAATCCCACCAACATAACTAGATTAAAACACTTCTCCAGGGGAAAAAAAAGATTCTGCATGAACTGTGACCTTACATTGCTTTTAATATGAAATTGCATGGAGTCATGGCAGGGATAGTGTAGAGACTGAACCCAGCAGATGTTACCCTTTCACTGGCCTGTACTGACATTTGCCATGAAATGAAAGGGCTGGATGTTCTTATGTGTGGTACTATAAAATTAAGGACAACATATTCAAGTAAAACCAAATCAGAATCAAAATGCAGAGCTCAAAACAAGCCAAAAATGTTCTTTCAGTCACCAGCTGAAAAAAAGCTGAACATCAAAAATTGGTTTTGTTTTTTACCGAATTTATGTGTAATTTATCCTCTCTACACCTCATCCCAAGTCTCTCTTCCTAGAATACTTGAAGAACATGAGGAATCAGGCCAGATGGAAGGCAGACCACATCTTCACATCTTGCATACAGAGTTAGTCCTTTGTGTAGCTTCATTATGTGTTGCTAAATAATCCTTCAGACTGTGAGCTGAACTCTCTTGATAATCCCTCATGAAACTGGAATTGTGCAGATGGAGCTGTGTAGAGGCCAAGATCTTGGTATCCACTAGTTCCTCTTACTCCAAAATACTTAAGAGCATTCCCATTTCTATATCTGTGTTAATGCCCCAGGTACAATTCCTGGGTGCAGCCCAGTGCTCAAGTCTGCTTTGCTATAAGAACACTGCAGCATGTTAGTTCCAGTGTGACATAAACATGAAGTAAAGAGCTGCTACAAATAGGGCCCTTTTCCAGAATAAGGGCTTTCCCTTAACATTCAGGATAGGTTTTCCAACTGACTTCTTTAATTATTCTGTAAGCACAAATAGACTGCCTTATAAAATTACCAAAATCATGGATATAATGAGATTTTTTTCTTTTACTGTTAGTCATGCAAGTGAAACTGAAGTTCTGCATCCAAATCTGTAAGAACTTTGAAGTACAAACTGGATCAAGCTCACTTGGATATAGGTTTTCTTTTCTTATTATTATTTTGGATTCAGATGTGTTCTCACATAGACCATGTAAGCAGAACCAAAAATTAAGGTAGTAGTTACTGTGCCATTTCTTTCTGTCAAAATTAAAAGTGGTCCTACACATGCTGACACAAGACATTACTGCATTTAATTTATGCCTTCCTTGTAGCAATACATTATCTGAATATTTAATTCTTGAGGGTATTGGAACTAGGATATGTGTAGAGAAATTTCTCAGTCAAAGAAAAGTTATAGGGTTGATTTAAGAATTAGGTGATGTAAACCTATATCCTTTGCCACTCAAGCCTGTGCTGAGTTGTTCACTGTTGTGCTTTCTCACTCAAACAGCAGTGAATCCATGAACAGCAACAAAGCTAAATATTCAGTTTGACTTCAGTTGTGGTCCAAACTTTGCCTGCAAGCACATTCATTTGCACTTAAATTTTATATGTCTCAGTCTGCATTTTTCATGCCTAAGAGTTGTAGACATCTGCATAACTAAATGCTGACTTTCTGTTGTTTGAAATGAAACAACTTCATCAATCTGCTGGCATACACTGCTGTCAGCTTTTGCTTCTAATTGCACTGATGCCTCTCCTGAGAAAGACCCCCTCCAGTGAGAGCAAAGGAACCTCAATACCTCACAGAGTATTCTCACATCCTCTCTGTTTGTCGTAAGTGATAATCACCAGGGAGAGCATGAAGTATTCATTAATGATGTTAAACCAACCCCACAGATTACTCATTGTCCAAAGCCCTCTGAGGCTACCTGAGGGATTTCATAAGTTTCATCAGGCTCCAGATCATGCCTAAGCAGGCTTTGGTCTCCAAAAAAAGATAAATACAAGTAAAAACTGTACTGTACCGCCCCAGCTACTCTTAGGCTATTTATAGTAGTATCCTTATCAGCTGAGCACTGGTGAGCAAGGAGAGGGACATTGTAGCTGTCCACTTCTTGGGCCAATTGTAAGCCATGGTTGGATCATTTTCTGAAGTATTCAACCCTGGTGATTGCACTGTAATTAATATGTTTTTATTAGGCATCAAATAAGTTGCTGTTTTCTCCCTGTGTATTTATCTGTCAACAATATCTGCAAGAGGAGCTGCATCAGACAAATTTAATTTTCATAGCAAAGGTGTATTGAAAAGGAGGAAAAAAATTTCAAAGCAAAAGACAGTACTGACTTTGCTAAGACTGGTCTTGCTGAGGGGTGAAACTCAGTAATCAATAACAACAGAGAACACTGGATGGAGGAAAAGCATGACACATATCCCAAGAGGAATAATAAAATATGCTCAGCTTATATGGTTAATCTTCTCTGTAGGCTTGCTCTGAAAATTTAAGGAAGATTAAATTTCAGATATGCTGTTTCTTGTTTTTTCTGGCAACAATAAACTTCAAATTGAGGGAGATGGGGGAGGGAGAGGCTGAGTGGGGAGAAAGAGCCACAGTAAAGTGTCTGCTGTCCATGTAGTTTTGCCAGACTGCTGTCTCAATTGAGAGCTGTGATCGAGATTTATTGGGCTTAAAATATGAAACAGACCTTTCATGTTGGAATTCTAAATATCTTCTTAAGCAGTAGTGAGTACCACCAAATGCTTAAAGGCAACACAGCAGAGTTCAAATCCACACAATAGTTTCTTCTCTCTTGTGAGCCAGCAGATTGTAGGAATCTTGCTCCATGTTCTTATTTTTGATCTGGGGAAAGAGTATGTTGAATGCTATGATCATTGTCTAAAAATCACTTTGTCTTTTTATATTAGATTTTGGCTCAGATGACCAGTATTTGAACATGTGCATTGAATGGGCAGGTTTATCATTTAAGTTAATAAAGAAAATGCTTGAATGCATGCAACATGTTTGCATCTTGGTGGAATATTTTATTAAGCTCTTAGTTATGTAGTGAGAGCAGGAACAGCTTGGAAAAGATCTAGACTATTTGTTTTGTGCCATTTTGCCAGCTCCTGTTCCTCTGTTATGCCAACAGCTATATTCTACAGGAAAAATAAAGCTGTTTGTTGGAGAAATTAAACCAGTTTTCTCTGTGGACCTCAGGGGTTAGAGAGCAAAATGCAAAACCTGTCCCCTTTCACTACTTTTCCATCATTACATTTTGTAAGTATATTTGGAAGAGCTCATCTTCTTCAACTTATTTAGTAAGTGCAGCAAAGAGAATATATTAGGATTTTTAGGCTGTACAGCATTGTTTATGCTGAGAACTGACTAGGCTGCAGGTCAGGTTGCAGTTACATTGCATTTTTGATGTCAAATCATTGGATTTGATGATAACAGATTTTAATCATTGAATGGAATTCCAACCAGCAATTCAGGCCTGGATGATTATTTTCTAGTGACTCATGTGAAATTGTTCTTCAGTAGCATTTCTACTGACCAATGATGTGTGGACCAAGGTACCTATTAGGAGCCTGTTGCACATGTGCTCAAGGACTTTCTTTTCACCATCTGTTACAGTGGCACAGGGTGAGAAAACATGGGAGAGCAAGCCCTGCAAGCCATAGGAACATGAAAGATTAGAAATTTCTGTATTTTTCTTTTCTTCGCAAAAAATATCACTCAGAAAGAATGTAAGAGGTTGAGATGAGTAGAAAGGTCCCTTTCTCTGCTGGCTGGTAGATACATAACATCTGATCCACAAGATTCCTCACCTGAGTTGAGCTTTTCCTTTGCAGATGCTGTATTTCAGCTATGCTTATTAAGACTTCTACATCCCTTTTAATTGCCAGCTACACCCTTTTCTGTTTTTCCATGTAGGAAACTAGGTTGTATCTCCTTTGATTAGTCCATGTTATTCTTTCATAGTAGACCAACACGGATGCAGAATTCCAGGGGCTTTGTTCCAAGTGATTCTGTTATTAGCTCTTGAAATAAACAATAGTGACATGACTGCTTGGGTTGGAAATGCTGCCAGTAAGATCTTGGAGGTGTTATCCAGAGCATTTCTAGCTTGAGCTTTGATGATGGATGTGATCCAAGGACAATTTGGAAATGCTGTATTCCTCCTGCAATGGAATTTTGCAGCAAGAATGTAGCACACCGGTACACTGTAGTTTGCTCTTCCTGGGGAAAAATGATGAGCTAAATTTAGATTTGCTTAAAATATCTTGAGATGTTTTTAGCTGAAGAGTGATGATCCTTTTGAAGCTGGCTAAAATCCTGTGAAGGATCCTTCATTCTGTAGTTCACTTGCCACCACTGCTCCAGAGCCCAGATTTGTTAACATTCCAATCGTGCTGCAGAGCTCATAAATTAACTTGCACAGTATTTTGACTTTGAGTGGGTTGAAGAGGGATGAAGATTGAATGGATTAATTGTAATTGTCTATTTTAATCAGGTATACATCTCTTCTAGTTTAGGTAGTCTTCATTGGGCAGGTCATTTATGGTTTTGCATTGTGAGCTTTATTTCTTTTCTTTATTTTCTATTGTTGGACCAGATTTAGAGCAAAAAATATTGTCCTTATTCATTGGAAAAAACATTCTCCTTGCAGTAGGTACTTCAGTTTTGTCTGTCATAACTCGTATTTCAAGTCATATTATAAAATTACCTCACAACATAAGTAAGAGCATAGTTTTCCTTATACCATATTTTTATATGCTGCTCCTCCCAGGATATAAAAAGCACTGCTTAATAGTTAGCAAATTTGATGTGAATAAAGAGACCTTGGAACTCCAAAGCCACTATGATTCTTCTGTGACCACTCTAAAAATGGAGAAATATGAGTTTTCCACACATAAGTGCTGTAGATGTGCTGCATTATTTATTAACCATCACTGGAGGAAGGCTTAAGGCTTGCTACAAAGTAAATAACAAATACGTTGCAGAAAAAGAAAAAAAACTTGCAGAAGGCTTCATATGTGTTCAATTTACTCTCTAATTTGATATGCCCAACCTAATAATTGGTGGTCCAAAATCTTAGGTCTGGAGTAATGAGCATACTTTGGACTCATTGCATTCCCCTATGGAATGACCCTGATCCACTTTCCATTTCTTGTATAATGTATGCTGCATGGCACTATAGCTCCACAGTGGTCTGACATTTGCATTGGCAGCAGTAGGATTCCGGGTTATAGGAAGAATGACAATAGCCAGTGTGGGGGGGAATGGATGACAGTCAGGACACTAAACAGATGTAAAATATCTTGTCATTCTTCTGAACAGCCGTCAATCACAGGCTCTAACTAAAGAAGACATCCCTGAGGGTGACATCTAGCTCCTCTGTTGTGTTGTCATCTTCCCAGCAGGAAGTGTGGTGGGACACCTTACCTGGGAAAACCAGGCTTCTGCAACCTATATCTTTAGACAAGTCTAAAAACAAACAGGCATGGAAAGTGGGAGCTCCTTTTTGGGGGACAGGCCTCTTGGCATGCATGGCCTCACTGAAGAACTAGACACAATGGAATCATCATCCAATTTGTATCAATTCCATCAGGGTCAGATCGACTCATGTTATCCTATTAGCTTGCAGCAGTTAGAGAAACACACAGATGGGTCTGTGTTCTGAAGACCAAGACAAAGCCTTGTTATGCTTTTTTCCCTCCCTCTTCCCTCCAATGGGATTACAATGGTCCCTGTTGTCCCTCTTTGTTTCAGTATTCCTTGATTGACAATACCCTGGGAGATGTCACTGTCCTTGCTCCATGCATTGTAATAGCATGGAGTACCAAGGGTGCTTTAGGACCTTCGTCCTCCCTTTTCTTTCAGGTGTTGTAAACATCTGTCACTGCACCACAATGACGACCTCTTGTTGAGCTTACATGTCTGATGCTCTATCACTCAGTGTCTGAGGGAGATGCAAGTGAAAACTTTAGGTAGTGGCATGAATAGAGGGCAAAGAAATAGGGCAACTTTATTATGGACTATCATCAGAAAGTAGCATGTGTGGAATGTCAATTTAATAATAGAATTGACAGCTTTTCTCTGGTTTCCGCAATGCCACAAGTGTTTCTTTGACAGTTTAAAAAATAGGCCCTTTGTAGCAGTCAGTGAGTGGCACTACATACATTTGTGAATGCTCTGCATAACTGAGATTCTCCCAAATGCCACTGTCCTAAGACCAGCCTCAAGAATCCTTCTGCATTGACTAAGGGTAGTGGTGCATGGGGATCTGGGGAACCTAAGCAATGTCACATATGGTGTACAGTAGTCAGAAGGATGCAGCATAGCTAAAAAGATGTTGAGTTACCATTCTGTCAGGAGGGAGTTTCTAAGTCAAAGAAGATGCGTATGCCATAGTAAAAATTGCTAAACAACTCTCAGTAAATTTTCAGATGTAAAAAGACATTTTTTTTCCATTTTTTATTCAAAGAGCATTCACAGAAAGCTTCCACTCGTTCACCATAGAAAAATACTAACATTTGGTGACAAACTAGAGGTCCACAAGGCTTTCATTTTTTAACCAAAGAGTCAAAGAGATAATACGGCAGAAATGTGCGTGATTTTCCCCTGGTTAGTCCTTTATCTGGGCAAGAAATTCTAGCTAGTTTCTGTTTTTGTGTTCATGAGTACAGCTGTTTTAGAAAGCAAGGTACATAGTCTAGGGATCAATATTGCTTCTCTACAGGCTGCAAACACAAGCATAAACTAGAGATCTCGCTTTTTTTCATGTGTTCTTTTCAGTGTTGAATTTGACATTAATTATTTTAGCAGAGAGCAAGGCACATTTCATTACCTGTTTGCAATCCTAAAACCATAATCTTCAAGATTTTTTTTTTAATTACAACTCTAAAATGGCAAAAATATACCACACCTTTGTTTCAGTGTCAACTGAGTAATTTTTCTTCCTCTTTGGAGGAACAGGATCATTCTAGTAAAGAAAAAGTGACTAAAAAGAGTGGAAAATAGAATAGAATTGAAATTTTAATGCCTGTATCTTGTAGCATTTTTCATAGCATAATTTACCTTTCTCCGTGGGCATGGACTTCATAATTAATTCTGGCTTATAAATATGAACAGCTTGTTTGCCTGGAAGTCTAAGGAGACAGTAGTCCAACTTTTATTAATTTTCTTGCAACATTTTTCCAGTATATACTGACAAATACATGAGAAACACATAACTAGATGAAAAAGAAAAAGCCTGTTTCCTTTCACATCTGTTGCTTTAGTAAAATTGGTTGTCCTTCATAGATGCAACGGACAATGACTGGTTGAAATTGAAAAGAAGCAAAACCAAGGAGAACACATCAAGACTGAGATCCCTTATACCTCACTACAACAAAGTGAAGCAATCCATCTTTGTTTATTACCTCTAATTTGCTTGATGAAAGCAATAATTGAGTCTGAAAACATTTTTATCTTTAATGAAAATTTATTTGTGGAAAAGTTCTGCATAATAACATTAAGCTTTCCTCTGACAATTTCATGATGAAAGCAACTACTTGTGTCGGTTAGGAGAGTGACACATTTCTCAAATGCCAGACATATATACTCTAAGTCAGACTATTCAGTAATATTTAAGTTTCAAATTGAGTAGCATGTGAACTTAAGAGAGAAAAAATAGCTTAAGGATTTATTCCTTCTTCTGGAAGGAAGGAATCTTTCAAGGTCTTTGTGGTGTCAAAATTTACTAAGAGGTGCAGTATCTCCTTTCTTGTATGAAGGTTTCATGCATAATGAAAGAGAAGTCATCCATTACCTGGTTCTCAGAGGCTGACATGAATGTTCTTCTTTCTCTGAGTCTTCAATTTATTATAATTTAGAATTAGAACACTAGTGCACTTGTCAAATATAAACTCCATCATTTATTTCCCTTTTAAACAGTCAATATCTTTGAAGTGAAAGTTTAAATCAGACAAGCTTAGCTCAGAAAAAAAGCATAGCATTACAGTGCTGTCACTACTAGGAGCTGAACCATGGCCAGCTTAGGCAGTATTATATCATTGGAATTAAACTGGTTTCCTGTCCCCTTGAGAGAAAGTCTAAAAAAGAGAGAGAAGAAGAAAACAATATTCTTCTTGTTTGACTTTTCAGCTTTGTGGCTCTGTGCAGTCCCCCTGTCACTTCCATTATCCAAAGAAGTTTGTTTCTTTGTTTGGGCATATAGGGCTTCTAATTGGATGTCATCGCTATTGCAGTCTTTATGGCTACATTATGTGAGGCAGTTGTGTTTTAAAAGAAACTCATCCCCACAGTAGCTGCAGGAGAGGTTCTGTCACTGGAGGAAACAAACATCATCAGAACAATTTCTTCTTTTTTTTTTTTTTCAAGAGCTGCAGTCAGAGTGGAGGAGCACAGCATTACAGCCTTCAGGGTTGTGCCCAAGAAGCAGAAAGATCCACCACTAGGAATCGACAGGCTTATTCCTGGGCCATAAAAGTTGGTACAGAGTGTGCTTGTAAGCCCAACCTGCTCATACCACAATCTATTCCTGTGAACGAGTTAAGATCAAAATGCCCTGTACTGTCTGAGTACAAAGACTCTCCAAAATGCCTTTTTTTTTAGTTTTTTTTTTAATTTTTTTTAATTGAGTCTAGAAAGACAGATAAGGCATGAAATAACTTTTGGATCTGATCATATTTGGGGGGGACTGACAGCATAAAGAAAAACATGCCTCTCTGCTAACAAAATTGATTCAAGGGACAACTAAGAAGACATTTCTGGAGAGTTTTAGTCTGCTTCCTATGTGTAAACAGAATAAAATGAAGACTTTATCTGAAATGTTGCTCACAGAACATTTTGTCTATATCTAGCTTGCAGACAAGGTTTCAGTCAGCTTGACCTCACAGTTAAATAAGGCTGGTGGTCCCAACCTGACACCTAATTAGCATTTCCCCACCTTGCCATTATACTGTCTGCAGTTTGGCATGATCCGAGATTTCTCCTCAGGAGACCCTAAATTGTGCAATGCTGGGGCTCATATGGCTTGGGGGAGGAAGCTCAGCTGAGCTCCGAAGAGAAGTTTACACAGACTCCATCCACACTCAGCCACCATCACCAGTCCTGTATTTTCACCAGTAAACTGCAAAATAACTAACGAAAGCCTGGAGACTGTAGTTTGGCTTCAGTGGAACAGAACACAGTATGCAACAGTTGTGGAGGCTGAACTCCAAACGAACTGTGAAAAGCTTTCAGGGTACAGCTGTTCCCCCACCGCCCATTTGCTCTGTGACTGGAAGGTTGCTGGACTCCTAACAACTGCTAATTGGTAATGATAGCACAACAAGCATCGTAGAGAGACTATGCATTTGAAAACTCTCCATAAGTGTCAATAAAGCCACTATGCAGTAAAGTGCAGAACATTTCAGTTCACAGAATTAATTTTGCACATTTTTTCTATGGGGAGAAAACAAGTATTTTCAAACTGAAAATAGTTTTCATATCCTTATTCTTTAGGGGTTTTGTTTGTTTGCTTGAACTTAATTGGAACATCATTTCCCTACCTGGGCAAAATCAGAGTTTTTGTGGAAGACTGAAAATTCTTTCAAAATGTTTAAAAGTAGTATGTGGCCAAAATGTTAGCAGGTCATGGCACAAATTTTATATACCAAATAAAAGAAAAAATCTTTTTCAAATAGAGAAATTTCTGTAATCTAACACTTAGGACTTGTTGAGTACATGCTTCAGGCATGGGGGAAGGTGATGATGACTTAAAGTCATTGGAAATAAGAGACACCTGAACCAGCACGATCACCAAAATAGTCCACGAAAGGAATGCAGTTCTAATCACTGAGTAGAAAAGGTACTGCCTCTGATGCACCCAGTCTTAGTCTTTGCTTTCCAAGAGGAAGACCTAGGAATCACTCCTGCTGGCTGGACTCAAACACTGATCAGTTTGTCTTAGAGAGGAAAAAGGTTTTGGTCTTCCCTTTTACTCTGAAGGAAATCTTTACTGTCTTAATCTGCACTCCCTTTACTGTGAGGAAAGACATGCTCAATTCTTCCTTTATCTTCTAGGCCAACATGAATTCGGTTCTTTCTAATATTGCAACACTTTTGTGTTTCAGATTCTGCCATCATATTCCTATCATCCTCCTTGTTCTCTTCTATATACTTCATCTTCTACTCTCCTGCCAATAGTAGAACCCAAGAATTATTTAGGTTGGATAAAACCTTTAAGATCTTTGAGTCCAAATGCAAACATTACACTGCCAAGTCCACCATGAAGGAATGCCCCCAAGTGCCACATCAACACATTTTTTGAACACTTCCAGGGTTGGTGACTCAACCACTTCCTTGGGCAGCCTGTTCCAATGCCTGACCACCCTTTGAGTGAAAGAATTTTCCTGATGTCCAATCTAAACCTTCCCTGGCAAACCTGAGGCTGTTTCTGTTGCATTGCTTGTTACGTTGGAGGAGAGACCAACCTTCACCTTGCCACACTCCTGCCAGGGAGTTGTAGAGAGTGATACAGTCCCCCCTAAGCCTCCTTTTCTTCAGGTTAAACACTCCACACTCCCTTAGCTGCTCCTCATAAGAATTGTGTTCTAGACCCTTCACCAACTTCGTTGCCCTTCTCTGGACATGCTCGAGCACCACAATGTCTTTCTTATAGTGAAGAGACCAAAACTGAATGCAGGATTTGAGGTGTGGCCTCACCAGTGCTGAAAACAGGAGGACTATCACTGCCCTGGTCCTGCTGACCACACTATTCCTGATACAGGCCAGGATGACATTGGCCTTCTTGCCAGTTGGGCACACACTAGCTCATGTTGAGTTGCTGCAGACCAGCATTCCTAAGTCCTTTTCTGTCAGGAAAAGGTCAGGTCTGACAATATAGGTCATCTAGGAGATGTGATCAGCTGATTAAAGATCCAATATGCCTACTAGGTCACTAAACCTTGTTGGTTTGACTTGTCATGCAAGGTCTGCGAGAGAAGGAACAGGCTGAGGTCACACAACGCTATCCTCATACCCGGAAGTTTCTTTGGTAAGGCAGTTCAGCTCCTCCAGAGACTTATCAGACTCATAAACACCCACCAGTCCCCACTCAATTCCTCCACTCATTTTAAATCCCTTAGGTTAGAGTATTTGAGCATTTGCAGCCACAAGATCCTGTTGGCAGCTAGTAATCACCACGTGCAGGGCTTCCACTGTCATCAAAATCACTGCTCAAGCTGGCACTGACACTGGGATCACATTGGAGTGCATTGAGTTATTTCTGTCTGGTTTGCTGCAGTCTTTGCTGAGATCTCAGCTGGTTTGCCCCTCTGCAACAGATGCCCCTTGTGCTAGAGCACACTGGGGGCACTTCCAGCTGCACTGAAGTGGGAGATCTTGCTTGATATGAGGAAAGTCAGGCTGTAGTGCAGCCCTTGCCATGGACATGCTGCAGAATCCTGAGGCTCCTCCTTAGGGCCCTCCTGCAGCAGCAGCAGCTGGTGAGCAGATCACGGATGAGAGCAATCAGCATAACATATGAGGTTACAGAACAAGAGAGTGTCTGCTTTGCTGCAACACAAATGCTAAATGCCAAGATGACCATTTTTGAGAGGAGGGAAAATACACTTAAGGTGTTGCTAGGTGAGGAGGTCTCTAGAACAACACATATGTTTTGACACAGGCTTTTTTTCCTACCAGATTTTTTAGTCAGAGGTTCTTATCATCTCTGAAAATGAAACCCCGAGCAGTACTACACATGCAAGCCTCTCCCTTATTCTGAATACTAAATCTGGATGGAGGAAAAACTACATGGAGATAGAACACCAGCAGTGTCACAATGAAGCATTTTACCAAAGAGGTGAGTTGCCATTTTAAGCCACTTATGTACAAACTCTCCCTCTGTAGAATAAGACACATCACTGCAGTAAACAGATTTGTCCACTGCTTATATAAGGCCTTTGTCTTCGTAGCAAGTGTCTTGCAACCTGTGGCATGTTTACCCTCAGAACATCCCACGAAGAACTGAATGCTGTCATGCTTCTGTTGGCAGGTGGTGATATGAGGCCTAAAGAGTCAAAATAGGTACCAAATTTGGCTACTGGGTTAGCTTGCTGCTGTGTAAAGATCATCTTCCCCCTTCCCTTGGACTGGTGCTGGGATTCATCTCACACCCTGATGAGTGCAGGTGATTCTACTCTCTAAACTCATTGAAATGTATTCTTGCTTGCTGATTAATTTTCTGCCAATGGGGTTCAAAAAATAGCTAGGATGAGGGCAAGAGAGGTCATGGCATCTTGAAGCAAATAATGTACATGAAATGGGGCTATTTCTATTTGAGAAAGAGGATCTTTTTTAATAACAGATAATGATTTCTGTAGCAGACCATTTTTTAGCAATACTATCACTTTTTCAAAAGCAAAAAGAAAGCTCTCCTGTTGTAAAACTTCACCTTAAGTGTCTTAACTTTGGTTCCAGCAGGGCACCAGTGGTTGAATAGACTGGATTTTCAACTGGATCATCTTTCCTTCCTCTCCTCAGGTTTTGTTCTATTTTGTTGTTCTGAGCTCCATAAAAGGAGACTACAGGAAGAGAGAATTTTCCTGACTTGATTATAGTTCCATTAAATACACATGCTCCCAAACATGTTCCGTTTCTTCTACAGTAGTGACTCATCAAGGATTACAGTAGAAAATAGTTATGTATTACATAGGACTGCTGTGGAGAGCAGAAAAGAATGTGATTGTGCAATTAAAGTCCCTGTATTCAAGCACTTGAAATGGAGCGCTAAGCTAAAATTACATATAAAACATTAATTTATCCATTTTCTGACTGTAATTCCTTGACCATCCAAGCAGATGGTTGTGTTAAGAGAGGATGAGTGGGTGTTTCTCATGTAAAATAGCAAGTTGCAAGTTGTTCCTAATAATTCAATTATTACTCTATCCTTAACCACATATAATTTCATTCATTAACTTCAGTCTTGGCTTTCCATAGGGTATGATTATTATGAAGTAGGTCACATTTTAATCTTATGTAGTGTTCTGTGCCTTAAAAAAAAAGGACATTTACAAACAATAGAACTTATGGGTTTGAGTCAAATGTAGAACTACTTATCCAAAGTTTCACATTTGGGTGAGATGTTCATATTCTTGGAAGGAAGAAGTCCAGTTTGAATGCAGCTGTTTGGAAATAAACATCTCTGATGTTGTCTTTAAGAACTACTAATCAGATATTTCTGCTTTAAGACAGCCTTCTTTCTTACTAAAAGAAAAATGTTGTCCGAGGTAGAATTTTTCTCAGCGATATTGCCATTTGTTAAGAAGTAGGACAAAAAATTTAAGTGATTTTAAATGAATTTCACATTTAGCTAAAGAAAAACTTCAGCTCAATCATCTGCAGGAAAAGGCCACTATAATTCACGTTTCTATAAACCTGCTGTGATGACAGGATTTTTAATACTGCACCTGAAGGAAAAAGATAGTGTACAAATGTAATGCACCTGCTGGCTTGGGTGTTTATATGATCAGCTAAGCAAGAGCTCTTAATACTTCCCAGCAGATCTCTGCCAGTAGGCCTGCTATAAATCCCTCCACAGCCAGACAAGTTGGCCTTTATTTTTTCATATTGCTCTGGGCATCTCACATGACATTCCCAAATAAGGAATTGTACTACAAGCCTGCTCTGATTGCTAGTAATGACTTAACTGCAGAGGAATTATAACAGTATGAATAACAGTGGTTTGCACTGTGAATGCCTAAGCTACTCCAAAAATGCCAGAGCAACCAATATAATGTGCTTCTCACTCATAACTTCGAAATGGAAGAGAAAGTCAGGGCACTTTACAACTGCTGCTAATCTGTAAACACAGATTGTTCATTCAACAGCAGGAAGCAAAAACAAATGGAAAGCAAATAATACTATTAGCTGTTACTAGGCTTTATGTAAGTAAAATTATGCAAGCGATTCAATTAAAAATATAGGAAGTGAAATAAAATTCCTCCTTCATTAAAAAGGATAATTTGAATGGACTTATTGTCAGCTAAAAGTTTCTCTGTGCATGCTGGTCCTGTTAAGCAGCATTAGATTTCTGTATCCTATCTCGAAATAAACCAACACTGTTTGTATATAAATTACACTTCAAACTCCCTGGGGACAGAATCCTCTTAATTGTTTTTCCTTACAGCTTGTTTAAACTGGCCTGTAAGTTTGGGCTCTACTTGTAAACTGTTTCTAGAAAGAATAGATAATGAACGTCTATCTAATAGGTATCTAGTAAAAGATATCAATAAAAAGGCTCTAGGTCTGAAATATTTCAAAAGGCAAGAATCAGATTAAAAAATGTAACACATTGGTATCTTCTGTAAGGCTATTGGATTACACATAGAGCAAGGAGGCGCTTACAAGTGGGCACTGCCTCTCAGTGTTTGTTCCTGGAAAAGCTGTACATTGCTAATATATATAGAGAGGGGACATGTGAGGAGGGGAAAGTAAGATATCAAAAAGCAATTTGTAAATCAAGGACAGGGAAATAAGGAAAGCCTGGGCTTAAGCTTAGCAATTCACAACCGATTGCAGCCACTCTCCAGGCATGATTTAAACAAATTCTTTGGAAGGATTTCACCTGCAATTGCTACTGTGCTACTAATGAGTAAAGCAGTTTCCCTAGTTGTGGCTGGCAGCACTATAAGAGACCAGGGCCTAAAAAGGCAATTTAACAATATGGAGTGAGGGTAGAGAGTGGGGATATTAGAAAGGCTTGGTAGTAATGGAAGGCAGTTTAGAGCTTGTTGTAGCAGCACCTGCTCTGAGCCCCGTCCTGGGTGGGAACTGTGATGAACTCTGCCTCAAAAACAGACCCCTGAAGGATGGAATTGGCCTTTTTGGCAGGACAACCTGTGCAGGAACCTTCAAGTTTCTGCGGATGCTTCCCTGCAACAGAGTGCAGGGATGCATCACCCAATCAAGCAAGCTGGTGTGCCTGGGTGGGCAGCACTAGGCCTGAGAAACAACAAGTCTGTACTGCAAGGCTAATGCATCCATGGGAAAGCTTCTATGCTGCTGCTTCTTTGGGCAGCTTGTGATGTTGTGGCACCTCGAATAGCCCTCATGGTGTCTGCCCCACCACCATGGGGTAGCTTCAGGGCAAACCCTTTGCCACAGACAGCTTTGGTATTTGGAGCTACAGTGAGAAACCAAAAGAATTCCTCCTTCCATGCTATAAAAACCTGCATTCCTTCCTTTGGGCAAAGCAGCCTGGATTTCTCCTTGTCTGAATTCTCTGACTTAGTTGTGCGATTTGCCAGAAAGTCTGCCTGCCTGGAAAAGAGCAGTTACCACTAATTGTTTTGCCTGAGAATCTCTCTTTTGAGTTGTCAACCAAAGCTGCCTTCTGGCAGCTGCCCAGGTTGCCATAGTTCTAGACGAAATGAAAATGTTATTCCACGAGGCATCTGCACCAAAGCGAGAAGTGATGGAAATATCAGTCAGCAAAACTTGTGACGTTCTGCCTGGGAGGAGCTGCATCTCAGTACTTTGCACCATTGCAAGAATGGTGCTTGCAAATAGGATGAAACTATGAGAGCTGGCCATGGATTCATAACTCCATATAAGGAAGAATTCCATTTTTCAGATTTTGTTTTCCTCAAGATAAAGTGTATCTTGGGTTAGAATAACTGTTTTCTCATCTACTTGACTACCTGAGAAGAAACATAAGGGAAGAAAGGTCAATGCTTCATAATTAACACATTAGCTGTTAAAAAATTATTTCTTTTGAGATTTTATCATTATTTTATCATTAGAAAAAAAAAAAAATCTTGCTGTTATGAGACAAAGAGGGGGAAAAAAAAGCTTGCAAATCTGGGGCACTATCTTCTCTGGGATGAAAGTGTGCTCCAATGCTCAGTGCTCTTTTGGACTATAACTGTAGGAAAATGCCCTGAGAGCCAGCTGTGCTGGCTTGTCTTCTGATCTTGCATAGGAAAGGACTCCTTTAACCTTCAGGGTGATTTGTCTGAGTTAACAGAAATGTGCACTCTTGCTCTTTCTATTTGATTTGAGAAGAAATGACCCTTTTCTCCTATCCCTTTGTTTGGGAAGCTCTAGTGAGGCACCACTCACAAGGCATTTGTGAAGTAAGAGGGAAAAGTTGAGAAACAGAATTTAGGACATGGAATAACTGAAAAAAAGAGGAGGCTTAAATTACAGCTCTGCATGGGTAGTACTCAGATAGGCTATGGTAACTGGAGATCTCCTCTCCTGCTGGCAACACTCTTCCTAGTGCATCCCAGGATACTGTTGGCTGCCTTGGCCCCCAAGACAAACTGCTGGCTCATGGACAGCTTTGGTGTCCACCAGGAACTCCAGGTCCTTCTCTGCAGATCTGCTTTTCAGCAGGTCAGCCCCCAGCCTGTGCTGATGCTTGGGTTTATTTTATTCCTGCCCAGGTGCAGGACCCTGCATTTTCCTTTGCTGAACTTCAGATGGTTCTCTGCCCATCTCTACAACTGCTGGGGTCCTGCACAGCTCTCTGAGGTATTGGCTGCTCCTCCCAGGTTTGTGTCATCAGTGAACTTGCGGAGGAGGTGTCTGCCCCTTCATCCAAGTAACAGATGAATAAATTAAACAATACTGGGCCCAGTATTGAACCCTTGGGAACACCACCAGTGACAGGCCTCCTGTAACTAGAGCCAGTGTCACTGCTTATGCCCTTCTGGGATCTGCTGTTCAACCAGTTCTCAGTCCACCTCACTGTCCACTCATCCAGTCCACATTTTCTGAATTGTTGAGAGACATTGCTGAAAGTCTCACTTAAGTCCCAGTAGGCAATATCTGCTGCTCTTCCCTCATCCATCCAGGAAGCTGTCTTAACATTGAAGGAAATCAGGTTGAAAGATATATGTTCAGGCTTATAACACCTTCCCTGAGAGGGAGTTTTACACTGGTGCATTAGTGCTTTAATGGAAGGGAGGAGATAAAAAGCATTAACCCGCCCCCCCCTCCCCCCTCCCCCCTCAGGATCTTCTTATCAGCCTCTTATTGTACCCTTATCTGGCACAAAACAACTTTGATTAAGACATCAGTCCTGGTTTATGAGGGAAGGAATAGAACACACCATTCAACCAGCCCATCCATGCAAAATTCAGTCCCTTACCCCTTGTCCCCTTCCTAGTTTAAAGCTCACCTCACCAGACTGGTCACTCTATCATCAACCACATTTGATGGTCCCCAAGTTACCTTTGGTATCATTTGTGTCCACATGAAAGACCAGCAGTTGGTGACAGATATGTTGACAAGCCTTGGCAATCGTTCTGCGACATCCTTGATTCAAGTCCCTGGCAGACAACAAACCTCACTGGACAACTGCTCAGGGTGACAGATGGGTGCCTCTGTCCCTTACAATGAGGAGTCACCCATCACAATCACTCTTTTTCCAGCTAATCCTGTGTGGTTCAGGGTCTAGAGGCTCATTTGCTTCTCTTGAAACCTTACCCATCTACTCCTTCTTCTTAGAGAGCACTAAACCTCTTCTCTAATGGCAAGTCTTGAGGAAGAACAGGAGTCTTCCTCCTCATACTCCAAATATATCAGCTTGGACATTGACTTCAGTAATTGCTGCTGCTTGGGATGTAGACTTTTTTTAAAAATTGCCAATTAATTGCTAAGAATTTTTGGAAAGATTTGCCATGGTATGGTAAGACATTCAGTAATCTGATATTTTTTCCTGTAAGTAAAGAAAATGACTAAAACAATATTTTAAATGATGGAAATATTATCAACATTAAAAAGTAATTTCAAAAGGAGAAGAAAAGGTTGAATTTAAATTTAAAAAATAATTTTTTTATACACAGGGGAAGATAAACTGATGCTCCTATTTTCCACTATGGTGATTCTGTTTCTAATGGCTCACATGCAAAGTGTTCTGCCAAGAAAAAATATACTGGTGTAGTGTAGCTTGACTCTTGCGACAACTAGTCATTATCAGAAGAGTCAAGGACAGTCTGACCTTGCCTGTGACTCCTATCCAGGATTTTCTTACAGCATGTGCATGACCACATTTCTGAGGTTTTTTTGCTAGGCAGCCTTCATGGTTTTAGTCATCTGCTTAACATTTTGTATTAAGGGATTCTAACACCTATGATAAAGTCACAAACACAGGTGTGCATGAGTGTGGGAAAGAGGTGTGAGAACTGCTGAAGTCAAGGAAAGGAAGGCAGTCCTTGCAATTAATGAGTTGTGTTGTCCCACTGTGCAGCAGAGCAGGGTGCATCCCTGGTAGTCCCCTGGCAGAGATTTTCCTCAAATGACATTGCTGAGTGACCAAAATAGTGTCTGGGCATAGCTCCAGGCTTCCTGATGACTTGGCTGCATCTAACTTTGAGGTGAGCTCAAATCACTCAGGGTCTTGACCAGGTGTATTGGGAATTTCTTCAGTGTTGGAAATCACTGGGCAACCAGTTCCTGTGTTTAGTCAACATTGCTGAATTCAACCAGTATCTAGGTCTGTGTATTGAGAGCACAAAGAAGACATGGAGGTGTGAGAGGGTGAGTGGTTTTTGTACATTTGGATTTTTTAAAAAATAATCAGGTTTGATACTTATTAATTTTTATGTTTATTATTTTGATGATTTCTTGTTTCTTACATCTTAGTTATGCCATCTCCCCAATGTGAAATAATTATCAATTGACCCTGTGCCTCACAAATACAATTTACTACAGCTTCAGCCCTGGACCAGACTTTATCTTCTGCTGGGGGCTACCATTGAAATCATGTGGTCATATCTCAGAATATTTGACTAGAGGGCAGACTTTACAGTAATTATGACATTGTGTAGTTGGATGCTTGCATGAATAGGTAAGCCTATTAACATACAGTTTCTAAGGCCCAAGACAGCCCCACTGTGACTTTGTAGCCTATGAAGTTAAAATTATATGAATATTTTTTATTCTATCCTGTTACATAAAATATAATTGGGAAAAAGTAAAATATCCAGTCAGTTTCCTTTCGCATGTCACTGTCACTACCTGATAAGTATTTCTATCTATCTATATCTGGAATTTTACTGACTGTTTTCTTTTAACAATAGCAATTGTGTGGAGTGCAGTCACAGATAATTTGCATTTGAGTTTTTCAATGTGCATTCTTCAGAGTCCCAGGGCAATAGTGGGATGCAAAGTCTTGTTAGACTATTGGCTTTATTATCCAGCTCATGATTCACAGGAAAATGTTGTAATGACCTCTTACACCAGCAACTAATTCTTTTAAAAGATGAAAGTTATTTCTTCTCCTGGCACAGATATCAGAATCTGCCTTCAAAGAATGATATGGCATTAATAGTACAAGCTGCCCAACACTTCTAAAGAAGTAAAAACAGCAAGAGTGTTTTTTTTCCAAGTGTATACACAAGCCAGCTGTATTTTTTTTTTAATCCTGTTCTTCAGAGGCAGAAATGTTTCCTCCTGCTACTCAGACACAGCACATGTTAGCAATAAGTGAATCATATTAAAGATGGAGAAGAGAAGAAAAACAACTCTAAACAGAAGAATTGACCCAACTCCCAAATCAAAATTAACCTATAAAATCTGGAGTTATTCAGATAACTTTTCACAGCTATGCTGGCTGTTCTCAGTACAAAAGTGCACAGGTTCTCATTGCACTCTGGAGTGTGTACCCTGAAAGAATACCTAAATAAAGAGACCTACTTTTTTCCTGCCATGAGCATTCATGTAATTTATCTCTTTTCTGAACTATACTACTCTGATTTCCTGTCCTGGATTCTTTTGATAAATACCTGCTCCAGAATACCACTTTCCTTGTGTTTTGACCATTTAAAAATTTCTGGTCAAAATTAAAAGACTACTAAAACTTATTGGGTGATGCTGTTCCTTAGATTATATGAGTTTTCTACTTCCCTGGCGGATTTACTTCATCAGAATAGACAGCAAGCATTTCATCTTAGTAGGCCTAGCAAATCACTCTGTTCTAGCAGATTTTCTGATTATAATGCTGGTGGTCCAAGTGGTTTGCAGCCATGTTTTGCTTTGGATTAATTTGCTTGTGGTTCAGGTGTTTTATTCTGTAGTGAATAGCTTAACCATGTTTTGTACTTTCTGTGGAAATTGTAGCCTGATATGTCATATTTGTCCTTTCACAGTGATACATCACTGATGGATTAATCATTCTGTACGGTTTCCTCCTTCTTGGTCTATTTTGATTCATGAACATGGATTTGTAAGGAATATTCTTATCAAATGCTAAGTGAATGATTTCATATTCTCTTTCATTTCTCTTATGTTAGTCCTTCAGTTTCTCCAGACCATTTTGCATTTGCCAGTGAATAACCATTCTATCCATTACACTTGGTAAGCTGTTGTATTTTTGTGCCCCTCCTTTAATGAAATGCTTAGTACCCATGTCTCTGGAGTCAAACTCCTGTATGTATCTCCATGTCAACAGTTTCTCTGTCAGAAAATTGCAATATTGTTTTCCCCTTAAAAACAGCAGATCTTAACCTGCTCTACAATTTTCTTCTTTTAGTAAAAAGTACATTTTGTGCAGTTAGACCAGATCAAATGGGCCAAGCATATTTTGGATTAAAATAATAATTAATTTGCTGGTAAAACTGCTGTCTTAGTAAAGTAGAAGTTGCTTATTGAAAATATGTTTAGTAACTGCAGGCTGAATTTTCTCCCTTTTTCCTTATTATATCTGTTTCTAATTATCTCCTTCAAGACATTTCCATAGCTCTTGAATATCACTGTCCTTTGAATGGACACATATTATTGTTCCTTGTTAATCTTAAGATGCCTTAGTTTAATATCTTCAGAAGCAAAAAAACTCCACCTCTCAAAACCTTCTCACAGGACCTGGGATTTCAAGTATAAAATCTGTCAGTGTTTTAGGGAAGAAAGGACCCAACTCTTCTGATGTGAATGTATTGGGTGTAAACCTTTGGCAATATGTTTCTCTATTATATTTAATAATATCCTCGCTGGCTACTTATCCTGCATTCAAAATTACTTTATTGAAAATGGAGGTAGAATATTAATGTAGTCTTAGAATATGGATGTGCTAATTTTTGTCTTAAATTTATTTCTCTACTAAGATAAACTAACTTCTATTATTTTACATTTTTCTCAATATATGCTTACTGAACCCTTTGTTATTTCTATTAAATTGTTTCTGTCTCCACTTCTAGCCATTCTTGTGTTATTCTCACACTTCAAGCTCTCCTTATTGATTAGTCCCTTTGCTGATCTTTGTAGCTATATCCTCATTTCTTCTATCTTGATCCTTTTCACTTTCTGATGGTGAGCATGTTCCTGTATTAAGTTTATACAAGGATGAGGCGACATCACTGAAACCCCACCTCAGAGGGCATTTGGTTAAGTTCCCATTTAGCTGTTAGAATTTTTGGTCCAAGTGAATTCCCTGACTTTCTCATTTTGCCTTTTTGAAATCATAAGCTTAATTCTACAATCTCCTATGTTATAAACTCCCTGTATCTCTATTCAGAACCATTTTTATGGTCAATTTTTCTCTAAAGCCTATTCTATGCTACCTTTCAAACTTATATCTAAACTGCATTATCTTAAAATATTCTTTCCTCAGTGAAAGTCCAAAGATAACTTTCTATTACGTTCAAGTGCTTCTGACCATTTTATTACTTACATTTGCTCTCCATTCTACAAGAGGAAGCTAAAACCTTTTAATAAGTTTTATTACTGCCTCTGAAGTTCATCTCCATCTTATGAGTGAAGTTTGCAGTAGACTCTTACCTATATTATCCTAGATGTCTAACATGTTTCTGACCAAGTATAAGGCATCCATGCTTTTCTTGTGCTTTGTTCACAGAATGCCTCAGTGTGGCAAAAAAACCAGTACTAAAATATTCTGTATATGAAGACTTAATACACATAATAAGCTATTCATAAGAGGATAAAGTGACCATTTTCTTCATAAGTCTATGCCTGTAATAATTGTCAAACTTCTTTAAGATACCTCCATTATTTTTTAAAGCAAGATACTGAAAACTACATATTCCAGCACAGGATTTATCAGTTCAAAATAAAATGGAAGAATTAGACTTTGTGTTTCTATATCCCAGGATTTGCTTGTTTTCCTGGGGAGTTATCTCATTTTGTTTTATTAGCTAATCTCCTTAAACCCCAGGTCGTCTTCAGCAAAGTTGTTTCCTAACCAAATTCCCATCCTGGTTTGTTCACTTGGTCATCCTTGCCCAAAAACAATGCCCTGTGTTTGTCATTTGGAGGAATTTTGAAGTTTTGCTCTATATTTTGAAGCTCCCCCGCCCACCTTACTACTTCTTAGTCCTGCTTGTATCCTTTTTGCATTTGAAGTCCTTGGTGGCCACTTTCCAAAGGAAGTGCAGTGTCCCACCTCATTCAAATCTCTGTAGAAAATTTCCAATAGTGTCATATCCAAAACGGCTTCCTGCACAACCCTCCCCCTTTCCCTTCCATTTAGAAAACAAATCATTGATAACTATTTCAAGGTGGGGGTTTGTTTGTTTGTTTCTTTGTGTGTTTGCTTGTTTTTAATATGCCATTTTGGACCTGCCACTCAGTTCTTCCAAGCAAGAATGTGATTCAGAACAACATCATCCCTTCCCAACACAAAGGATACAAAGTTTCCTTCTCTCCTACTTGCATGGTTTGTTACCCTGTTTGAGAGGGAAATTAGTTGTGGATGATACGGTTTGTTCTGTTCCCTCCAAGGAGCAGCTGCAGAGAGGTCTCTAAAGAACACGGGAGCTGGGAGAGCTTCACATGAGGCCATCACTCCTCTGCTGAACACAGAATAATTTATAGCCTCTCTGCTGTGGTGGAGTACTAAAATTGCATGCTTTTAAAGTTAATTGCAAAGCAAGAAAATCTTACAAAGGCAACGCTTTTGTTCTGTTTTTGAAGAAAAATAAGTTAAACACTTCATGACCTGCCTTCCCTTTGGAATTATATTTAGCCTGCCAGTGTCCTTAGAAGACCAAAGTGGTATACCATGAGGCAGAGCTCTCACCTTCCTAAGGATCCTCAGTGAATTCATGAAAGGAAAAAACCCAATAAGGTCTTTGCATTTACAGGACTGAGACTTTTGCCTTTGGTTGGAATCACTGTAAGCAGTCAGTAAATGGCAAACACATCTTTGTGCATTGCTCTGTCCCTGCGAATCTGGAGCTTCAGCGCTCCAGAGCAGCACTTGCCAAAGGAGTACTAATGAGATAATTAAATCCATGTGATTAGAAGCAAAGTACAAATGATGTAATAAAATGCCAGGGAGTATCTGATGATCTGAAGATGGGGGTGAGCTGGGGAAGGAAAGTTACATCTCGTGCTCTGGATGTCAGACTTGCCACCATCTCCAGCTTCCCTACCTATGCTTTTTCTCCTCTCACTTATGCTCAGCACTGAGTTTTCTCTCTGGCTGTGAGGCATTCACAGAGTTGAGGAGTTGGGAAGATGTCTGGGTGCTCTTCTTTGGTTAGAGTCGTGTGTCCTGCCTTCATGACCTTGTCACACCCAGTGTCCTGACCCAGCAGGTCTTTCTCCTACGGCCCAGTAAAATTGTCAATGAGTTAAAATGTGATTTCAAGGCTGTTGTGCCCACTGATGCCTCGATGCTTTCAAGCTACATTTTGCCTACCGGTTTTCTGTTGTTTTATGGAGAAAACTGACCCTGCAGTCACATATATGGGTATGGTCTCTAACATTGCATCCCATCTTTTAGCTCTTCTGCTATGAGTGTTGTGGCTGTTCATTTAACAGGTTAGTGGAGAATTTGGCAAGTTCAGTAAACTACACTAGAGAGAAACCAGAACACCCCAAAAAGTCCTGATATCTTCTGCACAATACCTGATATTTCTACAGAGAATGCCTTTATTTTTTAATTATTTATTTTAATTTATTTTATTTTAATTTAATTTTATTTTATTATTTTATTTTATTTTATTTTATTTTATTTTATTTTATTTTATTTTATTTTATTTTATTTTATTTTATTTTATTCCCCCCAAGGTGAAAATGTGAAAGTTTGAGGAATTACTAAGACATCATCATCTAAGAAGTTTTCTGCTAGCAGAGCACACATGAATTGGCAGTAAAGCTCTGTCACAGGCTGCCTGTGGCATAGGTTGATTTGCTGTGGTAAAAACATGATACTTGCTCTGATTTTTATCTTTCTAAACTGCTCACTGCATGTTGGGAGCAGCTATTTTGTATACTGCATATAACAAAAGAAAACTTTTTGTTTGCTTCATGCCTTTTTTCTTCTGCTGTAACTTTCATACTGTAGTAGTTGCACTGCTAGAAACATAAAAATATCACTTAAACACCTGAGTAAGTAATAATATTAGGCACTCTCATCCCAGGCTGTCCATTTGCATCAATTACCAACTTATGAAAGACATTTTACTGCCTTTTTTTTTTCCCTCAAGGCTGGTATTTTGGCTAAATTTAGATAATTTCTCAAAATTTATTATTTGTTTTACTGATGCAAAATGAAGTGAATACCATTTAATAATTACTACAAAGTTAGAAGACTTTGATTCATTTTGATTAATGACAGCTGCTTAACCGATATGTAATTCCTGAGAGACTGACCCTTTTTCCTGTACACAGGGGTTGTGAAAGAAAAGCAAAATGCACTGAGTGACAAATGGAGTTTGAAATAATTAAAAGAGGATGAACAAAGCACAAATTCTAGGAAATATGGGCAGAGGCTGATTTTTGCATTACTCATTCTTTTTATTTTTAACTCAAATTAGAGACTGATTTTTTTCTGTGCAAAGTCTGGTGTTGTGGCCTGGGCTCTCGTGTTGTTGCAATATGGCTAAATATAAAAGTACTAATGAGGTTTCTCAATAAAAATACTTGGTATTCCAAATGTTCCAGCTACAAAGTGTGAACATCAATGATGGATTGTTTTCAGTTGGGTCACTTGTTTTTTTTTTTGGTTTTCTTCTCCTTCTCTTTCCTTTCACTACGGGATTTCTTGAAATTGCTGCTTTTCTGGTAAATTGAGTATTGCAAAATTACTTTCTGTAGAATGAAGATGAAATGAAATGGGAACAAAAATTAAATTGTACTCTAGATATTCCTTGCAGTGCTGGAATGTTGTTGCAAATGGAGTGTGTTTATAAATGCCTGAAATACAGATGTGTAGACATTACAGTTAAGAAATTCAGGGAGGGGTTTTTCTATTTTTCAGTAACCCGAGAGTGATTTTAGACTTTATCACCTTTCCTGATGGTGACTCTTGTGCTCCACACCTCTTGAATTAGCGATGGGCCGTTCCTGTCCTTGCATTACAGCTTGACACAAAGGGACCACTGAAGCTTTTGGTTAACTTCTCCTGCCACCTCCTGGACAGCCCTATAAATAGCTTTTCTCACTCTACAGCAATAAAACTTCAGGAAATACAGCTCTCACACTTATCAGCCATCGACTTGTGAAATTATCTTAGCCTCCCTGCTAGTAACTTTTCAACTCATACTAATAAGTAGCATGCCATAAATCAAATTTCTGCCGCAGAAGAACTCAAACCCCACAGTTAAGTACCGCAATGTTAAATGAAATATTTTAGCTCCTGTAAAAATAAAATACTACACCCAAAGTCTTAACTAGCAAATTAACTAGCTGAGATAGTGCTGCCTTTCACTGATACCAGGGTGTGAGACAACAGTCACACAGATCTCGAATAGCCCTTTTAATAAATATCTTAAGTGTGTGGATGCTTAAACTCTGAAACACATCATGGGACATCCTTGTCCTAACAATAAGCATAGCTTTTTTAATGACTAGATTTTATGGTAAATTGCCCTAAATAAAAGAGAAAATGCTTCAGAGGGGTAAATGACAGTGTGGATTTAATGGCAGTCATTACATATGTAGGTAGCCTTGCAGTTCGTGGCACTCACTTGCACTTAGATGTAGAGATGCTTTCTGTTCTAAATCTGACCACCAAGACTGAATGCTGCTTCCTGGACGTGTAGTGAAGAGTAATGTTTGTAGCACTCTGCCAGTGGTAAAAAGCAACTTAATTTCCCTCCTAAGCAACCAGAGTGGTTGCAAGCACTTCTGCTGATGTGATTTGCAATTGACATCATCAGAGATGCTCCATATTCTGAAGTCACAACAGAAAACAAAAAAACAAGATACCACTTGCCTTCTGAATGCATTTATTTTGTTGTTTTGAATTTACTGCGGTGAATTTCTCTCCTTGAAATAATGTAAGTTTTTAATTTTGCAACTGAAAATTCCTTAGCGTGATGTTTACTTTGAAACCCTTGGTGTGTTTTTCTAGTGCTATTATGTTCCAGAAAGACAAAGTATTTGTTCATACCTGCCAAAGAGTTTTCTTGTTTTTCAAAAGGTTGTCATGTAGTTTAAAATCATATTTTTTAATGCTTGCCTTCCACTAGCTAGTGAAAGGAAAACAGTGGCTTTCTTATCTTCTGGAATATTTCCCTGGCATAGATATTCTTAATTTGCATTGGCATGGCATTGCCTTTTGTGAAAGACAGTTAACAGAAGCTTTGAGAGGGAAACATCAAATGCAGCAATATAATTGTATTTTATCTCCTGTAACTCAGGTCATAGCATTTTATCTAGTCATTCCTTCATCAAACTTGTAATTTATACTTGAATATAAATACTCTAGCTTGGAGAAAAATAGCCAGACATGAGTGTGTAACTTTCTTTGGTCCTGTGTACCAGTGATTGATTACCTTTTCTTCAGAATTAATAAAAGAGCAGTTAACTCAGTTTTAGGTCAATACATCTACTGCTGACGTGGAAATGCAATGGTAGAAATCTACTATAAAAATCTGCCACAGAAATGGTAGATTTACCTCCTAAAATTGAGGCTCTTGGAGCAATTAAGTACCATGCCAACTCAGATTAAACTTGATAAACAGTTTGATGCTAAAGAAAAGCTAGAGGTTATCTTTATGTGGTATTGCCAAAGTGAAAAGTTACAACTCTTCCTCTCAGTGTTTTCTAAAGAGCTGGAACAAAACCATATCTGATTTTGAATCAACATGAAATATTAGTTTCTCTTTCAGTAAGCAGAGAAGGGAAGTACCTTGTTTTTCACACCTTCCTCTTTAGGGATGTGACTTCACATTTTTCCAGTTTCTGTAGCATGTAACAGTTTTACATGTGGAACAACAGTCACCTGCATAATCAGTCAACTGGGAGGTATTTTGTAGTCTCAGAAAAACTATTTTAGGTAACATTCCACTTCTTATTTCTCAAAGGGTAAGTTAACAAGCTTTGGTGTCAAGGACTCTCTCAAAAGACAGAGTTTGGCCCATAGTTTTACAGCTCATGTCATGAAAATGCACTTGGTGAAACATGTGAGGAGATGTGCTGGCCAGAAACTACCCTCTTTATAAAGCACTTCTAAAAGGAAAACATGAGGGGCATGAGGAGACAGGAAAAAAAAAGCATTATAAAAAATACTGTCACAAAATCAGAAAGGAGTCTGACCAAGCTTAAATCTCACCTCAGGTCTTGATTTCTGGCCTGATAGTTCAGCATCAGAATCTTCTCATCTGTCATGAGAAACCTCAACTACAGTTTTGTATCATGTACCTTGCCACAACATTTCTTTAATGAGCTTTTCTTCTTCCTAAGGTTGGCATTTGTGTGAAACCTTGACAGACACACAAGAGAAAAGTTCCTTTTCTGGCTTTGATAGGGCTTTTAGCTGATAAAAACACTGCTAAGAAATCTTCAATTCTGCAATTCAAAATTTGAATTGTGGGTGCAAAATCCATAAATCTATCTATGTGAATACATTGAGGTTAAGAGTTGTAATACCACGGTAAAGGGTTAAAATCTCAAATGAACTGGAGGATTTAGGAGTAAGTTGGAATCCGGCGTGTTCTTAGGAGTCAGACTCAAGAGTTACGGGGCCAGAAGTGAACCTGAGGGACCAAGAGATGCCTTGAATTCTTGACAGTTCTTTTAAAATATCCTTTTCCCTCAGTAAGATACAACGAGAAACTGGTATCAAATTGTGTAGAAGAGCTCTTTTGGATTTATGTTCTGCTTATGCTGCACCTTTTGTAGCAGTAATATGGAAATATATAGACCAAATATTTGAAACATGCTAGATTACTGAACATTTTTGTGTGATAAAAAGCTTGGGGCAAGTAAAAACAAAGTGAAGAATTCTCAGGAGGTCATTAAAATTTTAATAAAGTGAAAGTTGCTTTTCTCTTTGTAAAGATTTTTTTTTTTGCTGGCTCCCTGCTAATCTGTAGAGACATGATGTGAAAATGGTACAAATCACCACTGTGCTTGGCTCTTCCTCTGAGTCTGCACTCTCAGTATCTGCACAATTCATACTTAACTGAGCTACATTTAAAGAATCTGGATTCAAAACCTGATTCCATTTGCCACTGAGGCCAGCATTGCTCAACTTGCATCTTCCATAATTTAAGTTTTTTCACCCCAGATGAAACGTGTTGCTTTGGAGGTTTACCCTCCCAAACTCTACAGGTGTTGTGCTCAAGTGTTGTGAGGGACCATGTACACTCTTTTAGCATGTGGCATAATGCCATAATATCTGTGGCACTATTCTGTCACTACATAAAAATTAACTTAGTAAAGAAGGAAACTGGGAAGATGTTATGTGTAGCTGAGAATTTCAAATATTGTGTTCACCAGGTTTAGAAGACTTGTCTCCTAGCAAGAGTCACTTGAAAGCAATGTTATGAGATTTGCAGCTCTTCCTTTATATTGAAAACATAGAATCCTAGATATATTTCCTAAAAATACTTCTAAAAACATTTAATGTTCAAAGAAGAGAGGATTCCAGCTTAGGACTTACCTGGTGAATAATAACAGGTTGCTGTCTACAGTTATCTAAAGCAATTAAAAAAAATCACTGTGTGTCACTGGGAAGAAAATACATGGAAATCTTGCCATAGTTCAGCAACAAGTATACCGGCATATTTCCTGTGCCAATACATCAAGGTGCATTGCTTACCAAAGTGTTTAGCTTTGTTTAGAAGAATTTCAAAGCAATTTGTGTATGGATTGGTTCAGTTAGTCAGTTAAAGATATTGGCTTTTATTTTTTTGTTAATACAGCTAAATCAGTATAATGCTTAAGAGATATTTAATTTTACAGTCTAAAAATGCCTTATGTAAATGTTCTTAACATACTGGCTATATTTTACTGCTTCTTTACTGGAAGTTAGTTGGACCAGGTGTTACCAAATCTAATTTATCTGGGCTCCACCAAGCAGTCAGGTCCCTGCCATAGCTTCAGGAATGGCTTTGTCCCAGTTTGCATCTTCCAATTTGCTCTCCCCTGTCATCAAGTGCATGTCCCTATCCTCACCAGCCATGCCAAAGCAACAGCTCTTGTCCTGGCAGAAGGTTGGCAAAGGCAGGTTCGAGTCTGAACTACAATCATATACCTCCAGTGGATGTTGCTGAAGAAAATAAGAAGAGCAGAGTTGAGTGAGAGGCAGTAAAATGCATTAGATTTGACTTTGAATTGCTGCTCTGGCATGCTGTGTGCAGGAACACTACTCTTGCATTGGTCCCATGGCTGCTCTCCCTGAGGTTGTGCTGGCCCAGGCATGGAGAAGGAAAAAACTGGTCCAGGGTTCTTTTAGGCAGGTGCCATGAAAACCAAATCATGTTCACAGGGGTGGGAGGAGATCACAAGAAGAGGCTTTCAAGATGAGCCCTCCCCCGACTCAAGGGCTGACTTCGGGGACAGGAATGGCCATGACCGACCCTAGTGACCAGTCCTGGTACAGCACTGTGGCCTCTGCCTGTGCTCTGATGGTCATTTGATTAATACTTTTTGTATAATAACTCATTTTCTAATGATTGTGTTTTTTCTAGGTTCTTTATATATAAGAAAGAGTGGGGCTTGATTTGCCATGGGTGATGGAACAGCAAAACCCATTTTTGTTTGTTCTTTTTTACTTGCTTAAATGTTTCTTTTTTTCCCCTAGTCTACTTGCTTCAAATTTAAAGTGTAATACACCTCCAACTTCCTTTTATTTATTTTTTTCCTTTTCAGTAAGGGCAAAAAAAGAGTTATTCTTTATTGTTCCTAACAATAAGATCTATAATAGAAACTCTCAAGTTGTTGTGCAGACGGCCTCCAGCTTCATTTACTCTTTCATCCCCACCTGAGCCTGAGCATTACAAATATCCTATCTTTGCAGTGCAGCTGAATGAAAAATAATCTTGGTGCATTATGGACAGACCCAAGAAATAATACTTCCAGGAAAGGGAGAGGAGGATAGATAAATGCAGAGAAGCAGGATAAAGGAGAGAATAGCCAGATGGTAAGAGCCCCCTAAGTACGACTCATATATTTCTCCCTGACAGCTGCTAAACCAGTGCAGAAGGCACAAGTGGAGGGGCAGCCACACTGTGCCCTCTTAGCAGTTGCAGCTTAAATAGCCAAACTATTTTTGCATAGATCCTGTGCTTCATTTTTTGGCTCTAGGGTGATCCACTTGCTGCCTCCTCTTCCATCACTAACTCCAACACAGGTGATGGTTGCAGGGAAGCCTTCCCCTTCACTGTGTGTTTCCAAATGGTGGCTCTGCCACTCCCTTTGGAGCTTTTCACCTGCAGTGCAGTTGTTATGCTCGCTGTTGCTACAGTCTTTTGCAGCAGGTTGACTTTATGCCTGCACTTCTGAAATCCCCTCGAAGAACAGTCCTCTTTTTCTGGGGCATTGCTTGTGTGGTGACCAGCAGAGGTGGCCAGATTTCTTTGTCCTTTTAAGTATGTGCTTGGTTGGGGATCCCCAATTTGAATGGGTTTTAGCTCAGATGTCTTCATTGCCAGCTAAAATGATCTTTTTGCATCCTTTCTGTTTAATGAACTTATAGGTCTGTACATGCAGCTACATTTTATTCATGTTTATGCCTCATAGAATAGAACAGGGAAAGATAGACTTTCTAATTAAAAGAAAGACTGTATGTTTATTTGTTGCCAGAATGTTACATAAATGTGTTTTGGATGCAGTTAGCCTCTTCTATCAGCAAATATGATGACTCCCAGTTTTCATTAGCTATCTTGACTGAGGATGGATTATTGCATGTTCCCTCTAAGCAGCTTAATTTTTATTGTTATATGACAGTCTTTATTTAGCATAAAAAATGAATAACTGAATAGCATCAAAAAAGCTGAGAACTCTCATCGGTAGCTGTGGGGAAGTATTTACAATCATAACATGACAAAGATGCCATATATATGAAATAATGTGTAAATTTTCAGAATTTTTTTCCATAAACCAAACTTTCTTCTAACCACTAGCTTAAAGAGCCACTACACTCCATTAAGGGAAAAAAATCCTAAAGGCACAGTTATTCCAGAGACAGACAATACATGACTTCTCTAGTAATATAATGAGCCATTTACAAAAGGCAAATCATCAACAGCTTGCTGTTCTGCAGCAAAGAGAGGCATAACATAACCTTTGTGGTATTGATTTGCTGTTATGGATTAGCCTAGAAGGGAAAATAATTCCTGTTAAAGCTGTTAAAAGAAACTGCCTTTGACTTTAAAAGTTGATCTAAGATTACAGATATTCCAGAAGTTTTCGAACTTGCAGCTAAATGTTAAACAAATAATTTACAGTGTGTAAAGTGTAATTATTAGTTAAAAAAAAAAAACAACCTGTAAAAATTTAATTTTTTTGAAATAGCTTTACATGGGATGAAATAATTCAGGATGAGCAATGACTAATTTTGGCTCTCTTTTTTCTGCTCAAGGAATGCAAATGGCCAGATCATGGTTTAATTTAATTTTGTTAGTAGCATCTGATGAAGTTAATGAATGATTTTAATTGCCCTCAATTTGCTGATTTTCCAAAGACAATACAGGGGAAGTGCTACTCTCTGGGCTATTTGTAGATACCTCCTACTTGATGCTCTTCTAAACTGTAAACTGAGTGGGTGGACCTTTAATCTGGCCTGGTATAACTGTTCTTTAATTCTTATATATCTGTGAACACAGTGCATTATACAGTGGTTAGATAAATGTGCCAGCATTTCTGATTCAAATACTTGAGCATAAGATTTTACAATTTTGTCTGCAGGAAGTCTTCTGCATAGGACATTAAAAGTTGCATTTTGTGAATTTTAGTAATAAAATTAAATATAGAGATTCTTTGTGCTTTAAATTCCCTTTCTTACTAAGGAAGAAGAAGGGAGGCTTAAACCATAGAGCACTCCTTCCCATTCTATTTCTTAGCATTCTGGCCAGAAAACCCAAACCAAATATGTTTGGATGGATGTGACAGTTTAAGCTTGTTTCAGAATGATAACCCTTATGCCAAGTGAGCCTGATCCGTGGATTTTCCCGCTCAAAGAAAATCCATTTTCAGATGAGATAAATTTTCTCACTCTTCTTTGCAGGGAGTTCCTGTGAAGCTATTAAATAAGGTGTCCAATAGCAGCTTGTCACCAGGGAGAAAAGATGAATAAGAAATATGTTTGTCTTTAAAATATTTCAATTCTTGGAAAAGCAGAATATAGAGACTCCATCTTTTAATGGGCAATCCCTTATACTCATGTTGATTTTACTGATGTTAATAAAACTCTGTTTGGCATAAAAAAATCCATTTGCACTTGTCTCTTTCCAAGGAATCTGTTCTAGAGATGATTATTTCATTAGAAAAGAGAGAAGGAAGGAAAAAGAGTTATTGGTGGCTTATAGACCAGACCTGCTGTTCACATAGCATCAAATTCACAAAATCTAATTTGAACAGATGTTGTCTTGCTAAGACTGTGAAAAAATGCTGTCAATTACTCCTTTTTCCATGATTCCCTTATTTTTCTTTTCTTTTTATTTCTTTATTTTAGTTTGTTCAGCAAGTCCTCTAAGGACATACATTAACACACTACCCTAATTACTCTCAAAGTCCCATTACTGGGGGACGTGGAGTTACTCTGTTGTATGCAACCTTGCAGATGAACATGTAATGTAATTCCTAGACTGTATTTTACAACCGAAGAAGGTTAAGACATTGGGCAGAAGTGTCCTTAGAGGCTGTATATTGCAAGCAGTGTGACAAGAATAATGATCACAAACTGTACTCTGACATACACAATCTCCTATTGACACAATCTGTACTCTGACATACACAATCTCCTATTGACTCAAATTACCACTGAATTAAAGGCTGTCAGTGTGGTGGCAATAAACAATAGGGACAATGAAATTATAGTCTGACTACTTTAAAATACCTTTTCTCTTGGATTGTTCCATGCAAATGCAAAGTAAATAGAGTGTTTGTGTTGCACCCACCTTGGGCTATGACTTATTCATCTGAGAATGTCATTTAGGCATTTGTTTTGCATATTTTGACTGAGTTCCACTCCTAGTTTTGGCTGAGATGCTGGACCTGTCATGTTGGCCCAGATCCATCAGTGAGTCTGAGAGTAGTTGTACTGACATTGCTACACTTAAATTTCAGGCAGCTGCTTCCAAATTCCTAAAATTCCTCAAATTCTTTCAAAAATCTCAAGATGGTGCTGAAACTGCCTGCACAGTGCATGAGGAGGGGAGTATATATGCCCCAAAAGCAAACTGGGAACATGTCTCAGACAGCCCAGATGCAGGAGAGTCTAGCTGTGTAGTTTGTGACTGCAGGAAACATGGCCCTGGTGTAGTATCTCTTATGGAGTTATTTTCATTACAGTCCCAGGTTGTTTTACTTAAGCAGCATCTCAGGCAGGTGGTTTGTGGGTGCCAATACGGGCAAATCCTCGATTTGGTTCCTAATTCCAAGGAGGTTAATAATTCCTGCAGGGTGATGCATTGCAAGTTACCTCCAGGCACTACCTTGGGGAAGAGTCTTTACCACTCGTCTACCACGTAATTCTCCAGGCCATGCACTTAGGGAACCTTTCAGCTCCTCAAAACACCAGCATTTCAGGGGAGGAGTACTTGTGGCTCAGCACTTCTCTAGGGAGGGAGCTGCCACGGCTGTGAATGTGCCTGGGACCGAGGATCACAAGGATTCAGGACTGCAAAAGGTATGGCCTCCACCACTTCTGAACATTTGTTTTTAGCAGGGAGATCCCTGTAACAGCCACGCAGTTGTGTTTTAGGGTCTCTCAGCAAATTGCACCCCTAGAGGAGTAGGTTTGGAGGAGTAGGTTTGCAGAGCAGAAGAGTTAGTGCTGAGGCAACAGCAGTCACACAGGCTGAGAGGTTTTCCTCTGGACTTGCACTGGTCTTGCCTGCATACAGAAAGCCCATCAGCAATTGGGGAGCATCAGATGCACACCCAGCCCTCATCTTTTGGGACAGATCCACTTGAAGGCCATTGTGTGTGTGTGCATGTGCATATATGCTGTGACCAGTCCCTAATGTGAACTAAAGAATTATAAGTGGGGATCAGTTCAAAAGCCATTCCTAGTCTGGATTGAAACACCAATGCTGGCACAGCGAGCAGGAAAGCATCAGACAGGATTCCTTAGGTAGGAGATCAGGTGGCTGTATGACTTCACCAGTGCCTGAAGATGCTTACAGTACCCTAGATCCTTGAGCATTTAAACTGCACATCTGGAATTTCTTGGCACAAATGGCATCTTTAATCCTTCTCTGAGGTGTAGTCCTTACCTTATACTTTTGATTGTCTTGTCTACAAAGGGTATATAGAGTGGTGTTCTCTTGTTCTTTTCTACAGGGTCCCAGAAGCAGCCCAGGAGGGATATCAAGATTATACAGAAAAACAATTTTTTCCCCATTCCCTCACATGCAAAATACTAAGGTTAGAGTAGTTATACTTTTCTAAAAGTTCAATACAGAAGATGAGAATCCTTTCAGCAAGAAAATATGAACTGCTGGTATAACCAAAGAGTTTTCAACTGTGTAGTTTCTGCTGTGGCAGATTGCCAGTAAGTGATGACATTGTGTTGGCATGGTACTTCTGTCTCTGGCCTTTTCCCAGACCCAAATGCATGCTGGGAATCCTGCTGTATTTTTTTTTCTTTTTGCAGAGAACTTAACAATTAGGAAGGCATAGCTTGCTTCATTCCAACAGCTCAAAAAGGATGAAGGAACACTGCCAATATTTCTTTCATCTGCAATGCAAACCAAAGGTTTAAATCCTGCACAACTAAAACAGAAAAAAACAAAAAACAAAAACAAAAAAAAACCAAAAAACCAGCAAACTCAAAAAACAACCAAACCTTAAATCAGCAATTCAGGAAAGTAGGAAACAAGGAACTCAGTTTTCTTTGTTGCTGCAGAGGGCATTGGAGACAGCTGTACTCTGTGCTGTACTGTCCATAAATGTAGGGTGAGGAAATCCTTTAACCCCTCATCTCCATCCCTCCTGTAGCACAGGCCCCTTTCACTTACCGTCATGAGAGGGATTTAAACTGTATGACTTTACTCAGCCAAACCCTTCACCTTCATGGTCCAAGGCTTTCTCTACCCTGACACCTGCTAAAGCTCTGGCATCTTGCCCCATCTGCTTCCCTTGCCTACAGTACCTGCTGTTTACCAGCCCTGTGCTTCCTTTCTTCTGATCCAATGTCTGGATTAGGTGTTGGGGTTTAACATGGGTTAGCTTCTTCTAGATTACTCTTTACTGTAAAAATCTGAGGAACAAGGAACTCAGCTATACAGGAATGCAGCTGGTACAGTATCTCTATTTGTCTTGAGGTGCTGACCCTATGGCTCCAGTAGCCTTCTCATAGGCAGCTACCTAGAAACCATCAGTGTTTGCAAATTCTAAAGCAGTGAATTGAAATAAATACAAGGATTGATGAAAACTTAAAGAAATAATTTAATACATTTTTCAAATTTCTTTAAAGTAGACCCAGGCCTCTTTTATAATTTAAGAAATTGCCTCTTTTAAGTATTTTCAGTTGGCCCTCCTTAATGTTCCCTCAACTACCCTAAGTCAGAGTCCAGGAGGTCATTGCATCACTCATATGAGAAAGATGTAACTGCAGATACTTTACGTCATGAATACACATGCAAATACTCATCCTCCCCTCATGTTCATTTTGATTCTAATACAGTTAAAAATCTTAGCTCAAGGGCTTTGCATTTGATGGGTTGGATTCTCAGAAGCTGATTTTTGCACTGTTCTGTGGATTATTGCTCGTGAGCTGCTGCACAATTCAGTTCGTCTGCACTCTGAGTAAATAATTTCTTTTATTTGGCAGACTTTAAAAAATAGAGAAAGAGGAAAATGGAGGCCATCAGACTGTTTCTGGACAAGAACATCCAGAACAGTAACAAAAAATGTTGCTCCCATGTTGCACAACCATTAGAATCCCTCACAATCAAAGGTCAAAAGCATTAACCACGTTGGCAACATTTATAAATAGACCCTCTATGAAGCTTTACCTAAAGTGGAATGAATAAACACTTTGACTCAGGAAGACCAATTAGAACCAGTAGGATCTTTTAGTTTAATAGCTGCATTAAGCAAGATGCATGAATGTTGGTACACACAGACAGAGAACATTTTCACTGGGAGTCTGAAATAGAATGCAATTTCAACTCATCTCACAGAAAGCCACAGTACACCTGGTCCTGGTGTGGCTGTGTAAGAGAAGGAAGGCATAGAAAGATTTTTGTAGCTCCAGTAGTGCCACGTGACAAGTAATGCACCTCTTGCCATCATTAATGTGTGGAGGCATGTTCTTTCTCTCTACAGGGATTAAGTGACCCAAAATTTGGCTGGGAGCTTGACCCCCTGCACAACAATAAGGGGGGTCCAGACTGCATTCTCCCAGGAATTTAGGATGCAAGTACTTTTAGCCTATCATTTGTAATGTTTACCCTTGCATACTGGTTAAAGATGTACTCAGGGAATGTTAGAATTCAGTGTGATTTGGGCATTTTAATTTGTTCCACTTTGTCCCTGACTAGCATCTAAGAGTGGAAAGAGTATATGCAATTGTTTTCACAAGCACATAGGTCAGTCTGTGTTTGAACTGGTTACTGCCGAGTGGGAAAAGGCTAACAGGTAAAAGCTGGTCACCAAGGTTACTTTCAAATCCACACAGTGCAAGTCTCTCTTGACTGTCCATACTGATTTGTTGTACTGGGAGCAAGGTGTCAGCTCTTTTGGGAAATCAGATGCCGGTATCTCCTTTTTGAGAACAGGCAGGAGATGTGTGGCTCTTTTCTGTGCTAGGCAGACCATTCCCTGTCTTACTGAGATGGCAAGTGGAAGGCAAAGATCAGCACTGTCTCTGGAAAAGTATCTTAAATTTGCTTTCATTTTCTTCATTGTGGTGAGGAAAAGTAATATAACTTTATGGTCCTAAATATTCTTGTTCTCAGTCTCCTCTTAAAGGCTTTTGGTGAGAAATCCTGTGATAAACAGTCACTCCTAGTTCTGCATTCCCCCTGCCCACTATTAAATGCTGAGATGGTAGGAGGATGCTTTTGCTTGGAGAGTCATTCCTGGAGGCACTGGGGATTTTCGTTAGTGTGAACAGGAAATATGCTATAAATACAAAAGTAAATTTGTAAAAATGCAACTACTTTGAGGTAAATTTCATTTTTTCCCTTAGTTGCTCTAATTCCAGTAGCATGAGTCAGGTCAGTAAAAAGAATAAGAAAATTAAGAGGTGATAGTTGAATGCAAAAAATTAAGAGATGATAGTTGAATGCAGAAATTTACTTGTTGCCAGCAGCTGATTTACCTCCATTTACTTAAACATTCCACTTGTAGACAAGCAACTGCAAACAGAATTTAAAAATAATCACACCAGGAGCATAGTGCTGACTTTGATCACTGGAGGGGAAGCACAGTGGGTTATCAGATGTGGTACCTTTCAAGCTTATTCATGAAGCAGGTGTTTCTAGCCTATTTGTATACACACCATCATCTCCCCTTAGGGACTTTGATTTACTCATAGCTGTCAGGTGTCTCTCTGCAGTCTTCTGCATTTCTATGCTTTCCTATCTCCCTCTACCCCCAAAACCAAGGACATTAATTCCCACAACAAAACATTTTGGACTGCTGGTTATATTTCACACCTTCTAAGATATGTGTTGGATTGGAAGCTATGGCTGTGCTGGACTACATATTCCTTTTGTATCTGTCTCTACCTGCTGGTCATGCACTCTCACAGTTTTACCTGTTTTCACTAATGCCAAGTAACCTTATCCAGGAAAAAGAGGCAAGAGTAAACATTTTAAGGAATAAAAGTTTCAAGTAAATAAATGCAAACTGTTTCAAGGAACAATGTGATCTTTTAATCATCCTAATAGAGCTTCATATGCAGCACAGTCTTTCAGATGCAATATGGTCTTGATAGCTGATGATCAGTTTGTAAAAATGTACCGGAAACTTCAGAATCTACTTTCACCCAAGATGGCTTTACTCTGTTTTTCCTTTGTATCATATTCCAGTTCATTGATTATTTTCACTATCCTCTCTTTCTAGTCACTTTTCCCTGCTTCCATTTAATTTCTTTCAACTACTTACCTACCCAGATGGCCTAATCAATTTTTTTAGTATTATTAAAACTACCTCAGAATGACAGTATTTTGCTTTGCTCACATTAATACAGAAGAGTAAGTTAACCTTCTCTTGCACTTTCTTTCTCTCTTTGTCTCTCCTTTGAAGGTTCTGGATTCACTGGAGTGGTGCCACAGTCTTGTAGCCAAATCATCCACTCACATTTTTGATGCAATTGCAGAATTACAAAGACAAGACATAACTGATTGTTCCTATTTAGTTTTTCAGCCGTAGACAGACATTAAACGTAGGTAATAGAATTCACCCTAGAGACAGTTTTTGCAAATATGTAAGCCATTTTAAGAAGGACTTCTTTTAATTACTTTTTAGCCTAAGCTTTTGCAATAGCTAATCATTTTGTCTGCCAGACTTGAGAAAACTAAAAGTACTGTGATTTTCTAGAAAATGTGAAGCACCTCCATTCCGAAAGGAGGCTTGTTTACATGTTTCTTAAGACTTGTGTTTCAAGAAGTGAATTGGTATTTGGGTCACTATTCCAGTTTAAAAACAGAGGCCCCACCACAGCATCCTGCAATTGTCTGTGTTTGAATTTTAGAAGTGATTCTCTAAGGGTTACTTCGTTACTTACATAGCTAAGACAGACGACAAAACATTCAACCCGAATTGATGAGCCAAAATTTCTCTCCTAAACAAATGAGAGAATGAATTAGGGAGTGATATAATCTTCTAAATTACATCTATTATGGTATAATAATTCAGCATGCCAGAAGGAGTACGAAACTCTCATAAAGGCTCTTAATTTAAATTTGCTTTGAATTGGCAAAACACACACAAACAAACATACTCGATTTAATGCATTTAAACAGTATCAGCACTTAATTAGGCTATAAGGATAAAGTGATGGGATGTTACAGTCCAGATTTCCAAGACATTTTACTACTTTAGGGGCAAGAACTTATAGCACTTAGTACATAAAAAAGTACTAAATTTAAAATATAACCCCATGCATATTAGCATAATTAAAATGCCAAACTTTAAAACGCAATTATCAAGTAATAGGAATGCCATGCATCTGTAATGCCAGAACTTCCTTAAATCACATTAAGGACGTGCAACACTCAGCAGATTCCTAACTACTACTTAATTACCCCTGCCACTTATTGCTGCAAAGATGCAGAGTAGGGAAAAGATACACATTTGCCTAACAAAAAGATACATGTTTGCCTAACTGAAAGAAAGATTAAAAAGATTTTCTTTTGCAGTTCTAGTACAGATAGCCTGTTAGTATCTACTGTGTACCTCGCTCCCTGAGCAACAAATGAAACCATATGTACATCTAAACTTTAAGACTGTCATTTGAATACTTTCATTAGCATCGAGGACTCCCTATTGCATGAATCTCTACTGCCCTTGGGCAAAACTTAGTGCTATAAGAGTTTCAGAGTGCTCCTTAAAAGCAGCTCTGTCTTTGTACTCACCAACCTGTTGCCATTCAAAAGAAATATTTACTTTTAACACATTCATACTTTTGACAGCATCTCCTGCATAATCAATGTTGCAGTTCTTAAGAAGACAGTTCTTGTTTTTAAACTACTCTAGTCCATTTCACATAATTATTGTAGGGTTTCGAGCTCATTTAGAGGTTGACAACCTTCCTCTTGAAGCTTTAAAAATATTGTATATTTGAGTCTTGTGATTTCTTTATTTTCTCTCTGACTTCAATGAGAATAAAAGGAAATTTGATACTTTGCTTAGATAGGCTTTAAGAGCAGAAATAGCTACCTAAGCTAAGCCCAGTTTAAACTGTATCTCTGGTCTGAGATACTATACTTTCCATGGCCATATACTTGTTTCACGCAGATTGGCTGTGCCACACAGCTCCAAAGGGGCTGGAAGATGGGGAGGAAGGGGTCCCAAGAAACTGCATCTGCATCTGAACAGTTTGTAGTCTGCCTGTGAGCAGCTTGCTTTGTGTTGTGTGCCTTGTGTTGTTACCTGGTGTCTTGGTTTGAGGGGAAAAACCAAAATGTTTATCCACAAGCAGGAGAAGGGGCCTTCTCCACAATAATCACGCCACTCTTTATCAAATTTAAGAAAAGGAATTTTAATACAAGAAGGATAACTGTCCCTAACTGATATATATATATATATATATATATATGTAGGTATAGGTATAACTATAAACAGACCAGAGCAAACCACTTCCCCAACACCACAGAGAAAAAACAAACAAAACAACAACCCACACAACAAGAAGTTTCCTTCGGGAGAAGAGTTATACTTATGGCAGTATCAGTGTCACAGCCCAACTGGCAGCAGGGTGAGTTCCCAGATGAACTCTGTGTCTCTTGTCCCAAATGAAGAAAAGGAATCTGAAAGTGGGGAACCGCCACGTGTCCTGGAAAAGCAGCTGCAAACTTCTCTCTCCCGGGTCGCTGCCCCAGTTGGGGCAGGCAGATCGTGACGCTGCAGGCGGCGGCGAGACTGGAGCAGAGGCCGGGACCCCAGAGGCGGGAACCAGGAGAACAACTGCGGCAAGGAGAAAAGCAGCGGCTCAGCCAGAAGCCCCAGCAGCAGCCAGCAGCAGGAGCAGCAAAAAAAAGAACAGCTTCCCTCCTCGGCAGCACACACACTGCTCCTGTGTTCCACAGAGCTAAGAATGGAAAAAATGTCCCCAAAAACAAAAGAGACGACCTGCCCCCACCTAAGCGATCAGCACTTAACTACTACTTTTTGTTAACTGCTGGCATGGGCAGTTAGTGGCAGGGTAGAGAATTTACATAATAATTCCAAACTACAACACCTGGTCAGGAGGGTTGGGCTGTATGGGTCTCACGCCTTGCACAGGTCACATCCTGGCTGAATTCAAGTGTGAGCTTTCAGGGTCACCAGCTGATGGTAGCTGAGTCTTGTCTTGAGAGAAGCCTTGGTTCCATATTCTCTTATTCTCAATTTGAATGTGTTCACATTTGTGTTCATGATAAGTCTGTAAAGTCCTTATTCTGGGAAGATTAAAGAGAAATAAATCAATAATAATACACCACCACCACCCTCAAAAAAACCCCCACAAACAAACAGAAAAAATACAAAGAAAGAAAACCTTTACAAAGAAACAACACACCAGAAATAGCAATAGAGGAACATTGCTGAGGGGAAATAGGCTTTTTTGAAGAAAACAATAACGGCATCTGGAGAATGGAGTTTACCACAAAACCTCTCTCTCTCTGAATATTTCTCAAACTAGCTGTGTGCCTTTTCTGTACTGTCTACACTTTGAACAGAAACAGGCAAGAGTAAGAGGTTGAGTTACTTCCTTTGGCACCTGCCCTTTGATTCCCTGAGTCATGTTGCTCTCAGCTCCTGGAGCACTCTGTTTTCTCAGGGAAGGTATGAGACATTACCTCCAAGACACAGGTGTCTTATGTCTTGTTGCTGGAATATTTTTCTTTTACCACAAATCCTGCAGAGAAGAAGTGTTGAAAAGCTTATGCAGGTCCAAAAAGTAGTGACAATATTAAGGGCTCAGAGTGTACCATTTTGGTACAGGCACCAGGAACTGGCACTGTGAATGAGAATAGAAGAAAAAAATTCTTCAAAGAGCAGGACTTCATTTAATTTTCCTCTACATTCAATGGACTGATGAACATAATTAACAGCTGCTTCACTGCAAAGAATTTTCACTCAGTTATTTCCTTCATCTCAGACTCTGACTCATTTGATAATTATTTTTACATGCTGACTTTCACATCATTGACTATTCTTCCCAACCTTGCACAGTAGTGACAAAGGAATTACAGTAAAGTCAAGTCATTGATTTTTACTCTTTTCCTGCTACATGCATACTTTTTAAAAAAAGTGCAGTAATTTCCCCTGCCATGCTGAGATGTGTTCTACATCTTTCATAGGACAATATATGTATCTGATCAAATACATCAGCCAGGTAAGCCAGATGACACATGTACTGCTGTTCAGAAAATAGACTCTGCATTGAATTAACTACTAGAAAATCAAATTTCCATTATTTCAAAGAGTGGTAAGATTGCCCTCAATACTCATTTTCTATCAGTGTGGGACAGATAAAGCATTGAAGTGGAAGTCAGAAATCTATCAAATGGCTCATTGACTTTGGACAATTTGGAATGTTTTTCCTTGTGCTTCTTGACTGTGTGTCTACTTCTGTACCATAATAACTCTGTGGAGGAGAAACCATTTCTGTACTTGTTTGTACAATCTGTTTTGCTTGGAGTCTCCAGGTAACTTAAAATATGCCCCATTATAAACAAAGCTGTGAAACATTGCAGCTCCCACCTGTTTCTTTCCAAATTCCACAGGAGTAAATAACTTTGCCTTATAGCACGTGCAGTCTTGTGGTTTGGATTAAAATGGTGTGCAGTTCCAGCTGTGGGATCATGCAGTCTCAAAACCTTTTTCCTTGGGAACTGCTGCTTTATGCCTTCTAAAGCAAAATTCTTCAGTTCATCCTATGGGCTCAAAGTGGACAAATAAGAATGTGAATTGGTCCTGTTGAAATAAGCTGATCAAGTGTGGAAATATTAAGATGGGTAAATAGCTGGTATGTGGATAAATTTAATAGAGTAATATTGGTGAGCTGAGAATTCACTTAAATAGTAACCAGAGTAATGAAAGCTTAAGCTCTTCAATCCATCATTCCCTCTTCATGTCCAGAGAGCAACAGTGCTTCTGGAGGGTGCCAGGGGACAGGGAGCTCTCACATCAAAAATACAGCACAACCAGGGACAACATCCTTCACTTGAACCATGTCCTGATTGCAGTGGGTAGCTGAAAGAAACCCAAATGTCACCACCATCTACATTGGCCTCAACAAAAGTCTAGTCAGTGCCAGACTAGGAGACTTGAAGTCCAGATCTCACTTCTTCCATCCCCACACCACCACTTTTTTAATCCTATTTCCAAATGTATTGTGTATTTCTTCTCTTCCTCTCCTTCTGCTTTTGCTCAAGAGTTCGACTTTGATAGCTAGGACTGGTTTGTAGCATGTCAGAGAGCCTGTGATCACAGAGGCTACTCAAGAAAAGTTTTAAACAGCCTGACTTCTGGAGATGTGTCAGATCTAGTGGCATCAGGTAACACTTAGTGCTGGGAACTTGCCACTCTTTGATAGCAAGTGAGACACAGACTCGGAAACTGAAGATGCATATTTTTAATCTCCATAGTTCTTTTCACTTGCTGCCCTTTCCAAACTTGCTTTGTCTTTGAGAAAAGAAGATCAAACTGCACCAGAAACAGCAGTAGAAACAATAATTCCAGCTTACTTCAGCATCTGTTTTTCTTTGCCATCAAAAGGCCCGTGAGTTATTTCCCTTGTTAGCACCCTCTGATAGATTTGCCAAACAGCATGCTTTGTGTGTTAAAACTTTGATGACAAAAGAAAGGGAATAGCAGAGACTGAAAAATGTATTTAATTCTGTACCTTCCATATGTTTTACTCCTCTCCTCTCCTCTCCTCTCCTCTCCTCTCCTCTCCTCTCCTCTCCTCTCCTCTCCTCTCCTCTCCTCTCCTCTCCTCTCCTCTCCTCTCCTCTCCTCTCCTCTCCTCTCCTCTCCTCTCCTCTCCTCTCCTCTCCTCTCCTCTCCTCTCCTCTCCTCTCCTCTCCTCTCCTCTCCTCTCCTCTCCTCTCCTCTCCTCTCCTCTCCTCTCCTCTCCTCTCCTCTCCTCTCCTCTCCTCTCCTCTCCTCTCCTCTCCTCTCCTCTCCTCTCCCCTCCCCTCCCCTCCCCTCCCCTCCCCTCCCCTCCCCTCCCCTCCCCTCCCCTCCCTTCCCCTTCCTTCCCCTTTTCTATTTTTTCTCCTGCCCTTGAAACAATCATTTATGAAAATTATTATTTTATGATTGTTTTCCATGGGATTAAGGAAGCTACAGTATTTACTCTTGGAAACCTAGATGAGAAAATTTAATGTGAATTAGTTCAAAAGTCTCATTCATTGTATTCTTGAAGAGTCCTGGCACAGGGGAGCTGTGCCTGTAGATGTGACCTGTGTCTCTGGACTAGTCTGTCTTTGAGGTGCAGCTTCCCAGGGAACGAGTTGTCAGCCTATGACTGTCTTATCAGATGTAGGGGGAGGTTTTTTTCAGAAACTGAAAGGGCTTGTTTTCTTATGAACCTTCTAGAGTGACAGTGAGATCATCCTTTCACAAAGGGTCTTTATGAGAATTACAGAGTGAGTTTAATTTGCATGGCAGCAGAAATTTGCACAGAACAGGAAATAATTATTTCTATCATTCTTTGCTCTGAGCACTAGGGTTGAATATCCAGATGAGCAGAATTTGTTTCATTTCTTTGCAGTACATATTTGAAAATGTCACAGTTGCTGGTAATTAGGGCAAGGGATGATAAAGTTTTATGGCTTCCTCAGAAGCAGTGTATTCTTTTGGGCTTTGGAGTGTCAATAAATACTGAACACATGAATTTATGAGGGACACTAGCAACACCAGGGAAAATACAAATCTAGTAAAAGAAAGACAGTAAGGTAGCCCTGAAATAGTTTAAGAACCAAATATATCATAGGAGAGTTATAAGCCTCTTTCCTAAGGAAAATTATATAAAACAGTAATACGTGGCTGAAGGGTGGGAAGCTGTTTTCTCCCCATATGTAGTGCTTTGGTGCTACAATGCTGGGAATATTTTTAGCACCTGTACTTTGAAAAGGCTGTTTGAAAGCCAGAAGGAGTATGGAAAAAGACAATAAAATCTTTGAAGACTAGGGAACAATTTCTTTGTTTAGTTTCTCAAGAATAATCAACTCCATTGTTATGTGATTACAGTTCTGAAAGGCATATGGGAACAAATGGCTGAAACCGGGAGCTTAGAGAATAGCCAGGGAGAAAAACACCATTGCAAGCAGCTTAAGGGAAACTCCATCCATCCTGGTAAATGGATGTTTCTGGGGGATGTGGATTCAGGACAACACTTAAGGGCAAACCCCCTCAAGCAGCATCAAGTCCATCACACTCTAAATGGTCCTTTTTTTTTTAAATTAGACAGAACCATATTTATTAAACAAATACATAAATTCCAAGTGGCAACTAGGGCTTTTTTAATGGCATCAGCTTAAATTTATAATCTTTGAAGTGAAGATGACAGCTTTACAGACAACACAGCTTTAAATGGTGACCACCAAAATTTTGAAAGAACATTATTCTGAGTCTGAAGAAAAAACCCGAAAATATTTGTTGCCTTTTTTTGGTGCGTGTTTATGTCAATGCTGGAAATTATGACTATTGAGTGACATCTAGTGGATGTGATGATGCTGAACACCAACATTTTGAAGGTAAAAACCTTTTGAAATAAGCCAGGCTTGTAGTGCTGGCAAAGGGTACACAAAATGCTATGCTACGTGTAGGCAACAAGCCAGATAGAACCCAGCTCTCCAAGGAAACAGAAACAAGCAAATCTAAATGTTCCAGATTTCTCTTTTTTAAATCCCTTCAATGCTCATGTAAAAAAAAAAAAATTCTCACACTACTTCCTGCTCATATTGGGTCACCTGCTGTACTTCATACAATCTACATGCAGAGACCCTTTACCAGCACATTCACTGTAAATCATGACCTGTCACATGGTAGCCCTTGTATGGTGGCAAGGGCCTTATGATGTGTTTTTGATGGATATTTTGCCTTTTTCATTTCCATTTCAATTTTCACAATTTAATGTGAACTTATCCTTGAGGCTTCCTGGCCACAATATATCTGGAGTTGCTTTACAATGAATTGATGATGGAAAAATTGAAGCTTTTCATGAGAGATTTTTGAAGAAGAATACCTGAAATGCTTGTCTGCCTTAATTCTCTTTTTGGGAAAATGTATTTCTGGGAAAACCACATTTCAGAAACTGAATTACAGAGGCTTCAATTGTTGAAGCTGAAGGGAAAAAATGTCAATATAAAGCTTTTATCTCCTAAGGGCATGATTCATCAAGTGTCTTACAGTATCCTTAACTTTCCTGATCATTAAGCACATAATTGTGAGCTCAGGACTTTTCACCTTGTCCACAGAAGTTTCACAGGGCTCTGTACACCTTTTAAGATCCCATTTAATAATTTTATTTCACCCAAGATCATAAATGTAAATTCAATTTTTTACATGTGTATCAGACAAAATTTAAACAAGTCCCTGGATGCAGCAAAACATTGCTATTTTATTGATAAGCTAAATCCCAAAGTCACTAACATGGCATATATCATAGAATCAGCTGGGTTGGAAGAGACCTCTGAGATCATTAGGTCCAACCCTTAATCCAACCCCACTCTGATTGCTAGATTATGGCACTCAGTGCCACGTTCAGTCTCACCTTAAAAACCTCCAGGGTTGGAGAATCCACCAACTCCCTGGGCAAGCCATTCCAATGCCTGACCACTCTCTCTGTAAAGAGCTTCTTTCTGATATCCAACCTAAACCACCTGTGGTAGAGCTTACACCCATGCCCTGTTGTCCTACTGTTGGTTGCCTGAGAGAAGAGAGCAATCCCCACCTGGCTACAAAATCCTTTCAGGTAGTTAGAGAGAGTGATAGGGTCTCCCCTGAGCCTCCTCTTCTCCAGGCTAAATTACAATGAGAGAAGTGGTAGAGAGTACTGATTACTGTCAGATTATTATAGTGAAATATAAATTTTATATATTCTGAATGTTGTAATAAGTAATTTCATCAATTGTATCCAATCCACAGATAAATGAAATCCACATTAGAGAGATACGGTCAGTAGAGATATTCCAAATACGGAAAATAGAATGCAGTGACATCAGTAATTTTATACTGATTTTTGTGACTTGTGAGGGTTTCCTTAATAATAAATTAGATTTTAGAGATGTATGTTGCTTTGGTGTTATTTTAAGGATTGGCATGCTGTAACTTCATCAGTACCCACTCACTGATTCCTCCTGCCCAAGTCAAGTAGGATGTTGTTTGCAGAGCCTGCAGATCTTCCATGGTACAACCCCAGGAGATGCTGTTCCCTGAACTCCACTACCCCATCTTTAGCTGCATTTTCATGCACTCTTAGCACAGTAAGGAGGGGAAAACAGAGCTGCAGCAGGTGCTGTTCCTGCTCAATCCAGGGCCAGAATGGCTCAGCCTTGTGGCAGGTGGTTTGCAAAGCTGCAGCCATCTGGTAGTAATGTTTCAAATAACTGTTCACAAGCCAGTGCACATTCCCAGCAAAGAGCATGTCAGAGTGCAGCAGTGCTTCATCCATAATGGTCTATGAAGATGGGGAAATCAATACCAGATACCCATAAGGAGTGGAGCATTGGACTGCAGGCTGCAAGGAAGGATTTAGAGGTGGTTTGGATCTTAACTCTCATACCCTGCTCCTCATCCACCCTTCTCCCTAGATGAATTATAGCAGCAATTTATCTTTTAAAGGGATTTTATTTGATTTATTTTTGTCATTCAAAAAACCCTGCACTATATTTGCATGCAGAGATACCCTTTCACAACAACTACTTGCCTTTCTGTGACATCTTGTACTTCTGTGTAGGCAAGGGCTATGATTTTGATTTAGAAGAAATTACATTTTTAAGATAAAAAACTGCTTTCTCTTTCATTGTACATTGTATTCAGGTTCACTAAATAAATAAATTACGTTATCATTTAGGCTGGAAAAGACCTCCAAGATCACTAAGTGCAATTTTTGACCAATTACCACCTAGTCAACTAAACTACAGTACTAAGTCATTCACTGGATTGGACAAATTTAGTAGGGATTAGGTTATGTGTTACAGATAAAATAATGCCATCAATACCACATTTAGTTTGTAACACAAGATCAAATTAAAATAAAAGTCTTGATTCAGTGGATATTCATTGCCAAGTCAAAGTTTTCTTTCCACAAATATTTTCAGTGTCAGGCTATAGGGACTCATAAGTGAGCTGCTTCCTCATTGGGACATAAAATGATGTTCCAGTGCTGTCAACTCTCAATTTTATCTTGTTTTGTGATGCCTTTTCTTTTTATTTTTAAGAGGAAATTTGTGACTCTTTTAAAGAGAAAGCTTGAAAAGCATGTGAGTCTTCCTAATATTCATAAATGAGAATGCAAGCAAGTAGGACCTAAGTCTCTGTTCCAGACTGAGACAGCATATATGACTTGTGAGTTAGGAGCTGCTTTGCCTGACACCACTGAAATACATCAGAGAGACAAGGCTGCAGGAGATGTCCCTGCCCCAGGAAGGCACATTGAACTTCATGTGTCCTTGCACATGTGCCAGACCACAGAGGGCTTTGTGGGACCTAATGCAAGAAGAGATGAGTTCCCATTTGGTGCTGTAGCTGAAATATTCCTGAAGCCTTTTAGTGAAATAAACTTGGGAGAATTAATTTAGCTTTTCAGTTCAGCTACATGATACATCCCTCTGAGACTATTGAGCATTACATGGAGTTTCTTTCCCTCTCTCTCTTTTTTTTTTTTTTTTATTTTTTCTCCATCCCAGCCTTCAGCTCTGGCCTGAAAACTGACAGATATATGGAGACGTTTCTGCAGATGTGTTTGGGGTTTGCTGAGCTCTTCAGGGGAGGTATGAAGCAGAACTCTGCCTTGCAAAGCTGAGGCCACCTACAACCTACAGAACTGTTGGCTCAGGGGTTTAAAATCAGTGCTGCTCCTGATTTCAAATCACTGCTTAGCTGCAAGCAGAGTTATTGCACACAAACTCTGCAGGAACAGTAGGAGCTTACTGGAGAATAGTAAAAATGCTGCTGCCATGAGCCAGGGCAGCTGGATACTAATAACAGCTTCTTTTGAGCTTCACAACTTGACAATGTGGAACTTGATATAAGGCCCAAAGTGCAGCTGAAAGCTGGGGTGCACTGTCTTAGGGCTTGAAGACATGTTTGTGGGCTGTGGACTGGAACTGATTCACAGCTGGAGAACACGAGTGTGTGGCTTAGAACTGCTGCTAGTCTGAGGACATCTCCTTATTGCTCTAGTCAAGTAGATATTAGCAAACTAACAGTATTCAGTTCCCTGGAACTGTCCAGGGAAAAGGCTGGAACTCCAAAAATGAGTGAGCTTTGTTGAGGGGTTGGGGTTATTTTTGCTGTTGTTGTTATTTTATTATCCAGTCTGAACACTGACTGTATTTCTTTTTAATGTCTTTGTTTATCAGATTGGTCTGCCCTGGACCACAAAGTCCAGGAATCATTCCTAAGGTTATGTACTTTTCCTCCTGCCACACATGCTGTTGTCCTCAGAAAGAAAAGCAACAGAAATTCTGTTTCATAGCAACTTCATAGAAGGGGCTATTTTCGTGTCACTTTTATGAATGTGAGGTGGTTAACTTTGCAGATACTTGAAGTTTAAAACATTTGGGCATTTTATTTATTTATTTATTTATTTTAGAGATCAATATCTCATCTACTTCAGATACTGTTAGACTCATACTTGCCAAAAAAGTTTCCACTCCAAATCTATTTCTTCTCTGCATATACATAAAGAATTTCCATTTTCAGCTATTTAGCTGTTAAGGTTTAAGAGTAAAAATAAAAAATTAAAAGTTTTTTTTTTTTTACTTCTGCTAAGCCTGAAATCCATGTGGTTTTAAGTGTTAGACAGTGTGCTTGAACAATTAGTTGGATTCTTGTTTACAGAGTGTATACTTGTCAAGGAAAAAGACTCTCAATGTCACAATCTCCTGTTTTCAGAACGGGAATCTTTCTTTTCATTAGGCACAATTTAGGAAACAAAAATAGGTGAGCTATAAAATAATTTCTCTGATCTATTTTTTTCTTAATTTATTTGTCAGTAAGCTCTGATCCCTCAGATTAGGCATTGCAGGAAAATTCCTGTTGTTGTGCCATATCCTGCTATCATTAAAGTCAGACAATCATCAAGATGTTGGTCATCAATTTCTGTTTTCAGCAAACCTACCTTGCTATAAATGTCTTGTTGAAAGCTACTTTGCAAAAACTCAGAGGCATCATGACATTGCTTTGCAATGCATTGCTATGCTGTGCTTTGCAGGTATCCAGACACACACAAAAGAGCCCCACTGAGAAAAATACTGCACACCACAAATGCAACAGGGGTAGCTGAGGCAGCGCTGAGCTGGTGCTGCGGTGCTGCTTTCTTTATTAGCATCATCTTGACCAACACCCGTGATCCCAACAAATCATCTGGAGGAAGGGGGTGCTCTTGAAAAGAAGGAAACCTCACTAATCCCGTGTTGGGGGTTACAGAATTTCAAACCCATCCTCCCTTTCACTCTCAGTGACTGGTGGGATTTTGCTTTTGTACTGGATGGAGAATTCTTGCAAAATTTTAGTACAAAAAAGCAAGTGAAAGCTACGTTATTCACTACCAGCAGAGAATATTTTAAAATCACAAATATTATTCTCCCTGTGAAAGTCAGGTATTTCTCTTATTAGTCAGTAAAAGGTATCTTTTAGTACATATATAATGCTTTATCATGCATTTTGTCTTTCAGTGGTAGCCAGAGTGAAATCTTTTCCTTTCAGATGTGTTTCACCACATTATAGTGATCATTTTAACTTAGCAAAGGTACAAGTGAAATAAGACAGGCCTATAAGACAGTGATAGAAGTTAGCAATGCTTATTTAATTTTGTACTAAAGCTTAGTAGAAGGCTTCTTTCTTTCATTGCAACATACTTCATAAGGTCAACATTCAAATACCCAAAAAAAAAAAGCTGTATTTTTTTGTTTGTACATTGTAGAGAGCCCTTGCTGTCTTTCAGAGCCTTTCAGAATGACTGTTCATGCAGGCTCAGATCCTTGGCTTTCCAAATATAAATAGTTTGGAAGTCTTTAAATATGTATGCCATAAAGAAAAGAATTAGAAAGTTTCGAGCTGAGTTGTACACAAGTGTCATGGTCCCAGGTGGCACAGTCTTGTGCCTCTGAATTATCCCACTGACCTCACTGCGATTCACTTGTATGGACAAGGCTGTTCACAAAGAAAGAGCATTTGCACTTCTGGAGCCAATTTTACTTCTTCCCTGCAGAGAGAAATAGAAAAAGGTTGGTAACCTCAGCTGTGGCTGAACAATGTGCCAAAAGCAAAAATGTGTTATTTGCAGTCTGATCAATGATAATAAATCATAACAAGAAAATCAATTGTTTCTTTGAATCAGGATTAAGAACAGCTAGAATTACTTGCAAAAATGTCATGAACAGGCAAGAAATACCAACAGCATAAGGAGATGAACAAATCAACATCAATTGCCGTTAAACCCAACCTCTTTTCTGATGGGCAGCAAATAAAAATACAGAAAGAACATGGCAACTAGTTTTTTCTGTGTCAAGTCTCTCCAATGTTTAAATTAGGTTCATAAATTAAATCAGACATGTTATTCTATACCAGTTGCTGTTAAAATCGAATACTGTTTACTGCTCTTATCAATATATTATCCAATTCCATTTGTGGCTTCACCATTGGTCATTAGTTTGTCTTTGGCATACCCTGTAGGGTTTTAACAAAAAAGCTATTTAAAACATGTACTTTTTTCTATAAAGTCCAACTATGAAACAGTGATTTGAAAGTATAACCTGCCAGAATTACTCTTAAGAATAGTGTCCTGAAAATTTACACTCTGTTCAGGTCAAATTACAAAGTTACAATCAATGAATATGAGACTAGACTAGGCCTTACTTTGTGGAGGGAGAACATTCATACATCTAAATCCTATCAATATGCAGTGTTCTGGTATTCACTAAAGCTCTCTGTGTCTCTGCTTTGTCTAGATGGCAGTTGGTTCCCACTGTGATCTCCTGAAGACTCTGTAAGAATATATTGTACAAGGTGATCATGTGAAAAATCTCTAGGCAAACCTCTGACTGCTTTCATGACTTCACCCTCCATATGCTGATAATTTTCAGGCTTATTGGAAAAGCTTAATTATTTATTTATAATCAGGATTAAAAAAAAATAAAATAAAACATTTTGCTTGCTTGGCTCTGTTTACTTTTTTGTTTCTTCCCCTTTTGTTTTCCTTTTCCCTTTCGCCTTTTTCTCTTTTCCTTCTCCCTCTTTCCCTTTCCCTTTTTATCTTTTCCCTTTCATTTATGGTTTGCTTTTTGTTTGTTTGTTTGGGTTTTTTTACTCTGTTTTTTGGGGGGGTTATTATTTTTCTTTTTTCCTTAGTCATATCAAAGGACAAATCAAGTTTTGGGGAAGAGGTTGCAGCCTTTTGTTCTTGTGGCAATGATCATCATATAGCAAATATTAACTGCAAGAACTCATTCTGTAATTGACAGGTTGTTGAGTTGTTGGCAAAGATCATCTTTATACTCAGTTTTTATTATTCAGTGAAGATAAACTTGTATTAACAATGTCAAGCAAAAGGCTTTGTCTGAGGTTAGAAAAAGTGGGCAAGACAAATAAAAGACAAGACTGTCTTATAGCAAACCCACACCCGACCACAAAGACTTTCTTTATGCAGGCAAAAGACATAGGCTTAAACAACCAGCATTTTATCTAATTTTTTAAAAAATATATTTTATTATCCTTCTTTATTGAGGTTCTAGTAAAAACTTCATCAGCATTGTTTCTAGAGTGCAGTGAATCACTGTATGTTGGTGTGATTTTTTTTCTCTGATTATTTCCAGGGGTTAAAAGTACCCCTAAACCTCAGTATTTTTTCAAGTACATTTTTTTGGAAAGGACTTGACTTCATTCTGCTTTTATTTTAATTTAAAAGGTATATATGTTTGCGGGTTTATGTGAGAAAAGGCAAGGACAAGGAAAATTGTTGGTTAAGTAGCACTAGATGGTGCTGTGGAGAAAAATATCTGAGCTAACTCTCAGCACTAAGTCGGGTGCTGAAATTTGGGTAGCCACTTTCATTAGCTGTAAAAAGCAGATGTACAGTACTGTTTAGGATTGTCCTGGATTGCTTCCTTTAGGATTGGAAAGTGATAAGAACCATAATCTGATCAGTACACAGAAGAGGTCAGGCCCTCCAGCCAAATGCCAGAAAAATATAGATGTTATATATGACCTTTACCTCAGAGCCACAGGTGGTTGCCAAGATGTGCTTACAGATGAGAACCAAATGGTAGGACAGGATTTTTAAATCTATGGAAGATCACTGTAGAGAATGGAACAAAGGCATTACAGGTCTGTTGCAGCCAAAAAGTTACAGAGCACCGTTCTGAACTAATTAAGGCATGAAAGTTTTCCTAGCCTGCTATAGATGCCATGAAAATGGTAACTACAAGTGCTGCTAAGTACTTGTCTACCCATTATTTATACTGTTTCTTGACAGACGTGACCATCTGCTCAGATTCAGTTTCCAGGTTTTGCCTTCTTTGGGGACTTTCCCTCTCTTCTACCTATCAGCATGGAGCAGAAGCAGAGGCAAAGGTGTGACTGCAGCTGCAGTCTCTGGTACCGCATGGGCTGAACTGTCTCTGCAGGCAGTGGGGCTGAATGCACAATTCCAGACTGGACCAGTGTGGCAAAGTACTGGATCTCACAGATTCAAGCCACCTATCCTGGAAATGGGCCAGTCCAAAGCTAATGATGAGTGTCTGTCCACACCACCCAGCTTTGCCGCTAGCTGAGTCCTGAATTGACACCAGTCAAATAGTGTTCACCCAGCACAAATGATGCATGAGATTACCACCTGAGAGACAAGACCAGCCACAAGGTATGTGTGCTCAATTCCTCTGTAACCACATTACACATTTCCAGTGGCATTGTGATCTCCCTGATCACCATCAATTCATTCAGAGCAGCCCCTTTTACTCTTCTTCTCCCTAACTGTTACAGTCTTGAACTATGAAAAATGGATTCATGCCATTTTATTTTGTGTTATTTTGCCATCCTCATGGTGTTCCCATTGGTTCTTGAAACACTTCTTAACACAGAAGATATAGAGAAAGGAACTTGAATGTCTGGTGAGTGGGGTTTTTAAGTTAAAATTATAGTATTTTAATACTTCACATGCAATGATCTCTTTGTAAAGTTTTCATAATGTCAGAGAAGTTCATGGAGTAAATTAGTTTGACTTCACTGAGAGTGCTAACATTTATAAATCTACAGTGCTGCCTTTCTGAATATATTTACTGCTGCAGAGAAGAAGGGGGGATCAAAGGGCTCTAACACTTATTTCTGCCATCGTTTCTCATCTTTGGCACAGCTTGAATTTTGTATACATAGCAGTTTCTTGCTCCAGAGCTGTCAGAAATTACCTGGAGACTGTTTACAGGACATTAGAATAGAATATGGACAAACCTGCAAAAGAGTAGATACTGCATATATTAAATATTAATGGCCCACATAAGTCAAGAAATCCAGATTTGCTTGCAGATTTGTTGTATGCTGCATTTTGCAGTGTGGAAATAAAACTTGAATCTGTCTTTTCTGAGTGCATTTCTCACCCACATATTATTTTAACCTTGACAGTATTAAGAGGTGAGAAATAAACAGTGCAATATTAGTGATCAAAAGCATCAAAACACCTGAAGAAAATGTCTAATTGTTAAAGATCACCAGAGTAACAGCAACAGTAATTTCTGGTTCTGCACGGCTCGATGCCTTGAGATATTAAATTCCTAGAACTTGGGAGGAGTATTAAGCTCTTATCACACCTAAGAAATGCCAAACCATCCAATAATGTGCCCTTTTTCCCTTCAGCAAGAAAAGAGTCTGTTTTGTAATTTGTCAGCAGCAGGGCTCACTCTAGGACACTGCTATTTGAGAAGCTCCAGCAGACTGAGTCATAGGATCTGAGGAGAATTTCATGGTTTTCACAAAAAAAAAGTTTATTCGCCCCCTATGAGTTTAACCGCTCTCCCAAACAAATAAAGGCATCCAAAAATTTCTCTACCATTGTTTCTTGGCATGAAGTTCATAACTTTTTTAGTATTTTGGGATGATAGTACCATGAAGAGTACATCCTGCCCTTATTGTCTCAGTAATTTCCCATGTGATTGAATGGACCACCACCACCACAGCAATCTGAAGAATCACAGATGATCTTTTTCTGGGTGAGAGAGGGTGGAGCAAATATGTGCCCACCCCACTGTGTCCATTTTTGGGCAGTGTTAAATACATCTGTAGTTAAACAATGAATAAACGACTGCTGTGATGTATTCTGTGAATTTAGAGTTGTTGACGATTATTGCAGCCATGGGACTTGACTTTTCCTGTAGCATGGAGCAAAAATCTGCCCACACATCTCTTGGAGCACAAAATTCCTTCTGAAAGACAGCTGGTCTTATCTGCTTCCTGTTTTTGTGTAAAAAAGGACAAATCTGTTAGCGCAATTCTTACCAAATGCTCTAAAAATATTAGAAATTTAATGATAGGAGTGAGATCTCCTGAGGTGACTGACTTTTGGGCTGCTCCTTTGACTTACAGCAAGCTTGCCTGCCAGCATCACTCCAGATAGCTCTGCCTATCCTGGTTTTTTTTGCAGACTTCAAGTACTGAAGCCTTCAGACCCTCCATAGGAAGGTGGCACCCAGGGTACAGACAAATAAACTTTCCTTTTCCTTTTTTTTAAAAAAAAAGGTCAGAAGACAGTTTCACCTGGTAAATGAAATGGGAGAAGTTTCAGACTGCAGTTTTTTCTACAAACCTTGTCCATTTCTACCTTTTACAACCTTGCCACTGTTGGAACTCCTAGTCCACACCACGTTATCCAGTTGAGAAGGATTTTTTTAGGAATTGCATTCAGTGACTGTGGACTTTTGTGGGAATCAGAATCTCTCTTTCATCTATCATGCAGCTTTTTCTGTTCCTTCATAGCCAGGGAAAGGCTGTTCTAAAGTGATTCTAAGGATCTCTCTTCTTTTTTAAGGGTTATGGAATAGAATTGAACTATCCACTTACCCACATACCAGCTAAAATTTTGCTATTAGCAATAGGTGTTTAATAAATGCTATTTTCTTTCTTCCAATCTTCTCCTACTCTTACACATCTGAACTGCCAGTTTCATGCCTTCAGTCAGAAGAGAGAATTTAGAAAGCAAATGAACAAACAGTGGTTACTTGTGAAAATAATCATGTTCCAGAAAGTCACTGTACATGTATTTGGGGAGGTGGAAATTTAAACACTGAACACAACTCCCTAGGCAGCTTCTTGCACAATCTGGCATTGTCAGAGAGCAAAAAGAGGTTTCAGGGGTTGTCTCACACAATGGCTACATTTCATAGAACTATCCACAAATCAACAAAACCATGGCATTTACAAGCATCCTACCACCTTCTGTAGTGCCATTTTTATTAGCATAGAAGGCAGAAGTGAACTTGTTAACACTCATAAAATCAGAGAAAAATGCCTTTGTAACAGAAACTTGCAACATTTGAGGAAATGGGCAGATACACTTTTATAACTTCCATACAGTGTGATTTTGTTCCTTCCTCATTTTGCTTATCCTTTCTATCGTTTGAGGTATATTTTAACAACTAATTTAGTAGAGTATTGTGGTATTTTGTTCATTGCTGAATTATGATCCTATCAACAGTGTTACATTTGTCGTTATTGTTATAACTACTATTATTAGTCTATTCCTTTATCTTCAATGCAGCTTCTGGTAAATAAGTGAATGCTGGCACTGCACCACCAACAAAATAAATACGGAGAGTGTGACTAATATTTAAACATATTCTCTTCTTTTCCATGCAACATTTTAATATCATTTGCTTTTCTGTTTTATGTGGTAATTTTATTTCTGTCCACTGATAATTTAGAATTGCTTTCTATTTACATTGTTAAATTCCTCCTGAATTATGCAACTGGTGTCTGCAATCCCCTGCATTCTCACTTTATGGTTTCACTGACTCTTCTTGCAGCATCAACATATTTCCAAGGAAGGAGTGCAAAATATTTGCTTGTAAACTCATTTGGCATGTCTTGGAAAGGAAAGAAAGTAAAACAAAATGTGAATACCACAAAAGAATGTTACCAAGAATATTGCTATGGCTGGACAGCAATATAGAGGACAGACTAAAACCACTAAAATGTGAAACAATATCAGAATTGTAATTTAGTTTTGAAAAAGTGTTTTTCAGTCTCCTGGTATCAGGAAATAGTTACCAAGCAACACTGTAGATATTGGTAATGCAGGCAGATCTATTCAAATAAAAATTATTCAAAACATTGTCATTATCAGGAGACCTATGTTATTGCTTGATTCATAACACTTGGTATTTGGAAACTTTCATATTCTACTTCTCAAGCAAAGCTTTGCTTTTCCGGAAGAAGGTGCCCTTAATGTTTCCTCTGTTAGATTAAGTTTGCAGGGATATGCCACCATCTGCTGCAGTTCCACCTGTATTTTGCTGGGCTGATTACAGTAAGGGGTGCCAAGCACTGAAGGGCAAATAGGTGGTGAGTACATGCACAGTATGTGTGAGAAGCAGCAAAGGAATAACTTTTTCCTAAGAACCCTTTTGCTGTGATAGACGCAGGATTTCAGCAAGAGCCTTTGTATTGAATTGTTCAGTCATTCTTCGGGAAAATAGCAAATAAATGGTTTGGATCCAGAATTATGTCCTTGTTGCCTAGAATCAGTCTAGCAAAAGTGCTAAAGTGTGTCTTGCAAGCTTTCTACAGTATAAAAAAAAAGTGGCCCAGAGATTGCTGTTCTTTTGCCATGTAGCTTTGGGTAGATGCACTGGATGGTGTTGCAGATTGGGTCAGACTGGTGGGAAAAAACCATTGTCATTCAGGTTGGCTGCAAGAAGTTCTAGAGCACCCGAAAGCAAGAAGCTGAATCAATGGTCATCTCCAAACCCCAGAAAGTTGTCCTTCTGTCTATTCAGTGCAAAGATGTGTGCAACTGGAACCCCACTAGTCGGAACAATGTACTTTCATTTCAATACCATGTTGAGTTGGAGTGGACACAGGAATATAGTTTTTATACAGGCAGTGATGATTGTTGCAGCACTGCCCAAGTATGTAAGGTGAGTCTAGCCCAAGGGAGGCCTTTTCAGAAAGGAGATTTTAGTGTATATTTTCCAGTTCCTTATAAAGTGGTAAAAAAGGAGACTTTACCTTTTCTTGAGAAGGTATACAATTATCCACAAGTTATTTGGTGCCCCCATAATTTTCTTCTCCTGGAGGAAACAGTCTGTAAGACCCTCCATCTTTTGCTTGACTTTTTGAGCTAAACATGGAAATGGTCCTTAGACCTGCGACAGGCAGAAGAAAAAGTGACAAGAATTCAGGGAAGAGCCGTAAAGAAAGAGCAGCTATTTGAAAGCCCTGATTTACAGCAATAACACTCGATCACCTCAGCCTTTGTGTTGGAAAGTTGTTCTAAAGACATCCTGAGTGACTCTGCACTGCAAAGGAGGATCTCTTGTGCTGTGGTGTTTTTCTGCATGAAATGGCACAAGGAGAACATTTATTTGTGGAGTTTAGGACATCCCATTTTCAATTGACGGCTGACTCCACATAAACAGTCAATATCTGGCACAAGTTAAAAAGACCTGAGATTGGGCTAAACCAGCAAGCCGTAATATTCAGTTTCTGCAAACAGTTCTGAGGCAAACACTTGTGAAAGGCTGGGGAAGACAGGAGGGGTGTCTGCTTTTGCTATCAGTCTGCTGATTCAAGCAAACCAGGACTGCTGTGCTCACCTCAGTAGGGCAAAAAGCAGAAAATGGCAACAGAGAGTGGGGAAGGGAGATTTGCTTTCTAGATCCTCTCTCTTGTGAGGGCTAAGGAAGCAGAGGAATCCAGCAGCCTTTTGGTTCCCCTTTTAAATTTAGGCTGAGGGAGATGCATCCATTTTACCAGGTACATTTTCTCAAGTGATAGCAACATCTTTCTTTCTTAATACAAAGCTTGTGAGGGCCAGAGTGTGGATCCTCAAGGGATGCATGCTGTGAGCAATTAAGGGGTTCTGATAAACATAAAGGTAATCTTTTATCACAGCCATCTCTCTTCATAGGTAGTGTGAAGAGTATCCCTCTTACAGGATGGTAAACATTCTAAGCCGATGATTACAATTTTTAAAGGCAAACCCTGTGACAGAAAGCCACACTGCTGATCTTATCTTGTAAAGATGCTACATGCTGTATGTGTCTGAACTTCTGTCTATGCCTATCTTCCTATAATGTAGAGAGAAAATTATTTGTTACAGTGTTTGTACCCAATTTAATTTAAGATGAGAAATCAGTGAGTAGGAGGGAGAGGGTGGAAGGAGGGGGGCAGGACCTGCTCCATTTACAGCTCTTAAAAATAGCATGTGAAGCCAGAAACTCATATAAAACTGAACTAGCCATCATCCACACGCAATGCATTTCCAAACAGAGGATATCTGCAGTACTTCCCAATTATGTTCAGTTCACTGCAGTAGGTGACCCCAATTTCTTTGAAAAATCTTTATAACAGTTCTTTTCAGAAAACCTGCATGGGGTACTGAGAATAAAAGTCAAGGCCATAGAGTTTCACTTACTTGGGCTTCCTTCAAATAAAAGTGTGTGTATTGCATGACTAGGGGGAAAGCTGGAGGACAAAGATGTGTCACCTGCACATGGGCATTTAAAGCCAGTGGCAAAATGAGTTAAAGATTATCAAAATGAAAATTTGAGACATCTGCTGTATTCACCACCTGGAAGGCCTATGTTCTGCCTCTATTTAATCCTTCTACTGCTCCCATATGCCCTGTGGCTGCTCTGGATTGGCCCTGCTCTTGGCTGCCAGGTGAGGGTGATGTTGCCCTGGTGGCTGTTTCACACAGGTATGGGTCATAGCCCTTGGGCTTGTGGGGGACTCAGCAGCCCTGGTGCAGCAGGGGGGTTCATGCTCATCCAACAGCACACAACCATGTTCTGTGGCTGTTCTGACTCCTTTGACTCCTGCCTGGCACATCCATAACGGTGTGCAACCCTTCTGGAATGTGCCTCCAAAGGAGCTCTGTAGTGAGGTCCTTAATGCAGATGGATCTGTAGTGACATGAGGGGCTTTTATTGGGATGTCTGTACCTGACCAAGCACTTTTCTAGCTCTACATCTGTGCCTTTGTTAAAGGAATGGGCTCACTTTAGTTTCATGATTGCTTTCAAAGCAATGCAATAGAGAACAAGACTGGGTTTACCTAATATTTAGTGGTGTTGACACGGGAATGACACAAAGGGCACAAATGAAATTTGCAGATGGAGCCAGCAGGAGGCACCAGTGTAAAGAGCATCAGGCTGTCACGGGACGGAGAACCGAAGGACCTCAGGGGAAAAAGTAATAGAAGTGGAATTAAATTTTATAGTACGGAGTGTAAATGGGCTTGGGCTTGGGGACTATTATCACTTTTTTGCTCTACACTGGAAGCTCATTAGCTTGGGATGACTGACGCTGAGGAAGATCTCGGTGTATTGGCCATGGGACAACTGAGAGCCACCAGTGCTGTGAAAAGTCAATGGCAATTCAAAAACGCCCCTGACAGGTTATTTTCAGTAAAGATGAGGGAGATTTCATGCCATTTTACAGGGTACTGCTTAGATCTCATCTGCAATACTGTCACCAGTTTTAATCAGCTATAGCTAAGAAAGAAGAATTCAAATGTGAGCAGTTTGCAATGAAAGGCTTGGAGGTGTCTGAAAATAGAGAAAAAAAGTGCTTGAAAATCATCATGCTCAAGGAAAATGTCAAACTATTTTGGAATTTGTCTTATTTGTTACTTCAGTATTTGGGGGGGTGTGTTTTTGGTTTTTTGTTTGTTTGTTTGTTTGTTTTGGTTTATTTTTGTTTTTGTTTTTTAGTGCTAGACATTTAACGCCAGATAAACACTGCTTGACAGTGAAGAACATCTTTTCTGTCAATTTGTAATAATGAAAGTGTGTAGCTTTGTGCAGAAATGGCCAATTTAAATTGGAATCCAAAGTCATAATTCAGCCATCAACTCAAAGTTTGTTGTAACATTGGCCTGAATGTCTAAAACAATTTCCTGTGGTCCATAAATCACTTTATGGAATTTGGAAGTGTATATAGAAATGGCTCCCAAGCCAGTGCAGAAGTTAATGAAAATAAAACAAACCAAAACAAACCAAAACAAACCAAAAAAAAAAAAACCACAACAAAACCAACAAAAATGAAAATTTATGTATTTTCATTGCAACCTTAATTCATTGTAATACCTACTAGAACATACACTATTTTTGTGCAACCATGGTTGTATTTCGTTATCCATGTTATGCCACCACACGCTTTGTGGCTACTTTATCCTCTTTTCACTGCTTTCTCCACAGGTTCCACCTCCATGACATGATAGGCTCATGGTCTGTGACCTGAAGCTGGAACAGTACATCTTGGCCATAAACTGAAAACAAGCAGGAGCCAAAACACCACAGGTGTCTCCTCACTCACCCTTTGCCCTGGATCTCTCTGGAGGCCTGGATAAAAGGTGTGGTATGCAGTGGTCTCAGCAGTGCCCAAATTGCTCCCCAGGTGTCCTGCAGATAGTGCAGGACCTGGGCATTTTGTGATTATTTCATCCATCCTCAGGCTGATGGTGCTCAGCTCCTGCAGAGTCAGAGATATTACAGTGGGTGATGCACAGCTTTAACTGTTAGATCCAGGGGGCTGGACAGAGTTGAACCACTACTGTTGCTTAATTGCTATTTCCTGAACTTTCCATCAATTTTCCATAGACTGGTTGAGGAGGGAAAGTCTCTGAGGATGGTCTCACTATTTTTCTTCTCCATAGCTTTTCACAGAATGTATGAATTTTTTTTCTTGCACACAGATCCCAATTATAAAAACTGATGCATTTCCTTATTTTTGGGATTGTGCCATCTGTTCACAACAAAAAAGGTAGTGGATGTTGAACTCAGCTGTGATCTTTTCTTAGAAGCTGCTTGGTTTCCTCACATTTGTGCCCACCCTCTCCTCTCACCAACTTTGAAGGTGAGGAATGGTTCCTGTGAGACATAGCACAGTTACCTGTTCCTTTATTCTTACTGCCGAAATACTAAGAATTTAAAGGACTTCTGGGAAATTTGGACAGAAACCTTAAATGAATTAAAGGTCTGAAGCACTGTATTATTAAACAAACAATGGGTGAGCAAACATTTTCTTATAGGCATCTCAGGGCAGGGAGCAGACTGCAAACCACATGAGTGACCCTGTGTCCTGCTTTCCTCTACCCTTTTCCTAAGGGACCCTCACAGCCTCTCCCTTCTCATACAACCTGATGACCATCTGCTGCTTGACTAAAATTTGAGTATTTCAGTTGCATGACAGGTGGGAGCGTGGTCATGCTTAAGAAGCACTTAAATACTTCATAGCACATAGCAGAAGAGTTCCTTCCCTGTGTTGTTACCTTGTCCAGATGCCTTACCCAAAATTACTGGATGCATTTGGGGTATTGGTGTACCTGCATTTAGACCAGCTAGCAGCTGATGTTCCTGTTCTATAATAGAGGACTGGAATGGTCAGGCAACATTCCCATACCTTCTTACAGGGTGCAAGCCATGTCTCAGTCAAAAGGTTGGGCTCCACTGGCCAAACTCAACAGCACTGATGTTTATTTAAGACAGAAAAAAAGTTTCAAGGTATTAGCTAAATGATAAATGGAAATATTTGCACTGAGCATCACTGTGCGTAGTCTAGAAACCACCTGCTGCAGCATTTCATAAAATATATTTTGAGACTGAAAGGCCAAATGGTATACAGATGCTAATCAGCTAAACCCCTCAATATCTGTTTTCTGAGCATGGATCAGAGAACAGTATCTTGGATACAGCACAAACCGACAGACAATATTATTGTCAAGCAGAGAAACTATCAGGTCATACTTTAATTCTTCTCAGCTGTCCAGGGAGTTTATTTAATCTTCAGTGCAAAGGAAGGATTCACAGATATATCTAGCTGAGGCAGAATAGATGTTGTAAAAGCATATTTAATGGCATGTTGTTAAGATTTTATCATGCCCACATGTGAGTTTGGAAATGTGGAAGGTGCAATGGTTCTTTAGCCATAGTAAAGAAGATACTCTTTTTAGTATAGTTTGTGATCTGCAATACATAATCTTTACTGCAGATAGCATCCTGAAGATTACAGATTTTATCTATTTCTTGGTCAACTTGAACTCTTTTTTTTTTTTTAATTTTTATTTTTATAGCCTGTGGAAATACCTGTATGTACTTTGGTATGTGTCATCCAAGAGCACTTCTAAAGTGCAGGACTATTCTGTTTGTTTTTTGCCCCATTTCTTCAGGAGCATCATGGAGGTTGCTGTGCTAGAGGATGAGACTAAAATAGTTCCAGTCTGAAGCATCCCCATATAAACCAACCTCAGGCAATCTCCTGATACATGCCTTACCTCCTCAAAGGTATCAAGAGCTGAAGTGGATTGAGAATCCCTAGGTTGCTTTCTCCAGGTTTGTGAAGTTCAGAAGTTCTCCTAGAGCTGAGCTGTGTGTCAGCTGTTGAGGCAGCAGCAGTGTCAACAGCAACAGCAGCAGAGACTGAGCTAAGTCCCAGGGCTTATCCTCAGATCAATATACAGGTGGGTTCCTGGGATCAGGGAAACACAGTCAACAACCCAGAGTGCTGTCAGGACCTGGCAGCTTTTGTGAGCTGATCAGATGTGGAGAATGCATTTCCAGGAGCAGCTGTGGGAGATTCAAATGGCTCTGGGGGTGTGCAAGTAATCAGAGTGGGCAAACAGTGCATGGCACATCAGCAGGTCATAGTGCTGCAGTTCATGTGGCTGGGAGAGCAGGAAGGGCACAGTTTTGGAGCTGAACTTTCACAGGGTGCTCAGGTATGGTAACCATGGCAGAGAGCCATGTCCTCAGCACTCACCAGAAAGGAGGTAGCAACACAAATGGATGCTGCATGAAAATATGCAGATCTCAAACTGCAGGGAAACCAGAGTCTGACACTGCTATTGGAAAACAGTAGAGATGAAAGCCATGTAAGATGTGACTGGGTGAATGATCTACTCAGCCTGTTGGCAGAGCTAAGAGATGAGGTAGAAAGGTTAAGCAGAGGAGATATGCCAGTGAAACCATGCTCTGGCCTCCCTGAAATAAGAGCAGAGATCAGAAAGAAACTCCAGTCAAGAGGATCCTGTAACCTCCCTCCACCATGCTGAAAGCAGTAGATAAAAAAGAAAGGGTAAATGAAGGCAAGTCCTTGCTTGGGGCAACAGGGAAGAGCCCTACTTGCTCATCTCACCCTACCTGGTGTCTCTGTACAGTAGGTTTGGGGCTCTCATACCAGTTATATACCAGAGCCAGCAAGACATGTCCAGAGCCTGGAGAGAGTACACAGGTCAGCAGGAGAACACTTGAAACACAGAATCAAGGAATTGCAGCCACTCCAGACAGTAATTCAGGTTCTCTGGGGGCCCATCTTTAATGCCTGTATGCTTGCACAGGCAGCATGAGGAATAAACAGTAGGAACTAGAGATATGTGCATTCATGTAGAGCTACGACTTTATGGAGAAGAACTTTTTCAAAGGGTATGTAGTGATAGGAAAGGGGAAATGGCCTTAGCTGAAGGAAGGTAGGTTTACTTTAGATACTTTAGGGTGGCAAGGTACTGAAACAGGTTGCCCAGAGAGGTTGTAGACTCCCCATCCTGGAGGAGATGGGGCTTTGAGTAACCTGGTCTAGTGGAAGATTCCTTGCTCATGGCAGGGAAGTTGGAGCTAGATGATCCTTAAAGTCACCTGTAGCATTAACCATTTTATGATTCTGTGATTTCATATCTTGCAAGGTTCAGACTCAAACAGCAAAACTTGTCTATTGGCATAAAGAAAAGTAAAGATTCTTTTAGGGAATAGCATCAACGACTCAAAAACCAGCTAGCTCTTACTATCAGATTTGGAAAAAATATTCCACCAGTTTCTTTTCCCTAAGAATGTGCTCCCAGTATTAAAAGTAGATGCTCCTCAGTCTTAACTAGATTTTTGAAATCTGGGAAGAGCAATAGGAGTACAACAGACACATACTGGATTTGTCCAGCTCTAGTGGGATATGATTGACATTTAATCAGAAGGGAAAACATATAAGATCTATAACATATTTGAACATCAAGTTTCACTCAGAGCTCATAGCTGACTCAAATTGCTGGCAACTTGCATGATTGATGCATCATTTGCCCCAAATGGAGAGATCCTGGCACCTCTTTTCTTCCTGCCAAATCATCACTATTTTCACTGTGAAGGAGAATCTAAAATTCTATGCCTGGTATAACAGAAGAATTTGAAATAGCTTGTAGCTAAAAAGAAAACCAGCAACCTCTTTTTAGCATTGTGGCGGGACTGAAAGATATTTCAGGAAGAGGAAACAGTTGACCCAGCACACAGCATCACAGATGCAGGTTTTTAAGGATAGTTTTACATTTTTTATTAGCTTTGTTTTAGTGCAGTAATGCCCATGAGTTTCAGTAAGGGACCAGGACAACACAGAAGAGCAGCAACAAAAAGTGTACTTCCAAGTAGTTTGAAATCTGCAAATTCAGTCGCTCACACAAAAAGGAGTAGAAATATAAAATTTGGTCTTTTGGATATTATTCTGATTTGGTCTTCTCACTCCACTCCCATGCAAACTATGTAAGGTGTAGCAAAACCCACAGTTCTTAAAGTGCAATGTTAGCATTTTTTGTTTAAAAATTTCCATAGGACAGACATTGCTGGGTATTTATTTGTTGAGCTTGTCTAGGTTTGCATGTTTGCTTAAGCCTTTAATACAGCATTAAAGGTAGGACAGCAAGCTGCTCTCACTGCTCCTCACCCCCATCAGTACAATGGCATTACAAATATTTCCTTACTATATTAAGCATTTCCTTCTAAGCCTCTTGCATCAAGTTGCATTTATTGCAGCACTTCTGAGCAGCACAATTACTAGTGTTACTGATATTAATCTTGCAGATGACTAGCTAGAATTTCAGCTGTTAAACCTAGACATATAAAAGAAACAAATTACCCCATCTTATACTCATCTGCACAAATATCACAGTTTCTTACTGACTAAAATCAAAGACCAAAAAATCAACCCATATTCACAATGATTTTAACTATATCAACTTATCATGTTATGCATAAATTGCTTTGCTTGCATCTCTGAAAATTCAAAAATCTCAAAAATTATTGTGGAAACAAAAAAATTTAAAAATTCAGTGCCTATAGACAGCACTCTTGTGGGGAAGCCCAGCCCAATAAAAATCTGTATTTGAGGAGTACTCTTAGACTATGAGTGATGATAAAGCTAAGTAGGAAAGCATTTCTGTTCTGCATTTGTTAAGACATGTGCTGTGTAAAGGAAGAAGGAGACCACAGGTGACAGTGCTATTGTGCTGGTTTGTTTCTCAAAGCCTTGTGCTTAGGAAAGAAGAAAGCACAGAGAACATCACTGACAGTTCTGTTGCATAATACTGAAAATGCTGTTCCTAGCTTTTCTGTAATCACTTTTGCCTTTTAACATATGATTTAGCTATAAATTATCACCCTGGCCACAAGCACTGCCTTCATAAAATTGCTGAAAAGCAAATTAACCTTTTCTCTCTAGAATGAACTATCTTATTAATATGAAAATCAATTCAGTCCTTTTTGCTTTGGTTACCCCAGCCTGTTTGCACTTCCAAGCTGAATAGTGACTGTCTAGTTAGTCACTTAAACAGAATTAATTTCAAGAACCAATTAAAAAAATCCAATCCAATAATATAATAAGTGATGTTCTGGAAAGCTTTTCATTACTGCATCTGTGGTTTCTAATTGCAAAACAGAATGTCTAATTATTGCCCTGATTTTTCCATCCTGACCTTGGACCAGCTCCACAGGTGGTGAACACCAACACAGTTTAATAGCAGTCCATGTCACCCACACACTTTTCAGCTGGCTGCAGATCTAGTCCCTACATGTTCCTGGGCATATCTTTGAAGTAATTTGTCCATTTAATGCTTTTATCAGGACCAAACTTGCCTTTTCAGGTTGCAAATATTATTTAGCACCTGTTCTCCAGTGGCATGCATAATATCTTACTCACGGAAATATGTGGTATTTTTATTATGCAAGGAAAAATTCATTCAAAGAACAGAAGTCTAATAAGATCACAAAGTCTGCATGCAGTGAAGAAAGACCTGTAACAGAATCCAAGTGCTGGATGGGTATGGGCATACAGGGTAATGGGAAAGGTTATACAGGGTTTCCCTTTGTTCTCATTTTCCTACAGTCACAGCAGATGCTAGGGAGTATTTTCTCCTCTGCTTGTCAGGCTATCATCTCTCTCACCAACAGACAAATATGGCTAGTAAAATAACATTCCTTATTCCTATACTCTCACTTTTTTTTTTAGACTGAGTGATATAGCTTTGGTTCTCCTACATGTACCACCATCACTGTATTTCTCTTTTGCAGAGCAAGATGTAGCTATATCTAGTCTCACTAAGGAATGGGCTCTAAAATATTAATACATTCAGACTTCTGATAGCAGCAAAATAATTAAATCTGTAGTAAAACACTGACTTATGTGGTACCTTAGCAAAATGTCAAATTTCATGGTGGCACAGCATCTCTTCTGTCCCCAGGTTCTCAGGAGTGTTGTTTTGAGCTCTTTGATGACTCAAAGAAGATTGAAGGCATATGTTTTTTAGGACACTTTCAGATACATATAAAAAAAGAATGCTGAGATTCTGTGGCAAAGGCTGAAGATTCCTGCAGTGAGAAGTGCTGAGAAGAGCTCCATTGCACAATTCCTCCCTACCTGCAGGCTCAGGGACAGAATCCAAAACCATATCCAAACGCACCAGTGAAACCCTGGAGCACTCCCAGCTGATTAACATCCTAATTTTGGAGCTGCCCAAACACCACGCGCAACTTTCTCATGTCCCTGTAGGTGTCTGAAGAATTGCTACATTTCTCAATGACTCATAACAAAGTCTGTGTCAGCTGGGACCTAGGAACAAAGCCTTCCTCCAGCTTGAGAACTGCTCCATGGGTTTTTGAAGGACATGTAGAGGCTACAGAGGCAACAGATTGTTTCCTTTTAAAACATGAACAAAAGAGGAGGTGGGCCCACTTTTCACACAGCAGCTTTGTTGTGTGGGCAGTCACCCAAGAGACAAGAAAATAGGAGCTGCTCTCAGGACTGTTGCAGCGTTTTATGTGCTTTGGAATAAGCCATTACTGGATCAACATCTTTGGAAGTGAGGGACCTTCTCTTTCTTTTCTGACCCAGTGCATCTTGGGTTAGTTTACGTGAATGCAACGCATCGCCTTCTGTCTGTGACCAAGCAAATATTTAACTATTTTTCACACAGGGAAACATGAGTTCTCTTCCATTTCTCTGAGAATAATTGCCACATTGCAAACTCTGCAAAATCTTGCACACTGAAAGAAACAAAAATGGAATTCTGAGAGCTCTCCCAGTTCCCAGGGGATAATTGAACACCCCAGTGTACATGTGGGTTCACACTGGCTGCTGTCAGAAGCTCTTGCTGCCAATTATATAAACATTTTTAAAGAGAGTCAAGTATACATGTAGGTCTGGATCAATTTACTTGGTGATTGGGAAAAGGAAAGGAAACCTGGGTACAGAATGGAAAACTAACAAAGGGGGCAGGGAGGGAAAAGGTAAAGATGCATTTTCCTGCCATGTCTAATAATTGTATACCTGCATGCTGTGGAATTTTGGGCAGAACTGCTACTAAAAATGTCTTTTTTATTATAGTTGTCTCCTGAAAAAAACAGCCCATCAATTCACTGGTCTAAAATAAATCTTTATCTTTTTGTCAATGTGTACATTTATGAAGGGAACACATAATTCTTTCCAGAAGTATAATGTTAGTGTCTGTAAATATATTGCTGACCTCTTCATCTTCTTGTTCTACCACTTGTCGTGTGCCCCAGGCCACTGTTGGTCTAACAGCTGTATTGAGCAGTGCGAGCTGAGTTGGAGCTTTGAGGTATTTTTGTGTCTGTTCACTTGTTAAACATGTACTCTGCTTTTTCTAATGGTGTTAAACTGAGCTCCTTATATTGAGCAGTTAATATAAGTCAAAATTAGTCCTTCAGAGATGGGCCAGACTCTGTCTGCAATTCCCCTTACCTTCAGGGCTAAGCTATGGTATTTGTCTTCTCATTTCATTTTGTCTTGTTGTTGTGTACTTCCCATTATTTTCAAAAATGAATGATGATTTGTTAAAATCATCTGTCTCTAAATCTCCTTTTTATTAAGCTGCTGCTTCACTTCTAACTTTTTTAATGCTGATTCAGACCTACTTTATTAGGGAATGCCTGCACATCACCTTCGCCCTCATAAATAGAAGGACCTCCCTTATACTTTCAAAGCATAAGCTGCCCTACTACATTGTGTGCTGAAAAGGGAGAAATGGAATATATTATGAAATGTCATACCCAGTCCAAACTGGATGAGCAATTAGTGAACTAATAATAAGGTTGCAGCACTGTTTCTTCAGAAACCTTTAATTTTGACATCAATAGGCATCATACTTATCTCAGTGTGAAATAACTTTATAGCTTTGCTTGGTCTGATGATAGCAATGCTTAGAAAAGGCATCTATGACACTGTTAATGGAAGGATTAAAGCTGCAGATGAAAATGCACAGAAAAGAAAAGTACCATTAGCTAATTTACTTTGTACTTTTATACTGTCTACTGTGGGAGTCTGTTGAATTCTAGGTCTGGTTACACAAATACAGAATGACTGCTAGCTCAGTGCTAGACATGTTAATCTCCCTAGGCTGTCTGTGTAGTCAGTGAAGAGGCAGAAACTTTGTGTTGCCACTCCGAATTGCCCTATCTCATTAGGCAAAGTTAATTTTAATGAATTAACCTTTCTGCCTCCAGTCATATTTGTTTACTGGATAGGTTAAAATTATTCCAGCTAACCCTCACTCTTTCAATTCCTGATGGTTGCACATGGAAATTGAAAAGTCTGGTTTTACACTGACATGATCTCTTGTATAGAACTTCCTTGTTGTTTTTTGAAATAAAGAGAAAGGGGACGTTGTCCCAGTTTAATGACAGTTTAGCTTTATAGGCCTTAGTACAGGATCCATCATTAAAATTAAGCATGTACTTAATTGGTTTCCTGAACATGGATGGATTTAAGCACATGCTTAAATGCCTTTCTCACTTGAGGCACTAATGGACCATGCAAACTTAAAAGTTCACATCTCATTGAGATAAATGGAGTGGATAATCATAAATTTATCAGAACAGAAGCTGCTGCTCATTGTATATGTAGGCAGCATCTTGTTGTATTGCCCTCTCTCTCTGGCTGGGATATCTAGATCTTGCTGAAACAGAAAAGTAACAACAGAATAAGAATTGTTTTTTCTCATTTGGGACAGATCAGCTGTACAGTATTTGATGGTATGAGGTCTGTGCATTTGCTACATAGATGAGAAATATTTTCCTGTGAAATCTCAGAATTTATAAAATTAGTACAAATTAGGTGGAACTGAAAACTCCAAGGAAACAGAGGAGATCCTTAAGGCTAAAGAATCCACCAAATGCTTCATGGCTGCGCGCTGTCTTCCCTAGATATGAATTTAAGACAGATTACTTTTAAGTTTTAAAGAAACAACTGTTGTCTCACACGACTTATACTAAGGATCTTCACAAAAATGTCATACTTCTGGTAACAACAGCAAAGACCTAAAGATGTTTCTACTGTAGACTGTGTTCCTAGTAGCAAGAAGTTTTTCAGCACTTGTTCTTTGTGTTCTGATCTGATTGTTAGTGAGCATAAATCTCTGTTTCCATTCCTGTTAATGGTTCTGTTTGTCATTATCTCCATGCTTGGTAGTAACAAATGGAAAATTAGCAGAAAACTCCCACTGTGGATACCAGACTGGGCAGAGCATTGATGAGGGTGGTTGAGGAACATTAACCTGACTCCTCTATTCCCTTGTCTCTGTTACATTTGTGGTGTGACAGGGTGACAGGAGCAGACTTGTACTATGGGGCTGTTGATGGAGAAGGGACCATTCCAGCTGTTTTATCCCCAGCTGCTCTTCAGAGCAACAGTTCTGCACCTCCTGTGTTGATGTATGGGGAATCAGAGAAAAAAAATGTGGTCTTGTACTGGGAATACTATAGCAAGAAGGCTGAAGATAGAAACTTAAAAGGGTCTTAAAATCACTTTATCTTCTCCCTGTTTTTTCTCATTTATTTAGTGGTTTTTTAAAAAAAATTATTTATTTGAGCAAGAGTTGTTGCCATGGCTAGCACTGAACACTCTGCCTAGCGATCCATTAACTGGCTGGCAAGCTGTTCCCTGAGAGGCAGCCCAGCAAAGACCAGTGAGATGCAGATTTCTGTCTCAGTTTTTTTTCCTATATTTGATGGGGTTTTCTTTTATTTGATAATGACTGAACCCATACTTCCTCAGTTAAAAATCAGTATTTTCTGAGACAAATTGCCCCTGTTTTAAATTACACAAGGTGTACAAAATGGTACAAAAACTTTTTGGTAGTAAGTGGAAACAGACCAAAATAAAACACCTATACAGACACCATGACTTCAAATGTGATTTCTTAGGAAATAAGAATATGAGATTTCATTAAAGCTAATTGTAGTGGACATGTGCTGGATAATCCAGTAATAGGCTGTGGACATATGATGCTTTTTAAAAGTGTATGGAATAGTCTCAACAGTTGTTGTCTTTGCTTATACAAGGCTCTCCATGTACCAGCTTTTGCTCTTTCTTTATATGTTACAACTACTAGGTTTGTTTTAAGCCATATTGGATCATAAAATTAAAAATGCTGGAGGCTAAAAGAGCAAGAAGCATTGTGTGCACAGGTGACATCCAGGAAATATAGTACCTTGTCCGTTATGATGAATGAAACTAACCTATATGTAACTATTTTCTTATCATTGCCATATAAACATTATATTGAAGATCACAAAAATAAAGTACTTATAAGAATTATAGAATAACTTGGGGGATGAAATTTATATTTGAAAGTAAAAGCATAAAGAAGATAAATCTGTTTAATGCCTCTAAGAAAGGTGAAAAGATATTATACAAGAACAGACTGTCAGTATGTAGATCTGTAATACAGTATTGCCATGGTTAGGAACATGCCATAAGCTTTGCACTGAGTTCACAAGGTGTCAGGACTTCCTCTGTGTGGACTTTCCTTGACCTGTCTGCAGCATTTTTTTAAGTTGGTTGTGACAGAAATTTCTCTAATAATTTAGGACTTTATGGCTGATTTGCTTTACTTTTGTTTGTCTTTCAGTGGTACCACCTTGGTTTTACCAATACAGGTAAATCCAGTCCAGGCAGAATAAGAGAGACACAGGGTGGAGTGTGGAGGGGCACAGTCTTGGAATGATGAGATGGGGCACACACTGACACTGAAAATCCCACAGCTAAAGAAATGTAAACCTGGACGTGGACTATGTTTTTTAGGATAAACAAGCAAACAAAGAAATAGTATCTATCACATGTAAAAGAATGGCTATAGAATGAAGTGCAGATCAAGGAAATAAAGGCTTGCTGTAAAAGCTTGCTAGCAGACATATAAAAGTGATGCAGAACAAATCTGAGACAGAGAAAGAGGAAAACTTCAAAGTGAACATTGTATTTTTCCTGGCAAAGGACTTTGGATGCTGACATCTCACTGTGAACATGGTCACCCCCCAGAATGAAACCTCTAACTTTATGGATAAGGGGAGCACCAGAAGGCTGAGCACAACTTCATGGAAAGTGGGAGAAACTGAGTGCATGTGTAAAAATTTGACTGCAGTACTATTTTTACTACTGAACACTTTCTACATAGACTTAATCTTTCTGTAACTGGACTAATATCATATCACTTATATCTGGACTAATAATCATTCTTGGTTAGACTGTTAGGATTTCAATTGTACTCATGATAAATTTTGACTTTATGTATAAGATGTATACAAAAAACTGTTTACTAAGATCCAGTGGTCAGAACTTGATGGGATAAAATGATGAAAGTATATTTGTTATTTGCTGCCAGCAATAATAAATACATAACAAAACAAAAAGCAAACTGTGCAAAACAGGAGAATAGTCTTAATAGGGGAATGTTAAACAGGAATGTGCATTTTTCCGTAGGAGTTTGGTTTGGCATTGCCCTTTTGCCAATGGCAAGCTTTAGGCAAGAGGGAAATAATGTATTACCATAGCTCATGAAAATAGGCTGCCCTCCCTTCTACATTTGCCAGAGTGGTGTCATCGCACTGGCTGCTGGCCCTGTCAGGCTCCCTGTTTATGCTCCCACAAGCTCTTCAAAAGAAGCAGCACTTGCTCAGGCTCATGGAGGTTTTCCATTAGAAGTGTGGAGCTGGGGATCGTCTACACGCTTCTTAACTCTAAAGCCTAGGAAAAAATGTTCTGTGCAATACTCACTGAAAGACCTTGGCTTTTCAGGGGCTCCAAAAGCTGTACATAAAATGAATTTTTACTGCCAAAATGGATCTTATTATTTGGAGTGGTTTAGGCTACATTTGTACAAAGCAGCACGTAACTGTTCTTTGGAGAGCTACAGCGAGGCTTTATAAGAACATGGAATGGAAGCAAAGAGGTCACATTAATTTATGCTTTCATAATGTCGAGACTGTAAGGAAATACATTTTAAATAAGAATTGACATAGGAGACCTCCATGATAACAGCTTATATTGAAGGAAATCATTCTTATACAATATATTCCTCAAGGCTCATAAAAGATAGCAATAACAAACAACATTATGCAGTATCTGGGAAATTCTATTTACTTAAAATGCTTTCTGCTTTTATTATTATTCAGGCTGATTCCTTCAGTGGAAGTTCTGATTGCAGCTTGAGCAATGTGTATGATCTCATTACAACAGGGCTATATTAGAAAATCTGATACTGATAGTTCCAACAAAGGCATCCCTCTCTTATTATCTGTCACTTGGCTACAACAAGAGCTGTGCAAATTTCCTGACATCAGATTCTGGCAGGTGGCTAAAAACCAATATATTGTGTTGTACATATCCCACACATACCCTGTTGCAGTAGTGGGGAAAAAAAATGCACATTCAATATCCTGACTGTGGGTGGTTTGGAGCACAGGCTGCCCCACAGGCAGTGTTGGGTTGTGGGCAGGTTAACTTGAAGTTAATTGTTTTGTAGCCTTTTAAATTAGGATTTATTGGGGAAAAGAAAATTCTGAAAACCTCACATACACTTTAACAAGATAAGCATCTAAGCAGAAAAAATTCAGAAGTTAAAAAGTGAGAAATAAAACATATGAAAAGCTGGAAAACCAATATTACTCTTGAGAAGGATGGGCCCTTTTCTCCAGGCTTTCTTTCAAATTTTTAGCAACTTTCATTGTGTTGGTGTTTGAGACGAAGTGAATTTTCCTGACTTCTCATAGGAGTCCTTAAGGCCACTTTCTGTCATTGCAGAGGCTTACTGAAGGTCTGCCCTCCACTGCAGGTAGACTCTTGCTCCCTTCAGAAGTCCTCCAATCCTCCTTCAGACTGTTCTCTGCTTTCCTCTTCTACCACCACTTATTCTGCCCTTCCCTCCAGAGAAACTGGGAGTCTGAATTGCTTGAATGCCCTAATGGAAGGTGCAGTTCCCTTTCCTCTCCTATTTCTAGGGTGTTCCTCTTCAAGCCACAGCACCATCCTTCCTCTCTGCTATCCCTCTTCACAGCATTCCTGTAATTCTGTAGTGTGATATAAATTCCATATGCTGGTGTGTAAATACCTGCTCAGGAAAAGCTACAGTCACCTTAACCAGTCTGGCCTGCTGTAAAATATGCTTGTGGTGAGGGCAGTACAGAGCCCTGTCTGCAGTGGGCACATTGTTTGTTCCCCTTCTCCTTTCTTGACTTTTTCTGTGTCCATAACATGGTGGTTTTTTTCTCAGTTGTTGATAAGTTTGGTGGAAGCCTCAAAGTGGTCATTTTGAAGACATTTTCTGTCAATGTGGTAGATAGACCTACTGAAATAGAAAATTTCCATTTTGAGAATGTTACTTTTTTTTCCAAAAAAATTTAAAGATATGAAAGTTGCTAAAGAGAAGCTCATGCTTTCCCTTTGTTTATAAGTGCATGTCTTGATGAAATTCTGTGACTAGTTAGCTACAAAACCCATTTAACCTTATGAATTAATAAACCCATGAATTTTGTATAAGATGTTTTCTTGAATGCCTTTCTTGGTGCTGATTGCCATCTTTCTTAGTGGACTAAAGCCTCCTGCTTGGGGTTGTTGCTGACATCTCAAAGTAGCTCATTTATTCAGCAGTAAAATGGATTTAATGAACCATGGGAAACACATGATTTTTCAGAAGTGACCATAATGGCAATGGTTCACAGATAATAACAGGCTATTTACCTGTGCCTGAGTTGCCTCAAATTTATTCTATTTGGGCAATTTCCTAACCTCAGCTCCAGTAACAATATGATAGAGCTGCAGGGCTACAAACAATTTGTTAATTAAAATTAATGTTGCATATTGAGCTGGTTGCATTAAGAAATAGGTCTTCTCAAAGAAAGCAAGATCAGCTAACCAAACAAATCTTTTGATCTGACCAGCTTAAGAGATGAAGGATTTTCCTCTTTAACTGCCTACAACCTTCCTGGTGGTTGTATGCACTTATAATCAGCATATCCTTATGATTATTGATTCTCCCCTGTAAAGTGTAAAGCTTGTTTCTGTTGATGTCCAGGTGATTGGACTGATGTGTTTACCAAAGGGAGGAAGAAACTCTTTCACATTCTTGTGTGAGCTAATCAGATTTATATATAATCTGGTCAAGTATAATGGAGTAGATGGACGGGTGATCACTGGAGACAGAATCAACACTGCAGCTTTTCCTGTGTGACAAATGCTTCCCATCCAAAGTTAACTGAACTCTGGGAATGAAGAGAAGAATTTGGTCTTACTTTTGTCAAAATTTGATGTGCAGCAGCTACAGAGTTAACATGTGTACATATACAAGAAACAGATATATTATTAATTGGGAAAAAAGCTCTAGGAAACAAAATAAATTCCTCAAAGGCAGATAGATAACCTGGGTAAGTTCTATGAGATTTAGACAATTGAGTCAAAGAATACAACTCACAAAACCCTTTCTTAAGCTGCCTGGCATTTAAAAGTCTAAAGATACTTGGGATTACACCAGAAAGTTCCCTGCTTTACCTATCTTGCATCTGATCCTGCTCAGAAGTAAAAAAAAAAAACAAACCACCATCTCCCTTCTGATCTCTCCTTTTGTATCAGGAGCCAAGGTTTCTTCTCCTTGCTTTGAGGACTGTTTTGTAATTTCATTTATCACTGATCTAAGTGGGCTAGAGAATTGTGCTCCATCTTCTGACCCTTCTCTTCATCCCCAAAATCATATTCCTTTGTAATAAAATAGAAAGAAATTGTCCGTCCTTAGATAATATATTTAGGTACCTAAATCTGTGAGACTACTCGGGTGCTAAGACCCTTTGATAATCTTAGTGATGGAGGAGCCCAGTTCCATTTACTTTCATTGTGTAGGCAGGATTTGGTCTCAAGGATCATTTAAATGCCTTTAAAATTGCTGTGTTAGATGCAATTATGGACCTGAACTCGGATTTACTTTACGTTAATATTTTTATGCAGCACAAACACCAAAATATATAACACAGCTTTCACGGACAAACTCACGTTTCAAAATAAACTTCAGGATCTACATGACAGAATATGAATTTTAAACATTTATGAGAAAATTTTGGCACTTATGTAAAGAAAAAAGAGTCAGAGAAATAGTTGCAGTGATAATTTGTGATGAGCCAAGCAATCTTGATACTTTTTTCATATGCATTCCACACCTTTGAAAGGATACTGTGTTTTGAGATGTGCAACATTTCCTGTGTAACAACATATCAGTTTCAGGCTGTGATGAGAAAAAAATTGCTTTAAAATATCATGAGTTCAAAAGTGCAGTTCAAATTTAAAAGTATTAGTTTCACATTCTGCTTAAGAAAAACTGTGAAAAGAGAAGCAGAGAGGAGACTGAGGATAAAATTCTAATAAAAAATAAGATATCTATATCTAGCCAGACAGTTGGTGTTATATGTAACTATATAATACTGTGTGCATGACGAATATGGCAACAGAGCTTTAAGGCTGCATGGTTAGGCAGTCAAAAGTTTGGAAACAGCCTAGTTAAGGTTGCTTGCTGTGCTGCTCTTCTCCCTCACGTTGTGAACACATTATGCCTTTTTTTTAAAGCTGCAATACTTCTCTACATAGTCTTTTTCAGATAGAGTAAATATTTCTGTTATATAACCTCAGGAAACTTGAAATGTTGTTTATTCCTCTAAGCATTTGTGGATTTTCATTATCATAGTGATGCAGGCAGTAACACAGATGCTCAAGCTGGTTTTTAGCCTTTTGTACCATTCAGATGGCACAGAAGGGCCATAAAACAGACAACACCAACCCACCTCTCCGCCCTCCTCCCATATTTCCTTCTGTTGTGTCTGATATGGATGCTTTTCTCCTGCCTCCCTCCCTCTGCCATTTTTGCATTAAGTAAAATGAAACACAGCAGTACAGCTTTCCAAATGAGGGAAAAAGGTCTGACAAGACCCTCCCTCCATCATCACTCCTATGCATTAAAAAAGTTGCATGACCGCATCTCCTGAAAATTCATGTGATTCGTCCTTGTCTACCCCTAAGGCTGGGTGAGGACCCTTCAAGCCTGGGGAATCTAGGTCTGACTTTTATTTATGCCAGTCTTGATAATGCTTTACCTCTCCCACCCTACTCTCACAGACTTATGACATCCCTGAGTTCTCTGCTTGGAAGGGCTACTGAGCCTGCAGAGAGCAGTCCTTTCCCACCTGAACTTCTGAGGTGTCCCTCTTGACTCACAGGAAAGCTCCCAGACTACAGTGTAATTTGGACTCAGTTCACTACAAACTCAACTGATAAATAAGCAAGCTTCAACTGCAATTGTCTTCAGGGTTTTTGTTTGTTGGTTTGGTTTTGTTTGCATTTTGTTTGTTTGTTTTTTCTTGACACAGAATAGGATCTCTGAATTTGATTCCTTTAATTTTCATTCTGGGACTTGAATGTTTTCTAACATTTTATTCTTAAACCAGTGCACAGCATTGCAAATCTTGTACCCACAGAAAAGGCGATCAGCCTATGGCCTCCTTAAAATAAAGGTATGCAATCAAAAGTACAGCATCTACATCAGTCTCTATGGCACTCATCCAAACCCACTGATACCAATGGTCTCACAATGGAGTTGTCTTGATGCAGACTTGGACAACAACTTCTAATGATAGTCTGACTCTGAAGGTCCAAATAATTGCTGGACCATCTTAGAGAGAGAGGAAAATATATGTACTAAATTAAAAGATATTCATAACATCCCTATTCTGACATTGTCAGATAGTCTAGAGGGCAAAAGCACAGCTGCATATATACCTCTTCCCTTTCCAGGTAGGGAGCAAGCAGATACCCTGTTTTGGACGTGGTTAATAACTTTACTAGTCCCAAATGATTACCAACACCCACCTAATAGAGATCACTTCTTACTTCTGAAACTGAAAACATGAATGCTCTTTTATTCATTTTTGGGTCTGTCTTAGTTTGAGGGAAACCAAAATGTTTACCAAAACCAGAGGAGGGGATTCCCCCTCAATAACCATATCACCCCTTATTAAATTTAAAACAAACAAACAAACAAAAAACTTTAATTAGAAAATGGATATAAGAAGGATAACTGTTCTTAACTAATATATCTATATATAAAGATATAGTTACAGATATAACTATAAACAGACCAGAGCAAACTACTTCCCCAGAGCAAACTACTCCCCCAGCACCAAAAAGAACAACCCTCAAAACTGAAGGTTCCTCCTGGTGCAGTTATATTTATGGACAATGTCAGTGTCACACCTCAGCTGGCTGCGAGGTGAATTCTCAGTATTTTCCCAGAGAGGCAGAGACAAGGGGGTGTACAACTCACATGATGCAGGATGGAGCCTTTTTTTTTTTTTTTCCACGGGGGAAGAGCAGACTCTCTCTTTGTCCTTTGTTCAAAAAGAAGGAAAAGCTGGGAGTTCAGGAGTGGTGGTAATTCCCAGAAATCTCCTTGCAGTCAAAGTCGGTCCCCAGGAAGAAGAAGTTCTGCAGTGTGTCCTGAAGCATCTGTGACCCTTCTCTCTGTCACTCTGAAGCTCAGGGTGCTCAGAGATGGAGAGGGGAAAGCCAGGAGCAGAGCCAGAAGGAGCTCTCACCAGCTCAGCAAAACAGTAGCTCTCCCCCAGCAGCTGCCCAAAAATGAAGAGAAGCCAGCACACAGGAAAAGTCTCTCCCCCTCCCAGGTGCATCGAGTCTGTTTTCTCATCTCCACTCCACCATTCAGTTGGAATCTGATGTCATCAGCCACTCCTTTGCTCTCAACCCCAGCACTTCAACTCCCAAAACCTTTTTGTTGGTAGGGTGAGAAAAATTCTCTGAAGGACTCTTCCCAACCCCACCTTCCTTTGTTTGAACCTTTAACAGGGTCAAATCTGTAAGGTTATTTTACATCATCTTCATCATCAGTTTAGCCTAATCGGGAAATCTTGGACATGAGGAGTAGCCCCTGGTAGCTTTCTACCAGGACTTCTCTAAGTGTGTCACGGTAGAGATGTGCAGAGATGAAGAAACAAATGTGGAGGGGTGCCTACACTTCAAAACAAAGGCATTTTTATGCCTTTATTGTATCTGCTGGAAGTTTCTTATTCCTCTATTTGTTTACTCAGAGCCAAGGCCTCAGCATTAGCCTGATTCTTACATGTTCTCTGTAATGGGTGTGCAGGGGATTCAAACCCGTTTTGCTGCATGGCTGACTAAGAGACTAAAGTAAAAGGGCAAAATATAGACTGTCAGTATGAGGTGGAAGCAACATAGAAAAAAAATCATATTGTATCTTTTCAGCTTCTATTTCATTTTGGAAGATAGCATAAAATTCTTACCCGGAGTGATGGTTTTAAAGCTTAAGGAACTCAACATGATTCTGAATGCAACTCCATGATCTTCTATAAAGCTGTGCTTAGCTTAATAGATTTCTCTTCTAAAGCTATGTTAGGAAAAAGAAGAAAACATCATGTGTTCAAAACTCAGAGCAAAATCAGCAGGCTGTATGAAAGAAAGAGAAAAATGTTTAACTGGGAAAGTCAGCAACTCTTCAGCAATTTTATTATAAATAACTCAATTATATTGCATAATTCCCATGATTGCCAGAGACCTCATTGATTACTCACAATGGTACTGCATTAGGATGCTGATAATGAGATGTTTATTTTAATAACTATTCTCTATGTAGATGTACTAGTTTGCAGAAGCACTAGGTTAAGCATACTTCAGTTAAGTGACTCCTGAATGAATTTAACATAATAAGGAGAACAGATGGGCTTTCAACTCCACAGCAACAGTAAAGAAAACAAGACATCACTGAGACATAGATCGTTTCACGCTGTTCTTTTTGCACATACAATGTACTGCCTTTCAGCACATTGGCTATTTCTGCTTAGGGTGGTTATATCACAAAAAGAACTCAGAATCTGAATCAATAAAGGCTAGATACTCCTGACACTTATGTTAAGCAGCAGCTTACCCTGGAAACAGCAATTTTCCATGTTTCTTTGACACATACTGTAATAAATGGAATTGCACTGCAAACAAGGTAATACATACCTTCAGCAATGGTTGCAGATCCTGGACTAAAATTAATGATTAAAATAATGGGATTTGATTTTCACCAGAACTTCCATGAGAAATTAGATTCATCCCCATTTTGCAGGCAAATCTTGGTTCCCTTTACTGCCCCCATAGCACCTCTTTGATGAGCACATTTCAATATGTGAGCTATTATCCAGTGTAGAAAGCTCTCCTGAGAATCCAGCTGCAAGTCCATTTCTATGCTCAAAGTCATTACAATCTGCCTTGATCCAAAGGCACTTGTAACATCTACAAACAATCAAGGAACAGCTAAGGATGCAGTTTCAGCAACTGGAATTTCAAAATCCATTTCAAATACAGAGGTACTGTAATCTGTACAAAATTATTAGATTTCTCACAACTACTGAGCTATTTTGACAATTTAGTCCTTAAAAATCTGTAGCAATAACTATATTGCAAAACACAGAGGCATTGGCACAGCATGATGTAAGTCTCTGATCTCAAGTTAATCTTTAACAATAAAATGACCTAGAAAGAATTTATTTTTGTTTCTTATGTAGCTCAGGGGTTTGTGCTACACTCTGCAGACTGGAGAGGCCCGGAGAGGATTTCATTTGATACTTCTCCTTGCCATTTCTGTTGAGCCTTCACTTACCCTCATTAATCTTACAACAGACTCTGCCCAGCATCTTCCCATGTAAGCACTACTCCCTTGTTGAGAAGCCTGAGCAGGATGCTTAGTATACCTTCCAACATTTGGGCCAACACATCATATGTTATGTATGAAAATTTCTCTAGGTGGGTTTCAGAGGTGTAGCTGCAGCCATACGCTCACACTGAGCCTTTGCAAAAGCCTTTTGGGGAGAGCATCCAGTCTCCTGTTATCCCTGCTTAATATGCATTGGGGTTTGAGGAAGCTCAAGACTTTCCCTGCCTAACACTTCAAGCTCTGTCAGTGTAATGGTGCTCCATGGGCCCTTTGCTTTCTGTGTTTGAGGCATTGGTGTGTGGGTGAACCCAAAAGGAAGCTCTCATGGGATGATCCCATGAGTCTCAATCAGTATTAATCTGTTTTATCCAACATAGCTGCCTTTTAGACAACACAAAAACTACATCTCTACTCTGGATAAATCTGGTTTGAATCCAGATGAAATATTACTTTCTAGCAGCAAAATGAAACAAATTCATTGAAATATATACAAGGAAATTGATGGGCAGGGCCACAGAAAGATAATTTTGAAGAAAAATGTGATGTGTACTTGTGTGTGTATGGCTATGTGTGTATAGAGAAAGGAATTAGAGAAGGTGCTGCTTCTATAAACACTCATGTTTGACAAATAAAGCAACTGTATGTCTATCCTTTACATGGAAAAGGGTTTATGAGGACTCTGTCATGATTATTGGAATCTGTCATAATTTCACATTAAAAAATACACACAACATATAATGAAAATATTTTAGTGGATCTTGGTCCCTTTGAACACAGTTATCCATCATGCTTTGCAAATACAGGCTGTAGTATAGGGAAAATTTCTCATCTTTTCTCTAGAACAGAAAAAGAAATGTCAAACCAAAGTTTATGACAGTTCATCTTCTTACACAAAGACACGGGAATCAAACTGCAAAAGGACCAATACAGGTTCATGATACCTCTTTTAATAACCATGATTAAGGACAAATTTTTAGTCAGCTTTTTACTTTGAATCTTAAGCTTTAAGATGTTCCCTGGAGACTGCACATTAACATGCATTATGAAATATCAAACACATATATAATACTCAGTTTTAATATATTTAACTAAAAATAATTGTCTGTTTTTAAAATTTTGCCTTCCTTTTATATTAGATAAAGGCATTAATTCTATTTGCTATATAATTCTTTTTAATCTCATCTGGTTTTCTACTTTCTAAGATTAAGAATCCTATGGGAAGACTGGAACTCTTCTCTGATTTAATGCATACACAGATTTGTCTTTCCCCCTTCTCAAATCTCTCTGTCGTTTACCAAAAGACATTGCACTGATAATTTTCAGGGAAAGGCACTATCTGAAAAATAAGACTGGTTTTCAGTCAAGTTTAAAGAACAAGATACCACAATTGCTGCATGATTAATTAAAAAAAGACTTTTTTTAAGAAAAGGGTGAGACCCAAATCAACAACAGCAGAAGCACTTAAAGAAAAGAAAATTCAATAGTATTTTGCTTAATCCCCTTTTGTTTTGTTTTGTTTTAATTTGGTGCCTAGCCCTTTTACCATGTTTCTGGACAAATTTAAACTGGCTAGATATCTCTCTACACCTTTGTTTATTGGAACTGTAGATGCGTTAACAGTGAAATGAGGACCACAACACTACTCTGCTTCACGAACCAGTCCAATTTTTAATTACTAAGATAGAGAGAAAGGTTTTCTACCCTTATACCCAGTATAAATCCTATTTTTATAATCCCTGAAATTTGTCTTTACCTGAATAAGGCAGTCAGTTCCTTTAATGTTTTCATCAGCTCTTCTGTTCTGTCCTCTGTTTTATGGTCTCCACGGCCAGCATTTAACAAACACCTTAACACAGAAAATTCATTCTCCATGCCCCAAAACATGTAAAAGAAAAAAGTGGCTGAAATCTACACTTGCTTCCCATCCTGCTTTCTTTTATTCCACAACTGTGTGACATGGATGAGTGTGTGTGAGGTAGGGCAGACAGGAAGGCAAAGCTGCAAAATAAAATGGCTCTTGAACAGCGGAAAAATGTGCTTTATTTGGTGTTCACACAATGTCAGAAAGCTGAATTTGCCCTTGAAGAAACAAATGGGAAGGAGAAAAATACTGGAAGAGATTTCAGAGGTTGAGTTCAAGTTTTCTTTTAAGTTTCAAGTTTGTCTGAAACAGAGACAGAGTTTGACTCTCAGTGCTGCTGACACTGCATAAAGCGAACCCACTAGTGAGGTTTAGATGAAACCAGGGTAAACAGCAGCAGATTTCATGCTGTTCTAATACAGACCCCTGTGAAAGCACAACTGTTCGGAAAAATATGTAATATACTTCAAGTATTTGGACCTACAAACCTCAAGAGGCACCACTGCCGTGGTTCTACTAGAATGGCTTCTAATTTGATACTGAAGAGGCAACCTACCAAGTAATATCTATGAAAACTGCACAGGGACAATAATTCAGCTTACAGTAGCTGTGTTTTAAGCACAGGAGTTCTGCTGTACATTAGTGCTAACCTCAACACAAAGCTTACCTTGCTATCAGATCATAGCTCTGTGTTTCAGTGTGTGATCCAAACAAAAACCAAATCACAGAACTTGTTGCAGAGTTAACACAAACATGTTTGATGAATTACATTATTGCATATACTAATAGAAAAAGCAGAAGTATTTGTTGCAGAAGAACTAAGATAAAAAATAAAATCAGTCTCTGTCTGAGATCACTGGCAAACTATCCAGGATTTCATTAGACAGGACAGGTAGTCTCTCTGGATGTCTCATCTTAGCCAAGACTCATTATTGAAGCCCTTCTCCATTACAACCACAAACCTTCCTTCCCATATAGCACTTCTGTTTTCAAGGAACTTCTTGGGCAGTAGCTGATCAGCATGACAGCTCAATGGCTAGTGCAAATATTGTGTCCAATTCCCAGAGGATCACTGGAGTTCAGCAGTACCAATCCAGGCTTGAAGAGGAATTAAATCATGAGTTCTGACCTGGCAGTAGTTACTTCTAGTCCCCACAAATCTAAAAGCAAAGACTGAGGAGAAGAATAAACATTTATTGATTCTGTTCTGCATAGGTTGCATACTGAATTCCCAACCCTTTGCTCTGCAGAGACCACAAGCAGTTAAACCAAAATGTCTCATCACTTCAGTAATGACATCTCCAGGGATCTCCAGTGTAGGGCAGATGGTCTAAAAATCTGAGGAAGAGAGTGATGCTGTCTTTCTTGGTGCAAATGCTGATTCCCTAAAACAAGAGCACAAGAAGCTGCTGCACCACGGTGTTATTAAAATTATTAAATATATGTTTATGAAAGAATATGTGAGTTTCATTATTCAGCTAGACCCCTCTGGTTCTGAGAAATCCTTTTCAATAAGGTTTGACACGGGGGTGACAAATTAAGATGCAGGAAAAAAAAAGAAAAAAATTGTGTGTGCTCTGCATAAAGAAAGTGCAAGACAAAGTACAGAACCACACCACAGAGACACAGCAAAACCCGTAGATACCCCGCTACATAATCAGTTTGCTAATCCAGTCATCAGTCAGGACTAATAGGAGCTGTACACTTTTATTCCACAGTGCTTCAAAATCTGGGTCAGCCGAGCGCTCCGCCCGCCCCGCGGCCGGGCGGCACTGCCAGCGCCCGCCACTCCGAGGAGCCAGAAGGCAGCAAACCGCTGCCTAAACAGAACAAATCCAACCGGCAGCCATGCCCATTTTGTTTCCAACAAATCTCTTTGAGCATTACGAAACTTCGGAAGTGCTTAACACCTTCTGGAAGTCAGGCACGATCGTATTTTTCACGTTTCAGTAGTGAAATGCCCGACCTATCCTGAATGCATGTAGGAAATCATTACGGTGTTCGGAGAAGGTTTAAAAAACTATTTGAAACGTTAGTATGCTGTTTACAAGTCGCAGTGTGAGCATCCGCTACCGGAGAGCCGTGCGGGCGGGCAGCTGTGGGACAGCAGCACCTTCTCCCGGCTGGATCCCGACATCCCGACCGCGGCTGCATCCTCAGCATCAGCCGTTGTTGGAAAAACGCTAGCCAGGCACAGCTGTAGGACTGGGGCTACCTGGTGCTCCAGGACCCCGGGTAAGGCGGCCAGGCTGTTCTGTCCAAAGATAAAAGCATATACCTATGTATACACCAGAAACATACACCGCCTGTGACTCAAAACCAAGAGCTGGAGGCAGCACTGCCTGCCCTGTCCTCAAGGAAACAAGCAGGATGAAGAAAAAAGGAAGCTGTTCCCTTGCCCTAGGAGTTTGTGCAATCCCTTTTGTGACTCTTATGTCAAAATCCCTGTAGTGGCTGTGGGTTTCTTAGAAATAGCCTTTTGTTTGAGGGAGTTTTGTCCAGTTTCTATCAAAGACTGCAAATTTTTCCAGACCTTTGAGATTTTTAGCTGTGTGAAGCCTGGTCCTCTCAGACATGTTAGGTCTCTGCTTTGGCCATGGCCCAGTCATGCCTCGGGATGCTCAGAGTTTCTGTAGTTGTGCCATGTAGCTCTGCTCATGGAGGCTAATACTTCTAGGGCATGTTTGTCAGATCTGCTGAGAAGGAGCTCAGTGTATGATGCATTCCTGAAACATAATCTTTACTGTTTGGGCACCAAACAAATGTTTGTCAAATAACTATGGGAGTCTGTCTGGGAAATCCCTTGTAGATATAGATGTGTGGAAAAGAGAGGGAATAAGCAGTATAGCAGATGTAGCAGGGAAAACAAAGGTTTGAAGGCAATTTGCCCCAGAGGACTGGCTCAAGTGCAATGACTTCCTCATGTTTTCACATATACTGTGCTTAAAGCACAAACTTTGATATTAGAGTGCAAGAAACTCATCCATAGATACCTGCATGTCTTCAGCATTGCGTGCTTTCTATTACAAGGAACAGCAACACCTTGCTTTGTGGCAGAACTGCAAATATAATCTCTTATAAAATCAGCCAGCGCTGTGCAGACAGCTTCAACCCCTTGCAATCAATACTTTATGGACAAGTTGATGCGTGCACTTTGAAGAAAATGAAACAAAATGTACCATGTCAGTTTGCATAATCTGAGAGCCAATAGCCTTCATTTTCTGAGCCACCAAAACAAAGATCTAAAATAAGGAGATTTGGAGTCTGGAATTTAATCTTGGAATATTTTGCATATTTTTTTGCAAAAAATGTCTCAAAACCTTTTTAAGGGGAGAAGAAACAACTTATAGTGTCACAGCATTTCAGGCATAGGCTGAGAAAATGGTGCAAGTTGGGAAAAATGCTGCATAAACACCCTTCTTCTGTATCATGCTGACTGCCTGACATATTAGATATGTCAGTAAAAGGTAAAAGCTTTCAGTATCATCTGAATTTACCTCTGGACTTTGGTTTTCAACTTTATTTAGGTTTCTGTAGCACCCAAAAAGAACAGGAGGGGAATAGTCCTGGGCTTGTGGACAACCAGAGTCAAGCCCATGCTGTAAAATCATGGTCTCACAGTACAAGGCTCGCCTTGCATTTGTTGCAGTGCAGGTACTAGATTCATGGGCATGTGCATAAAGTGTTTTGATGAGGACAGCTCTTCAAGATCCCTCATTTATGCACCATTTTCACAGGCAAAGTGATGGCTTCAGTGAGTCCTGTCAGCCTCAGATACAGATTATTCATGGACACTCTTTGGTGAATGGCTGGATGTGCAAAAAGCTGATGGTTAGGTTGGAAAATATTGTCTTGTATTAAAGGTGGAAGCATTCCTTGTTCATGTTTGTCCTCTTGTTTAAAATAGATTTCTCTCAAGGATCAATTTCTTCCCATATAGTGATTTCAGACAGTTACTCTGATAATGACTTACCAGATGTATGCACGCAAGAGAGGTACTTGGCAGCTACATGAAAAATAGAAAACTATGTGTTTTCTATTATTTGTAACAAATATCATGACAATTGTCATATAAATAAATGTTTAAAAATAGCATGAGACTCAACCTTATGTCTTCCAAGCTGGCAATTAGATGCCTAAATACCCTTACAAATCTGGAACACTCTAGTGCTACAGCTGGCCCTACCTTTCCAAGTAACCTTTTCTTTATTTTCAAGAGGAACACCCCCCCCCGCCCCCCCCCCCCCCCCCAAATACCTCAGCTGAGGCCTTTAAGAAAGGAAGAAGAAATAGATTGTCCTTTATATAGACACTCATTTTTGTACTGGAATATTTACATATATACCTTTATGTTTGCAGATTTTTACATTTACTTTCTGCATTCCTGCACAGGTCTGTCAATTGTCATGATTTTACAAGATGAAATGAAAAGTGAAAAAGATAAGGATAAAGCAAACACTACAAAATCCCTTAACTTGAACACTGATACAACTGATACGTATTATTTTAATCTAGTACTTCTTGGGCAATATTTACTTAATATTTAATATTATTAATGTAATATTTAATATTTGGCTCCATTTAATCAGGTAAGGTCTCAAAAGAAAAAGTGGATACTGACTAGTTGGTTTCTAGCTCTGAGCATGAACCAGGTTATCCTAAATATTCCAGTTTTTCTGCAATGTGCTCTTAGAAACAACTCCATGTTAAGTTCCCAAGACATTAAAATGATGAACCTCACTATTTAGGGGACCTTGTGGCAAGGGAGAGGCCCTGCCAGGAGAGCAAAGTTTGAGTCAGCACGGCAGATCCAGCTTTCAATTCTGTTCAACCAAAGTCTAAGGAAGAAGAGTGTCTTAGTGTAAATGAAGATAATCAAATTGACAAGGAAAACTCAAAACAAAGCCATACAATGCAATCAACGAAGCAGCAATTATTCAAGAACAGAATCCCTTACTGGGTGCTGGACAGGAAGATAATATCTTCACTGTCTTCCCTGTTTTCCTCTCCCCTGTCATCTTAGTTACACCTAGTTACTGAGGAAGCCATGGATCAAAACAATTGCATGTCCCACTGTGTCATTCCTGTACTACTTTGTCTCCTTACTTGAGTCTTCATTCTTGAATGTTCATCATGATGATGCTCTAGAGTCTTTTCCTCATCCTAGGCTACTAATCTGTGGGATGATAAACACAGGAGATGAACCTTTTTTTGTGCTGTTGCATTAAGTTCCTTTTTTTGTGTGTTCTTGCTCCATCTGTTCTCCCATTCTTACTAATCTCCTCTGGAACACACCGGGCAGAGGACAGTAAAGAAGCACAGAAAGAGAGGGGAAGCATAAGTGAAGTTATTGCCCAATGCAGAAAGCTCAAGTTACAACATCCTTGGATGGAAAAACTATCAGAAGTAAGGTTTTAGAAGAAGAAATGTCTTCTCTGCTGATGGTACCATAAGGGAAAGCTGCAGGGCAGAATTTTAAAAACAGAGGTTGTCTTGACCTCTCTCCAGCCTTGCATGGTGCTCACCATGATAGATCAGGGGGGAAAAAATATAGTGGGTCAGACACACAAAGACATCACACTGCAGCAGAGATGCAATAGCACCTCTGATTTTTTCATGGCTTTAGGTGACAAGAACTAGGATACTGCATTCAATATGACTACAAGAAAGTTTTGGAAAGAGAGAGTTTAAAAAAGAGCAACAAAATAATTAAGGGACTGGGGGATTTACCTATGAGGAAGATTAAAAGAACTAAATAAATATGTAGAGTTTGACTAAGTGATAACTAAGGAGAGGCATTCTAACCATCTACAAATATTTGTCTGATATACGCACTAGGGAAGGAAAGGAATTACTTAACAGGAAACAAGAAGGTATATGAGGGAGTAAGGGGATGAAATTTAGAAATGGAAATTGAGGCAGAATTTAAGGCAAATCCTCCTGACAATGAGTTCTAATAGTCTGAGGAAAACATACCAGCATTTATACAGTAGGGAACAGTCCTGCATTGATAAGAAGAGGGACTTAAATGACTTACTGGGCCTTTCCAATCTCAAATATTTATGATTCTATAATTAAGTATTATTAAATTTAATGATGCGGATTTTTTTTTCAGCAAATTCTAACTGTTCCCTCAGGTCATAAGTGTGCAATTATTTCATAACTAAAGGTCTTACATTTTGACTCAGGAATTCTCTTAAAATTAACTAGATGGTGTCCTTAAAAGAAAACAAAAAAACCCTCCAAAACCAAAAAAACCCCACCCAAAACAAACAAAAACCCCACCCAACTTACATTGAATTTCTTGTAATGCAGTTTCTCTTATGTTCAAATAGTAGCTATCTCACCCTACTAACAACTCATAATTTCCTCTTTATGCAAGACAAGTCTGCACTTGAAGTTTCATGGCTCAGTGCCTGAACCTGGTCAGCCTCAGGTTGAATGCCTGCTGTGTTCAAGGGAACTGCTGTTCAAAGCCCAGAGGAGCACAGAGGCTCTCAATACTCCAAGGATGAACTGAATGCAACCAAAGGAAGAAAAAAAGAGAAAAAGTTACATGGTATTTTCAACTAAGAGCTGATTACAGAGCATTGAACCCAGATCATGGCCATATGAAAATCTTGATGTCACCACTTACCCCTGTGTCACAGCACCATTCAGCAAATGAAAACAGGTGTTTATGTGGTAGTTGCCTGAGCTCCCAGCCAGTATCACAGCTGGTGGATAGCAAGTTTCCTCTATTTTACATTGGCAAACTATTTCATTTTGGTGCATATGCTTGCTTATGCCCACAGTTACTCCAAATTTTCCCCTGAAATAGGTGCAAATCTAGGACATGATCAGAAGACTGTGGTCTCATTGTGAGCAGTCATTCTGGGGATATAAGTAGCTTGTTCTGATCTGTCTCAAGTAGCGCATGCTGCATGAAAGAGTTGTAGAAGACAGTGTTTTAGCTTTTGCTGATATTTTACTATTTGAGGTGTTGGATGCACAGTCCCTCAAGAGAGTTCATACAGTCTAATTCTTTGTGAATTATTATCTAAATATATCTTTTGTCCAGGTAACAGAACTGCTCACCTCCTACTGTGGAAAGCAATCATTGATGCATAATGCTTTTGTGATACTTTCTTTTGGTTTCCCCCTGTAGTGCAACTGCAAACTGGATACACTGTATCATCAGCATCTGACATTCATACTCCTTTCATCCTTGAAGGCTTCCTTACGGCTCCTTTTTATTATATGTCCTGGACTTCAGCCTCAGCCAAGGCAGCAAATGACAGCAGTTTCACCTGGCATTAAGATATGGTGACAGCAATGCCTGCAAACACACTGGTGTAGCACAGCTACCATGGGCTTCCTCATGAAAGGATGAAATGCATCTCTCTCCAGCCCCAACAATCACGTAGTCTCCTCTTAGTTACCTGCCACAGGAGCATGTCTACTCTGGGAGCCTCGTGCGCTTGTCTGCCAGCATGCATGATAGCTGCTCTGCTGAGGAGACAGAGAATGTGAGAGGCTGGTTATTACTTACTGGAGAGAGTAAATCCTCAGCAAAAGATCCTGGGAGCCAGCATTACAATATTCGGGACACTAATTACCAGAAATGTATTTGCCAAATCTTTGCGCTTTTAAGATAACACCATAGCAATCAACCTGAAGTAAGATAATTACACAAAACCCTTGCTCCTCCTCCCCTGGTAACTCTACAGCCCTATCTATCATTGCTGAACTGTTAAGATGAGGATGGCTGAGACAAAAACTCAATATGCTGTGTGCATTTTACAGGAGGTGTGGCTTTGGTGCAGCTTCCTCCCCAGGAAAGAGCAACCAGAGCTCTGGCTGCTTGTGCGGATACTTTACCATTAGACTGATTGCAGCCAGAAGTAGTGAAAAGGCTGTAAGCAAAGGAAGGGAAGAAAGAATGAAAACATTTGCCCCATTCTCCAAAGCAAGAATAGGCAAAATTTTGCTCTTTTTTTGAAACACACAGATTTGAATCCAGTCTGGACAGCCATGATGAATGCCCTGAAGGATCTAGATATTTGGGGTGCAAGAATTGGATTGCTACTTGTCAGAGCGTGTGTAATATTCTGTCCAAAGCAGCAAGCAATTCAGTAATAACTTGCTACTGACAGGTCTTCATTAACCTGCAGTAAGGTTCAGCCATTAGTTTATTACATAGTCATGTCTTTGCCTCCAGAGCTTCTGTTAAAACAACTTCTGAGACTCTTTACATGTTGCAGTTTTGGTCTTAAATCAAGAAGAGGAATTATCCTTTCAAGTCTGGCCACCTCCAGATTTTGATTTTTGAGGAACTTTTATTAGGTTATATACAGCTTCCCATTCTGGAAAGTCTTTTAGAGTACAATTAGAGTGAACATCAGTTAAACTTACATATTACTGAATAATGGGGAGAAAAGATCCTATGTTTTTAGATTAAAAATCTAAAACCAAGACTTGCAGCATCAGAACCATCCTTCAGGAAATGTATGGAATTTTGGTTTTGTGTGAATTTTTGCATTCAATAGCTATGTTTTTTTTTACTTCCTTAATAGTTTTCAGTCTTACAAAATGTTTTCACTAGGTAGTCTGCATTTTTACCTTCTTAATTTTAAGCCATAGTTTCTTCTTACACATGCTTACCCACTGGGAAAACAAAATTCCCAACACACATATTTCTGTATCATTCTGCTTGTCACAGAAAATAAAGAGGAAAAAACCCCACAGACTAGCTCCCTTGCATCTACTGGAGGCTGTTTGCTAGTTTTTTTTCATCAGTTAGATTTTTCTGAACTTCTCTGTGTTGCTTGTCTCTTCAGTTTCTTGACTATTTTCATGGCAATCATCATAGACGATGTTCTGAAGGAAAAAAAAAAATCAAACACAAAAAAGCCACAAATATGAAATGAAGAGGTTTCTTTCTCAGGCTTCTGAACTGTTAGTCAGGCACTCTGCATAGTTACCACACAGTACTAGAAGTATTTTATGTATTTACTTTCACACAGAGTTTTTGTTGAGTAGAGAAAAAAAATACATACTTCTGGAGATGCATAAAGCAAAATAGCAGCTTACTTATGTATAAGAAGCAAATTAGTTTTGGGTAGAATAAGAATGTTACAGTCCAGAATTGATGTGGTTTTCTTGTTATCTTAAAAAATAATGTGAAATCTTTCCTCGCTGCATTTTTTTTTTAATGAAAATGAGAACTACTTTTGGACCACTGGGGTACTTGGATTCAGGACATTTGCACACTCTGACTCCTGGCAGACTCCTGGCTTGCTTCTGTGAAGATAATTTCACTGTGACAGCTGTGAGATAGCATCTATAGATTGCTCTGCAAAATGTAACTTTCCATTAGGAGCTGGGGTCACTATTCTCTAGCAATCAGAACTCTTTGATAAACATTTATTTGTGTCTTCTTCACCTCGACAAGACTCTGCTACAGTGCTTGGAACATCTGCCAGCCTAGATCTAGTTGTATTTCTTGTAGCTAGTGGAAATCTATATAGTGACAGTTGCTAGTTGTGATAACAGTGGTCAGACAAGCAATGCCATTTTTAAAAGCGTCCTGTTTACTATATCCCATCTCACAGTGAAGATCTTGTCTCCTCACCACTCAGGCATAGCTGGGAAGGGGCTGGTCAAGGACAAGGGGACACACTGCAATTGTAGTGAGAGCTGTGCTTTTGATATCTCTTGTGTCTGTCAGAGCAATGCCTGTCCACCATGGAATGTCTGGTCCCTGTGATAGTGGGCTGAAATTTCAGCTTTTGTCCTCTGCATTAACCCCTCTCCTGTGAGAGCCAAAGGAACTGGTTTTTTCATCATTTTCATCGGTTTCCTCTCAACTAGCAGCTTATCTTGGGAGGGGGAAGTTCTGGATTAAATATTTGCAGCAACTTCAGGTTCATATAGCATCACTGAGGTAATGCATAGTCACTGGAAGAGAAAAACTTCTATTTACTACTTCTAATGAAATTCTCATTTGACACAACCAGATGTGCTTTTGTTATAACCAGCTGAATTCTTCTTTCTACAAGTAAGGTGGCATTTCCTTTCACTGAGCCAACAGTCTGGTGTTTTGTGTTTTCCTTGTTAATCTCCAGGTTTACCATGACAGCAATGCTTTTGTTTTTGTTTTTGTTTTTGGTTTGTTTTTTGTTTTTCTTTTTAAATTTACATCATATATGGTTGTGGGCTTTAAAACTCCAAAATTTCTATTTCCCCCTGCTGCTGGTTTTTGTAGAGCAGCTAATTTTCATTCCAAGGATGGGATACAGGGCAGCCCACTAGTTAACACAGGAGGCAGCCATATGACAAAGACTGGGAAAGGACTTGGGCTTTCTGTTCTAATAATCACAAGTGCCAGTAACAGGACAGAACGAAAGATTCAAACACAAATAAATTAATTAGCCAGGACATTATTTATGCACTGGGAATTCCTAGTGTATGTGGTGTCTGCTTTAATAACCCATGGACAAATCACCTTAGGGAGAGGGCCAGCAGCAAAAGACAAATGTAAGTTCCCATCTAAAGGGAAGAGGATAAGAAACAGCTTGAAAATCTGCAGGGAAAGACCTTGCATGTGCACAAAGAGCAGAACAATCCATGTGGACACCTACCCCTCACAACAGCTCTTCTTGCTCCTGGCTAGACATGTTGCAGAGTGATCTGTGCTTAATATCAACAGGATTGTAGCATGTGGGAGTCTGAGCACTCTGAGCTTGCTTTTCCCAGTGCAGCGAAACAGAGGTGAACATAGAGCTTTTAGGAGAGAGGACAGCCTTTCACTAGGGACAAGGGAAATTAGGACTCTCATCCTTGCTCATGTATCCTTGCTGAAAACAATTTGGTTTTCATGCTCAATAGGAAAGTGAATGAAAATAAATCTAGGGTAAGGAACCTGTCCCCCTTACAACCTAGATTGTTTGGACCAGTTTCTTAACTGTTAAGGGGGAAAATGCCTAGTCAGGGGAGCCCAAATTCTTATTTCTGGCCCATAGTGACTGTTTCTATTGAGCAGTTTGGTTGGTTATTTGGAAAAAGTAATGGAAAAGATAAAGTCTTTGATAAACTCATTGTTTTCTTTGCTCTAAGTCTGTACATGATGGACCATAAGATTCTGACCTTTAACCCTTGCTTAAAAAAAAAGGTATCCATTAAATATTTGAATTTTATGGCATCCCTATCTACAAACTACCTCCTCCTTCTGTATTGCTCAGTCACTCTAGTGTTCAGTACTATTCAGACGTATTCAGAATAGCTCTCTGAACATTCAGAAATGTTCTCTGTCTTGAGTTTTTCTTGGGAGGTTAAATTTACCTGCTATTTTGTAAAGAAATAAAAATGATTTTTTTTACACTTTTTTTTCCTCTCTAGTTGACCAGTGAACATGTAGGAGCAAGGTGTTTATTTGTATGATGTAATTTGTCACATACTCTAATAGTGACAGTCCAGGATGCTATGAAACTGTGATATTTAAGACAGAAAAGAGTGATGGTATTGAAATCCACAGTACTTTAAAGCATCTGAGGTTTTAACACAGGAAAGAAAGAAAAAAAAAGAAAAACTTTCCACAGTGTTTTTTTAAAAACAAACATAACCATGTAATTTCTGTTACATGGTAATTACTTCTCTGTTTGAGCTGTTCACTATTTTCTCCCATTGTAATTTCACATACTGGATAATGAGTATCCTTTGCACAGAAACAACAGTAATGGCTGTGCAGCAGCAGAATGGTTTCTTGATGGTCCTACAGTAAAGCATTGTCTCAGTTCTTCTCAGTGCATGACTCAAATGCAGGTGTGCAGAGGAGTAAAACAGAAAGGCCAGAATTTTAAGTAAAAAACCAAAGAATGATACTTTGTTGAACAGTCCAGCAGAGCAAAGAAAAGCCATACAGTATAAAATTGGTATGGACGTGAACATCGGTTCACGAACTGATATGAACATAAGCATGAAATTGGTGCTTTCAAACAAGCCCCTGCAGATGACCCTTAGAATACAGCCATTGACTCCATATGGAGGTAAGTCTGCCTCTCTTTGTTTCTGAAGGATCAGACACAAAACTTGAAATAATAAATCTGTGTAGAGTATTATTGCCTGAAATACCTGTTTTTAAAAACTATCTAATGATACAGTGCAAGAATTTCACAGTTGCATCCAAATGCCATTTAGTTCTATAGAAACAGGGTATGATGTGCTAGGAAACAAATATGTGGTTTCCCTTCTAATATAAATCAAGAGAGGATTCTAACATGGAGTATTTAAACTATGTAGGGAATGCCTAGATATTAAGTTAATAGGTATATTTTTAAAGCATTTGTTAAGCTATCCCTTGTATCAGAATTTAAATTATCTCACCAAACTTTGAACTAAAATCTTCTACACATATTCTTTGAAATCATTGTAAGTTTTAATTTGAAATAGGTTTGATGATGGATGAGGAATTTAAATTTATACACTGTCCCACTGCTTAGCTGTGTTACAGAATTTGTAAAAGTGTGGCCATGGTAAATATTGCCAACACAAGGTAAAACCTAATGCTTTAACAGGGCATGAACTTACTGTGATTATAGAAAAATGGATGCCAAGGTATGCTTAGGGAAGAAAAAAAAAGTTTCCATATCTTTTGAGTGATAAAATTTGCATTTACAGATCTGAATGGATGCTTCATTCCTTTGACAAAGTTGCCTTTCTCTTCGGTTGTTATATTATTCTGTGTTTTAAATAGGGACAAATACCTCTCCTCATGGAGACAACCTGTCTGCTAAAAAATAGCAGGGAAAATAGAATGTTCCTAAACAACATTATTGGTAGGTAAAAAACTTCTCTTACAGCCAGTTTTCTAAAAGTAAATATACAACTCCAGTCACATTGAGGCAACAGCCTAGAACAGTAATTACAGCTGATCTCAGCCAAACTTGAGAAATAATTTCCTGCATATAGTCAAGTGGAAATAAAAAAATCCTCAAACCATACCAGCCAAAAAAGGGTATAAAGCAGTCTCCTATGTTGTAGAATCCAAAAAGTAATACTTAAATGCAATTCCATTATTCTATTTCTAGGAAAGAATGATTTCTAGAACTCGTTAGAACATTATGAATTTCACTCTATTGAAAATCAGTTTGAATTTAAACTGCAAACTAATTCTCAATACAGAGTTAAAACCTAAAGAGGAAAAATAAATCTTACAGAATCCTCCTAGAATTAATATTGGATTCTCCAAGTTTAAATTACAATAATACTATCATCAAGAGGGTCCTCAATTAACCTCATATGACATTCCAAGCAGAATATTTTAAGGGTTGTGAAGCATGCAAATAGAAACTTCAATTAGAGGCTGACTTCATACATTGGACAGCTTGTAAGAGTAATGTGAAAAATTATGTAACCAACCCAGTGCTCAGTAAACACCCACAGATGATGGAGAAGAGACTGACAAAATTGAGGATCAGCATCCTAATTCCTTTCTCAGGTAGAGCCTAGAAAGATTAAGAAGTTGTTTACACAGGGGACCAGGGGCTCCCTTTGCATTCATTCCGAGCTTGGTTTCTGCACATTCAGATGACCTGCATTCACACAGCACAAATCTTATCACGTATTAACTGCTGAGATAAAATATATTCTGTGCTGCTTTTGAAACTGTGGTAGATTCAGAGTGCATTAACTGAAAGCACGCTGATATTCCTTGGGGGCAGCTGCACCACGTGCTCTCCTGGAGCCAAGCGCTCCTGCAGGGGCCAGTCCTGCGCTCCTGTTCCCGTCTTTGGATCTCACCATTAGGTGTTGCTGCAGCTGGGAGAGCCCTTGGCTGGTGGCAAACACAACCTGGAGGTCACAGTGGTGTACACCATAATTTATATGACTGTGATTTGGCATAAGAGCATCACCTGCCAGGAGTGGCACAGAGATCCTAGAAGGGAAAAGATGAAGGTTCAGGCTACTGTGTGATGAAATGTGGCTACAAGGCTACACGGTCTTCAGGTGGCTGATTTGCTGATGGGTAAGTGGTGGGTTTTTCTGGACTGAAGTGAGAGGCCAGCGTGAATCTTTTTACACCACTGGTATAACACCTGTCAGCACTTTGCATAGGCAGCTTGTTAGTACCAAGAAAGGGATCTGGGCTTGTGACTATTTTTAACTTTACTTTTCTACCTTTTAACTTTCTTTTTTCTTCCATTAGATGTAACCAATATCATATATTTTGATACACCTCCAGGACCTATTTTTCCATATATTTGCTGGAGACTGAATTCTTAACCTTTCCTCTTGTGCTGAATGCAGTGGCTGTGGCAGAGAAAACACTATTTAGACTCACTGTTTGCTGTGTACATTTTAAATTCCCTGCTCCCACTCTGACTGTCAAACAGGTATTTGTATGTATTTGCACAAGCCCTATTTTATTTCCTCCATGCTGATAGCCTTTTCCCTTAATTGTTCAGAAGGGTATTTTCCACATCAAGCCTCACAAATGCTGGTTAAAAAAAAAATGTGAGAATGTCATAGTTCATTAGAGCTTCACCTCAGCTACCCATCCTCAACTGCTCTGTTCGCCTTTTACTTCTACCATCTGACAGTTTTCTCCTTCCACTCTTGTTTGGCTTTTCCTGGCAGGAAAGCTCCTCTTACCATAGCACTCTCAAAATGGTGACTGCCAGATCCTGCCTTTTCACATGGAAAAAGAAATAAAATATATAAACACTCCCTCCCTACCCTCCATAAAAACTATTAATAGAAATGTACTTACTGGGCATAGTGAAAACTAAGAATAGTGTTAAGCTATATATCCTAATTAGCAGAGTACAGTAATGCTCTCATTTTAATCAATGGGTTTTGAAGTTCCAGCTTTCGTGGTATGTAATGAAGTGCATTTCAGAATGCCGTATCATAGAACTCTGTAGCATATGTTACAGGCATTTTCTTCCCCAATTACAAAGGGCAGAATTTCTGCAGCAGAAACATATTTTTGAGACTTTTTCCCAGGATAAAACTTAGCAGTGCAGCTGTAAATCGGCTCTGCATAAGAAATGCATAGACTTAGGGAGCAGTGAGACAGGAGGCTCTGGGCACTGTTAACCCCCGATGTTCTGGACAATTGTTGCTGCCCTTTTGTGTACTTTTTGCCTGTCCTCGAGAAGTGTCACAGTAACTGTCTTATACAGGAAATCCAAGGTGAGAAGTAGCAGGAAAAGATTTTATGGGAACATGAGGCTTAAAGGATGTAAGTTTTTCCTGGTTTTCTGAATAAATAATTTTGAACTGTTGCACCATTGTGGCCCATGTGATATTTTCTTACCTTCACCAAGACTGGTTTTCTTTGAAAAGGAGGCTTATACAAGAAAGTTTTCTGTATACCTGTGTGTTTCCTCCTTCCCTTTCCATAATCTTCAAACTCACAGTAGAATTTCAGGCACATTTGGCAAAGACTATCAGGTTTCAAAGGAGACAGAATACTGGGCATACTGGGCATATGGACACAGAGGGAAAGGAGGAACACAGGATGTGAGTGATCTAGAGAAGACAGGGATATTCCCCTGGTGTGGTATTTATGGGAGGGGTAATTGTAGGAGGAAGTATGGGGTTACTGGAGATGTGGGGTGTGGCCGGTGAAGGGATGTAGGGCACAGATCTGTTGGAAATCTAACTTCGTTTCTACTCATGAATATGAAACAACATGTTGGTTGCAACGTGTAATTTTGCACAGTTTCTTGAAGCAGAAGGTAAATAGTTAAATCTTCTTACTTGTATTTTGCAAAAATAAAGATTTCCTTTATTCATCTGAGATTTTTTTAATGAGGCTCATAATACTAGCTACATAAAAGAAAAGTACATTTCTCCTACTTAAGATTATTTCATGGTTCAATAGGCTAAGTTTTAAATAAAATGAAATTACAGTGGGAACGTAACCACACCACACACAACAAAAGCAGTATTCCTCCACTTAAAAAGGTCTTTGTTCAATACCCCTGCAACATTTGCATAACAGTCTACATACTCCTTAAGAAATAGTCTGTTAAATGGTCATGAAGTACACAAGAAAATGCTACACACACACACACACACACACACCCCAACACCAACAACAAAAAACCCACAAAAAACCAACATATACACCACTACGCCCCCCACAAAAAAAAAAAAAGGAGGAGAAGGCAATCATATAGCCCCTAAACTCTCAATTTTTATCATCACTGTTTATCCTCCATAGACCACAGTCCATAAACCACAACAGTCCTCTCTGATTAAGTGATTAATTGTCTCAGGAAAATGTGATTTTGGGGAAGGAGTTTCTCTTCATTTCTCTGCTTTTTTAGCTGTTCAAATTATAGCATGCAATTAGGTGAGAAAAGCAGGTACTGCCCAGAGGCTGATAGCTTACTTGCAGTACAATGTCATACTACCCTCAGTTTCCAAAATCTTCTATTACCCTCCAGTAGCTTAGGTGATAGTTAAATTGCTCTTTCTTGTGATTTTTATTATTTAGTAAAAGGCAGGATAGAGTTCACAGACTGTCCTAGGATAAAAAATCTGTCATCTCTATTAATATGATCAAGGTGGTGGGAACACTGTTATCTGTTTTACTAAAGAAAATAGGTCTGGCTTACAGGCAAGCTGTGCATCTTCTGCTTTTGCTAATCATCCTACAGTGATATTGATAAAGTTGCTATCATAATGTACAAAGCCAAAAGTCTCACTGAAGCTGATCTGGCTCCAGGCAGCAAGATATTGATTACATGCCCTCCTTCAAGACTCACATGCATTGGTAGAGACCAGCAATGCAATATTGGGAACTGTTAATTCAAAGCAGCTTGCAAAGTAGCAAATTGTCAAATGGACAGATCTAGGAAGGGATATGTGTGAGTCTTGCTGCAGAATTGCAGCTGAAGAGAGAGAGGTAAAATTCACAGCACACCAAAGGAAAAAAAAATCACAATGCTTATTGCCTACACAGACAAAAAATGGAACAGAGTGGGTAGGGAGGTGGAAGCAAGCTCAGATATAGTGCAGTTCTGAATATGTAACTGCTAAAAGGGTCATGCTTTTGTGCAAAAGAAGCAGGACACATAGGCAGGTCTAAGAGAAGCTATTTCTGCTGATATGCTAAGCCAATTGGCCCTTTTTGGGCATCATTCCCTTGCTCTTCCTTATAGCCGTTTACACAGTGACTCTTTTCCCATATCCTGTACTTGTAATTGTTTGCTGTTTGATATCATTAGTTACTCACCAGAAACAATAATAAATTAAATACTTAGATAAAAAAAGACAAACTCTTAAAACGTGCCAATTTAAATTAGATTGAGAAGAAGTGTTAAAAATAAGCTAAAACTGAAATAGATAACAACCAAGCTCTGCCCAAGAGATTGCCTCTACACACTAGAGAAAGGAGAGCCAACTCTCTTCTCCAAATAAGGAATCGGCTCTTATGCAGTGGCCAATATCACAAAATTTCTTTTCTTCTATCTACTTCTTAGAGAGATCCTCACTACATCCCATCAGGCACAGATGTAATCAGAAAAGTTTTAATCTTTTCTTGTAAGTCAGTCCCCTCAGCAATCACTAGCATTTCATTTCTTTGAATTCCCTTCCAACTGCTCTGAAACATTCTGGTGAGAGGTTGTCCAGCATAATATGCTGTCTTCTAAGGGTCAGGTCCCTTCTGCACCAGCAGGACCCAAGGGCATTTAGTAGGAAACACAGCATCTTGCATGATCAACCAAGATTTTCCATTTCACCATTCTTGAACACAATGGGATTCCTGTTCTTTCCTGAATAAAAGTATGATGGCTTTTCATATGCAGACTAGAAAAATAAAACTAAATTAAAATAAAACAATGGTTGTTTTGCTGTGATGCTGCATTGCAGATTCACATCTAATTTTCTGTCAATATTATCCACTCAGTCTTTTTCAACATTGCTGTTTTCCAGATTTTTCTTCCCACTGAATCTGTATGTTTGATTAATGTTTTCCCAGATGTCTGAACCTGAGGAAAAAAGGCACTTTCAGTCTCATTTTGTTAAGTGCTAGGATTCTCTTTGATGATCCATAACTAATTTTACTGTACTTGTCACAAAGCAGATGTATGGCAATAGTCCCCTAAGCATGCTGCATTCAATCATTGCAAACTCCAGGCTTCTCCTTTCTGTTTCCCCACCTTTTTTGTGTTTACTTTTTCATTAGTAATTAACCTTCAATGTTTAGCATATTCTCTTTTACTGGTTTATTGAACACATTTGACTCATGAGTTATACAGTTGATCCAATCTCATTTTTTCCTGTCTTTTTAGTTTCATCTCTTTGTGGAATGTCAGATTAGGATGCAGTTTCAGAAATATAATTCTTTATTTTGATTATTTTGTTTCAATCATTTAGTGCATTAAGTCTCCCTATTTCTAATTTACCTGAAAGATTTTTGCATTCAAAGGATGGAGAGTCTTTAAGCATTAAAAAGAACTATTAACATGAAAGACTGTAAGTAATTCCACTTAGAGAAGGTGTACTCTTGTTATCTCTAACTCAGCATCCACAATTTGCAATAGCTTCAAAGCTCATCTTTGTTTCAGCTCTCTCTTGGAAAGGCAGAAATCACCTCTGAAGTGTCCCTCTTATTTCTGATAAGCTTTAGCCATTACAAAACCAGAGAGATGACTGATGCTATTGAATCTGACAACAGGAGAAATTCATGCAACTATCTAAAAAGAAACTACCCCTTTGTTACTGTGCAGAAAACACGACTATTTAGATTCACAGGGTGGCTGAGGCTGGAAGGCATCTCTGGAAATTGTCAAGTCCAACCCTCTACTCAAAGCAGTGTCACCTACAGATGTGTTGCTCGGGGCCATGCCCAGTTGGGGTTTGAATATCTCCATGCTGAAGACTTAACAGACTCTCTGGGCAACCTGTGACAGAGTTAAAACACTCTCACAAAAGGGGCGGGGGGGGGAGGGGGGGAGAAAGAAAATGTTTTTTCTTTTTATTTTGTTTTAAAAGAATTTTTTTTTACATTTCAATTTGTGACCATTTACTACTTTTGAAAGTCACATCTCATTACACTCACAAAACAGATTTCTTGCCAAGGTATTTTCTGCAGGAAAAATAAATCAGCTACAAAAAGTGCAGCTATTTTTCTGCAGAAGTTGTCAAAGTACAACTGTAACACCAACTTAGACATTTGTGCTACTGGACATACGGAAGTCCTTATGAAACAAAAGTATCTTATTCATGTAATGAATATGACAAATACACTGGCCATATAGAGAAATAAAGGAATTATTTGCCAGTGAATTTTGGAATACAAGCCATAAAATAATTTAAATCACAGTAATATTGGTAGGTATTAAGCAAGAAATTACAGTATTGTTTTTGTCCAGAATTTACTTGTTTGGTTTTTGCTATTAGAGTCCATTTCAATGTGTGTGAGAGGTGTGGATGTGCATGAGTGTGGTTACATGCATAGTGTGTCTCTGAAGAAGAAAATAATAAGTGTAAACTTAGAAAAATTTTGTGTTCGAATCTCAAAACTGACCATGGGTCAATCAAGGAGGAGTCTATGGAATAGCATTTGAACAAGAGCATCATGTGGACTATCAAAATATTATTGTACTTAAACAATTGCAAAACTAAAACTTTATATCCTTCCATGCTGTCACAGCTGCTGTTTCTGTTCCTTCCTCAGAAAGTCTTTAGTGCCCAGCTGGCCACTTATATGTTTGTATTCAAGATGGTTCTCCTTCCTTTAAGGAAAATGAAATACAGAATACTGACTACCTATCTAATGGAATTGTACCTGAATTCTTATCAAGGCTCATTCTGCTAAACTTCAGTGGGTGGATTGCACTGGGCATATCTTTGGCAATAAATGCAGAGCTCATACCTTCTCAGGACTGGGTAAAGCTGGTTTTTATGTTTAAGGTGTACATGAGCTAACAACTCACTGGCCTCCCTGGAACTGAATGCTAAAGATACTCACTTTTGCTGTCAACAAAAATTTTCCATCCTAGGACTTGTAAAGCTGTGCCTAACCTGGGCAGCACTGCAGACTTTCCAGCCCTTGGGTCTTACTACTCACAGCCCCATGTTTGGGTGATGTGGCAGCCCCATCCTCTCCACAGCGATACTTCGTAGGATGGGAACCAAGGAATACTGGCTGTGTTTCCCATCTGGATGACTGGGCAGGAGCTGGGCTTTGAAATATGCTTTCATGTATACCTGCTCCTCAGCCCAGGCATGGCAAATAGCACAAATGAGTCATTGGTGTACTGGGCGATTTAATTCTGGCACCTAAAGTTGGTGCTCTGACAGGGACCGAGGTATCATCTTCAGTTTGGAGGTTGGTCAGGTGCAGGCTGAAATTTGTGTTACAAAAAGGAAAGGCAAGCCCACAAAAAAAGCAAATGGATGGTTAATAGTTGCTACCTTTTGCCAGAAAGCTACTTGAACTTTAGGCCTTGTAAATCACAGGTAAGTTCCTTGACTTGGCTATTTTTTTCTGAGTTTATCCTTATTTCTACCCTGGTTCATATCCTTTAACTTTGACGATATAAAATGTGATTCTTCATGATATTTCAGAAACTATGGTCCACAGCTGTGCTGTGAACCTTTTTGACAAAACTAACAAACAAACACAAAACAAAAAACCTTGAGAGGACACAGTAGAAAGGGAAAGCATTACCACTATTTGCTGTCAGTTTTTTGGTGGTGGTGAGTTTTTTGGGTTTTTTTTTTGTTGTTGTTTTTTGGGGTTTTTTTTGACAGTGGATTTGACAGTGGGTTGAAAGTGGTGACTCAGACATTGTCACAATGTTGAAACTCATCTGTCTGGAAGGGTGTTCTGCCATGTGCTGTGGGAGAAGGAGTTGGCATGAGGGAGGGAAGAGGAGGGAACGAAGTGCTGTTTCTTGGCTTAGAGCTTTTGTAAGCTTCCAGAAGAGAGGAAATTCAGATGTTTAGCTGGCAGCAGTTGGTGATGAGGGAAGAACCCTGGCTCAGTTCCCTGTTGGGCACAGGGAGCAGTTTCCCTCCATCTGTTAGGAGCTTCTGATTAGATGAGGTAGGTTAAATCTTTTTCCCCTCTGCTCTCCCTTCCCAACGGTGGTGAAATCACTTATTTGTGTTGCTGGGAGCAAAGGGAAGAGAAATGAAACCACAAAGCCAGTGCAGGGCTTTTAATGCTCTTTGCAGGTTGCAGGGGCTGGAAAGAGATGATTAGAGTGATTGAAGATTGATGGTAGTGATAAGATGGGCGAAAGGCTACAGAAGGAAGCAAGGAATGATGCATTTACTTAACAGGATATCTTAAGTTTCTCTGTCAGGGTGTCTTGCTTGCAATCTGTTTAATACTTCCTCTTACCTTCTAAAGAATAACGGTGGTCTATTGTACATTCTCTAAAATTATTTTGAGAAAGGACAAATTTATATCTGCAAGTGTGTGGATGGGTACAGAGAAAGAAGTGTTACTATACACATTCCATGTGCCAGTATGGCTTGTCTCAAGGCCATACTGAAGTAAAATCAACTGCATAATGTTATAGTGATTTTTTCCACCTACAGGCTCTTCTTAGCTGCCATAGTGATTAAGCTGAAATTGTACAGGATTGGAAGTAGAGGCCAATACAAGCTCTTCAGGCAGCAACTCACTGACATCATACTCTGGCAGGTTTAAGAGCAATAAAACAGACAATTGATGACAATAAATAAACATACCAAATAAACAAAACCCATAATAATAACAATAATAAAAATAATAAACAAATGCACTGGGAAAAACCTTCCAGAAAACCCCAAATATCTACAGGCACACAGACAAAATCTGAAAGAAAAGAGAAAAATAAAAATAATAATAATATTAATTCTGAAAGACGGGAGGAACCTTTCTTCATTCCTCTTCTAGCCTTTTTTCTCTCTTCACCTTCTGTGGCTAATCTCCTTGGATTCCTTACCTCCTCTGCTATGATATTGATCCATCTCCTGTTAGAGCATTAAATTGCATAAGACACCAATACAACAGGCTGCTCTATTTGTGTAGCAGTCCCATGTGAATTCTTCAATAGTTGTCTAGCCTGGCAGAATATAGTCAAAAATTTAGAAAAAAAGACAACCATAAGCATCCCCCAACCCAGGGTAGCATTCACTTGCTAGGTGTTGCCTCACTGCCTCCTTCCCTTCTGCCAGCCCAGCAGTTTGCATTGCTGATTTGCCTCCTTTATCATGGTGTTACCTGAGGAACAGAAATGACAGCAGACTCTTTTCTGTGAGAGGGGAAATGAATTTTGTGATGTGGATTCTACATCAGCCACTAAGACAGCAACTTTTCCATTGAGGGTTCACCAGAAATTAGGCTGAGATTATACAAGGCCCTCAAGAGGTGGTTGCTTTTGCTAAATTCAAATTTGTAAGGTTATTACAGTCACAAGCTTTCTTAAATGGGCTTTTTTTCCCCTTTCTTAATAAGTGAAAAGAGGCCATAACATTGCTTTCATATAATCATAGAATCACAGAAAAAATTTGGGTTGGAAGGGAACTTAAAGATTATCTAGTTTCAAGTCATGAGCAGGGACAGCTTGCACTAGACCAGGCTGCTCATGGCTCCACCCCACCTGTCCTTGGCACTTCCAGAAAATGCATCCCCAAGTTTTCTGGGTAACCTGTTTCAGTGCTTCACCACCCTAATAGTTAAGAATTACTTTCTAATATCTAATCTAAATCTACACTCTTTCAGTTTCAAACTGTTACCCCTTTGCCTACCAACAGCCTATGTGATAAAATATCCCTCCCCATCTTTCCTGTAGGCCCCTGTAAAATACTGGAAGATCATTATAAGTCCTCGCAAGGTTTTCAAAGGTAAACATTCCTCTCCCCTTTAAGACTGGAAAACCAAGATGGCCAAGAAAGCTCCCATGAAGCATTTTTCAAGCATGCTCATTTGTAACCCAAACTAGCTAATTTGCATCTCAATTTGCATATATTCCACAGTACTTTATTCCATTGATTAGATGTCTGTACATTTACATTTCCATCACTTCCACATAACAGCAGTGATAGGTCACAGTGACCTTACAAATATCTTGTCAAAGCCTTTTGTGTCAAAACAGCACAACCTCAGAAATGCACTATCAAAACATCCCCATCACCCAATGTCAAAACAGCTTCATCACAGAGCCTAAGCACATTCACAACCAACAAATTAACATATCAAGGCTTTATTGCTTTAATATCCAAGTGAAAAACAAAAACCTAATGCCTTCCCTGTGAAAAGAAAATTGTTCTTACTCCCATTTCCCACTGCTAATTAACAAAGTTCTATCTACTGGGGTGTCTCATGAGTGATTTTTCTTTTCTTTTCTTTTATTTTTTTCTAACAGTGTCACTACAGTGACCAACATTTTTATTTAACCAAACTTGCTAAAATGGCTGGAAGAGGCTTCTGGGAGCTTAATCTCTGTGATTGTCAAGTCAGTAACATTCCGGCTAGATACAAGACTATTCAACAAAGTGGACAGCACAACAGAAAAATTTTATAAACAGAACCAATACACAGTTTTGGACCATGTCCTGTTGGATTTCAATTATCTTATTGTTCAATTTTCAGGATGAACCTAACTTAGTGCTTGGTTTCACTGCAAGTGACTAAATAAACTGGGGAGAAGCACAGGCTGCACCTTTCTTTTTCTTTTTTTTAATAATTTAAAGGAAGTAAAAGATTAAGGTAGTTTATAAATCAGTCTCAGTGCCCTCCTGCCTATCTGCATACCAGGCAAAAAAGGACCTAACTCTCGTGCATGACCACACAGTTTCACAGACTCGCAACTGAATCCATGTGAATCCCACAATTTGAATTGCAAAGCCTCTCCATCTCTGCTTTCTGAGCAGGGTGTTTTATAAGGGAGGTTTTCACATCCCATCACAGGCCAGTGTACTTGAGTGTAAACATGCATAACATCGGAATATAAAGGCAGCCAGGACAGCAATGTTTAGTGTATTCTTGAATAAGGAAATGACCATCAACTGAAAATGCAATAATACAGTAAAACAGTCTGGAATTATCAGCACTGCAAATATTCATGTTTGGGCAACACCCACGATTTCAGACAACTACTTGCTTAATAGGCAAAACATTCAAATAGCGAATAAATAAATATAAATCAGTTGGTTGCATTCTATTTTTTTCCAGGATATTAGCTAACAACCAAATCAATTAAATTTACAAGCAAGAGGAAGGTCATATGCAATCTGCTCTCAACTAACTGACCTTGTAGTAAAGATGTCGTGTCACACCCATTAGCACTAGGGCAGGATCTGTTGTATTTTGCTCTGCTTCCCATGAGTCATCTCTGTGGCAGCACAGGGTGATACCATGAATTCATATTGATTATACCAGGGCAGAGCAAATCAGAAGCAGCAGCTGAAAGTTTGTAGAAACAGACCTGACTAGTGCATTACTGTTACCCCCAAGAAAAGTACATGGAGACACCACCACATATCTTGATTAGGTATAAATGCTTTCTATTTAATTTTTCGTTTGGTTCACTCCATCAGTCTTTCTTTTGGAATTTGTAATTTTGTTTGGGTTTTTTTTTCCATAATAGATGTGCAGCAGCTCCCTAGTAAGCTCTCACCTTAAAATGGTGTCTCTGTAGAAAGGAGATATTCCCTCTATTTTAAATGAGAAGACTGCTGCAGAATTCATGAAATTCTTGAATGTGAATGATGTGATGAGATAGAAAAACAATTCACTGTGCTATAATTGAGGCCTATAGTTTATATTTAACTATGCTGTAATGGAATGTTACATTTATTCATACTTTTCTTTCATTTTCTAAACAGTATATTACTGGCTTACAATCTGTAGTCTGAGAACTAATCTCGGGATTTCAATGAGCAGCTTCACAGCAGCAAAGCCTCTTAATATTAACTTTTCTTATTTTCTTCTGCTTCTCCAAATTCTTCACTGAAAACAAGGCAAGAAAATTCAGTTTAAAGTCAAGGGGGGGGAAGTTCTTCAGATCTCTCTGGCAGAAACTTCTGTTGCCTGAGAGCTGGAAAAGAGATAGGAGATGTTTTCATAGGCTGATGTGAGCTGTGGGAATCAGACGAAGTGACACATGTGTGTAACAAAAATATATGGAGGAAGAAGAGCACCATGGGGCACAATAATTACAGAAGGGAATAGGAGAAAAAGAAGTGGTTGGGTGTAGAGTGAGAAGAGAGACAAATGTAGGAAGGAAAAAAGACCTCTTGAAATTGAAAGTTGGGCCAATTTCTTCCTATGTAGCTTAAACTCCATTCGATTTTTGCTATCTGAAGAAAGAAGGATGGCTGAGAGATCTGAACAGTCTTGGCAGGAAGGACAAGAGGAGACAGTAGGGCTGCATTTAAAGAAGGACTTGCAGCAAAGGCAGCTTCAGTAGTTGCTAATAGGGAAATGGGAAAAAGCTGCTGATACTGTGGGATATCCCAGAGAAGTACCAGGAGAAAGGCTGTTTCAGTTGGAAAAATCTCCCTTATTAATTGATCCAAGGAAGCAACAATATTAGGGACAGTAGAGGATGAAATCTAGCTAAAACTTACTTGATCACCTAAATTCTCTGCAAATTTACAGTAGGAGCACCAGCCTCTGTGGCTGTGTCACTCAGGCCTAAGTTTTGGGCACTGCGGGAGTCATTCTGTGACAGCTCTGTTTTCAGTAGCAACACCAGCTGAGCTCACAGTGATGCGTCAGAGTGAAGAATCAGTCATTGTCATAAGAACCTCTCTTGGCTATAAGGAACCTGGCAAACTGAGGAGATATTTCCAACATTCTGGTATTTCATGGCACAATTAATTACTTCTACCAGAATTCACTCTAAGCCGTTGAGGGGCTCTATACACAGGGCATCTGTGTGTTGCCCAGGGTGTATATTAAAGGTGGCCCTAAACACTTTAGGATTTCCTTTCCAAGAAGAGGTTTGCTGTCTCTGTGGAGCTCGATAATCACCATGACCAGAAAGTGGAAAGTGACTCTCAGAATAAAGGAGCATTCAAAGTCCATCTTAGATATGCTTGTGCAAATTACAATTGCTCTTTGACTTGATGATTAAATTCAGAACGTAACTGAGAAACTTAGTGTCATCTCTTTGATCATGCCACGGGAAATAATTCCAGTTGAATATAAAGACTACTTCAGATGACTAGACTTATGGTAGTAAAATACAGTCCTATTGGTTTAGGGTGTGGGGGGTCACATTATATAGAGCATTAGTGTGCAATGAGCTGTTCGCTAGTGCAACTCAGTGAAACGTAGTTTGAAGCAGCAGTATCGTTACATCCATTTCCCCATGGCTGTCCCGAGCAGAGGGAACTGTGCCTGTGTGTGCTGCTCTTTGAGAGCCAGATTGTCCCAAAATATGGGCAATGGCAGAGGGGAGAAGGGATAAACTGTTTAGACTGAAGTTGCAAGAACAAAAACAACAAAACCCCACAAAAAACTTAAATACAGAATATATTTCAGTAACATTCAGCCATCATAGCTTTTGCAGGCAATTTCTCTTCTAGTTCAATACTTTAGTACAACATGCTTAAGTCTTCAGAGGCTGTACTGACAAGTAAAAAGTCTAATTACTATGTTTAGTTTACTCTTTTTAGTATGCTCTGCAAGCCCTGTCACCATTTCACTGTGACAAGAAGTTTTTTTTCCTTGTAGCAAATTTTTCACTATTCTTGTTGAAGTAATACTGCACCAGAGATTGCTTTGATTGTTTGGTTATGTTTAAATTGCCATTAATGCCATTTATCTTTGGAACTTCTTCCTATGTGTTTACTTTTATACATCTGGTGGAGAAATGTATTTGCTTTTTTGTTTGTTTGCTATCACACACAAGAGAATACATAAATCAAATGCTTTTTCCCTAGGGCTTCACTTGTCTTGTCTTTATGCTGTATCAAAAATTTCAATAAAAAATGTTAAGTAATAATCCTACAAAGACATGAAATTGGAATATGGCACAGTGATGAATTGCTGGCAGTTGGATATAAAAATAATCTTTTGGAAAAAGAGATGAATTCTCATTATAGTTAATTTCTTTCTTCTTTATTTCATTTTCTAACTTCAAGTTTAAATAGATTTGTTATACAGAATCATATTCTTGTGAAAAAATATCTTACAGCACAGCAGAGATGGATAAAACTTGCAAGGACTATAAAAGACCCATCACCCATCTAACATGTCCTCATTTTGAATCTGATTTCAGTTATTATTTCTTCTTATTGTTATAAAAGAGATAACTTGACAAACGTGGCTGGTTGTGCTGGCAGTAGACAAAGATCATCTTAGTAAAAGATCACCTAATTGTATAATTGTGCAATTGGCACACCAGTGAGGTACTGAATTCCAGTGTGCAAAATGTTTCATGAAGAAAGGTGTGATAAAGAAGTGAAGGAAGAGAAATAATCCTAAACTTGTAAAGATATAAAGTGAGAGAGGTGGGAAACAAGAAGCACTGAAATAACTTTGCATTTTCTTCTGTGAAATCAAAAGACCAAAAGCCTAATCACATTGTCAGGCAGTAACCAGTCTAATGCAACAGGGAGAAAGTAGAGAATGGAAATTCTAACAATGGCACAATGTCTTATAATTTTATTGATGCTTTCAATTCATCCAACTTTCACCTGACTGTTCTTTTGAGTCTATTTTTATGGGGGCCGGGGTGGGGGGGGTGGGGAAAGTGTTTTATCTGTTTGCATGTGTGGCTTTATCTCATCTGGAGCATTTTTGCCTTGAAATGTGACATGGCTTTTCTACTCTCATGCTTCCTCCATCTGCTGCCTGTCCCTTGTCTGTACAGTCTCAAACCAATTCAATTCCCACTTTCACACAGCACTGTGGCAATGGCAGCACAGGACTGAAGAATCACACAGTGAATATGACAATAGTGACACTACTGTTGTCATTTGGGATAATACTAATAAGCCTTGCAGGGTTGCTACAGATAAAACAGGCTGTTTTCTGTGATATTAAACCCCCAGCTGATCACCTAGTTCCTCTTTGTCTCTTTGGTCAGAGATTAAGAACTGATACAAAGGCATTAAATCAGGTACTGAAAATTATGGTATCAATGGCTTCTTTTCAGATCAGCCATGGCTTTGATCAAAACACTTATATTTGCCTCATTGTAAAGCTTATTATAAGTCACCACATCTATTCTTCACTGCCATGCTATACACTTTAAAAAAGTACTGAGATATCCAATCAAAAAAAAAGAGGTTTTGTATGAAAATAAGTTGTGATAAGTCAAAGCACTAAGTAATCAGCATCCATGGCCAAAAAGTTCTTGCAAGGCTTCACTCAGATACTTGTAATGAATTTTCACTTCTTTGGGTACACTTTTTTCTTCTCAGTAGCAGATAGGTGATGTCTTTTTGTTTGTTTGTTTTTAAACTACTAGGGATGGCTGCAGATAAGAGAACTCCCAAGTTCCCTCTGCAGTTCTTTGCATGTTTTTTAATGGATTTGCTGTTTCAGATGTTTGTGCTTGGAGCACTTGGTTGGTTATACAATGCAGTATGAATAAGAAGTGTCAAATTCTCAGAAACACTTGTCTGTGTGTATATATTTTTAAATGGCTGAAATGTTATTTTTAAGCATTCAGCTTCAAAGATCCACCTACCATTCAATGGTTGCATTAATATAAGCACAGTTTTAAGCAGAAGAGTTCATTCCTTGTTTTGATGTAGGATCAGTCCTGCTGTTTCATCTAAACCTTATCCTCTATCAAGTAGTAAAGCTGGCAGGATGACAAAAAAAAATAGTTTAGTGCTAACAAACTTTGCCTGTTCCCCCTTTTGACTTCTCAAGTGTCACTGCTTTTTATTTAAAAGGGGAAGAGATCAAACACATATATGATACTTACAAATAACAAGACATTGAGAAAAAGAAAACAAACAAACAAACAAAACTCCCACAAAATTAGAATTTGCAGCACTGCTAAAGGACAGGGATTCAGTTGGGGTGATCCTGTGCTGCTTGCAAACATCTTTACTCCATGAGGTATTAGACCTGGCCTCAAGGAACAGCAAGAATTAATACTCCTGTGACTTCTTTCATTCTCTGCCTTTGAGAAATGAAATATTAATTGTCAAAGAGACCAAAAACTATAAGCACCTCAGATCTTGTCTTCTTCTCCATCCCACTCTCCCAGCTTGGACATAGCAGAAGAAGCACTCATGCATGGTGTGCCACTACCACCTTGGCTGCTGTGGCTACAGCTCCGGCTTTGCCCACAGTGATCCCACCAGCTCAGCCAGAGAGCAGCCCCCAGCAGTGTCAGGAGTCCTCTGAAAAGGTGCCTTGGAAAGGAGACAGAAAAGCTGGGAGGCACAGCAGTGCTGTCAGTCAGAGGGAGCAGCATGATATGACTCCTTGCTCACACTGAATGCCTTATCCTTGTTCTCAGGAGACTGGAGCTCATAGGACAGTTTTTGCAAGTTTAAAGCTGTTTAAAACTGTACACATAAGCCAAGGTACTGAAAAGGAAAGCAGGCAATGTCATCACATCTGCTGGACAGCTCTAAGCTCAACAACATGCATTGCGTTCATCTAAAATTTTAACAGTCAGCCTCGTCATATTTAAGAAGGAAAATGGAGGGAAAAATCTTTAAATTGTGATTGATAAACTGCAAGCAGAAATTTCCTTCCTAATACAAAAGTGCAGTGATGGTGACATATATGAAACGAATTAACCCCTATTTCACCTCATCACTGGAGAGTGGTGGGTAACTTTGGGAGCATTTGCTTTACTCTGTTCTAGGTTGGTTCTCACTGTGCAGGCACACAGTACAAAAGCAAATGGTTCTAACAGAAGAAAAACATAATTTGCAATGTTACCTGTGATCTTAGGCACTGCTTTCAAACAGGAAGGTTGATGGAAGGAGCTAATAGTTCCAAGCAAGTGCCCTTAAAGGGGATAGAAGGGTATTTCAGCAGCTGGTTTTTAGTGTCTGGCTGGTGGAGCACTTTCTCAGGCCCTGTTTTTCTACACTCTACTACTATTTGAAAAAAGAATATAAATACTGATTTCTCTGAAATTAACAGAAATTTTGACGTTGATTTCAATGGTGCCAAGATTTCATAAATGTTTGTTTCTTCTGTTCACTAGAGTGTTATTACTGCTTTCAACATGGCACCTTAAGGTTGATGCCTGCACCCCATAAGATTAAATGTGCCTCTGCACTGTACAGAATATAACTTCTCATTGTTAGCCCCACTGTTGTCTCTCTCCCACACCAATGATCAGAAGAGCAAGCCCTTCTATAGCAAGTCATTTGGCCCAGAATACAGACACATTCAGCATTGCAGGATCTTATGGGAAAGGGAATGCTTTTTACAAGGGAAATTCTCACAGCATAGAAGTGATCAGACCTTGAAGTGCACAAGCTCTTCTTTGTCTCTGATGAGAACAGTCACGTCTCATATTCTTAGAACAGCATCACAGGTATGTACAAAATCACAGCATATAGGACTACACTTAGGAAGGAGATGTTCCTATTAAAAAGCCCAAAAAATTAAATCCTGGTAGATCTGTTGGAAGAATAAAGGGTGCAAAATAGGCTTAAAATTGTGAAATAGCTTTGCAGTCAGAGAAGTCTTAGACTTAAGTCTGTGAGCTGAATTTTGTGACCATTTTAAAGAGAGGCAATAGATAAGTGAGATTAACCCTTAAATTATTGGATGCTGTGAGGAGCACTCTGCAGATCAAAGACTTTGAGTTGCTGGAAAAGAACTTTTTTTTGCAAAGTGTCAGAGAATGAAAGAGAGGTGAGTTGGTACTGGCCCTAGTTAGCTCCAAACCCTCAGGAAAATTGCTCAGAGTCCTAAGGACTGAGAGGTACTTGGCAGTAGCAATCAATATGATGCAGTGGTTCTTTGATTGCTAGACAAAAGTTCAGTGATTAAACTTTAATGCAGAAGCTCAGAGCAAATGTTTTAGAAATTTCAACTGTGTTAGAAAGGATTATCTAGAAATATTGTCTTAAATTTTAAAAGCCCAGGTATGTAGTAACACGCTGGAATGTATCTAAGCCTATTTTATTAAAACTACACTCACAGGCCACTTACTTATTTGTAAGGACTTTTGTGGGGGGACAATGTTTAAAGTCCCAGAATTCAATTACTAAACCACAATTGAAGTTAAGTGTTCAATTTGTTTTGCTCTTCTATTACTCATATTATGTGTAGAACATGAATTGATTTGGCATCAACATCAATTCCTGAAAAGGTTTAGATTCCCAATGCATTCAGATTTGTTTTGTGGGCAATTTATTACATTACCTATACTAAGCATTAGTATTGTATTTGCATGTATGTATCTACCAAAGGAAGTTCTGCCTTTTGTTCCTTGTACTTACTGGGGTCTCAATTATTTTAATGTACATTCTTAACTTTTAATAAATTAAAGAGAATTGTCTACAACCACTAAACTCAGAACAAATGGTCAACTTGGTAGATTTATAACCCATACTACACATTTCAACTCCTTTTACCTCACATTTGTTTCCCTGAAGCTCTCCCATAATAAGAATGAAAATTTCAAAGAAGTAGTAAAGTAATAATTTTATCAATAGTAAAAATTAAAATTTCCATCTGTGACACTGTGCATATCAGGAACAATTATAATGCCCAGTAGTGCAATTTGGTTATTGTAAAGTAATTATACTTAAGAATTTTCATTTTTTTTTACCATCCTAACATGCTGCTACTATTTATTCTCTTCATAGCACAACTTATATAATGACGGAAATTATGGCAGTTCTATCTGATAATGGCATCAGCCCAAAATCAGACATGAATTCCCACAAACTCAGGATGAAATGCACAGCTGGATCTGTGTAAATTTCTCTTCTGGAGGTTGATGGGAACTTCATACAATATATCTTTATCCAAGGACAGATCTTAGTCCTAGTATGAGTAGCTGTGCTATTTTCACTATCTAGATTTTAATTACAAGTCCTGTCTTTAGTTTCAGCCAATCTTAAATCTTCTCATTTTAGGACACTGCTGTTGTATGATTTTAATGCTATCTTTTACAAAGTCACACACAATTCTACTAAAATCTACTTTAAACTACTTTGGGTTTCAAATTAAGCTCTTTTGGAACCATTTCAGTTTGCTTGAGGTTTTTTAATAGCTATAATATTGAAAAATGTTATTGTACTGTCAAAATGTAAAATTTTCTGAGCTGCTTGTGTCTCATTTGGACTAATTTCTGGTGTGTATTTTGGTATCTGGAATGAGAGGGAGGAGATTCTTGGGCAAATTAGCTGTTTCTAGGGGCATGATAAGGTTTTCATACTGTTGGGTTGAAAAGCTCTAAATTGTATTTGCTCTGCAGAAAACATTTGGCAAAGTGCCAGTAGTAGTGGATGGTATAGAGTGGGGCAAGAGACAGTCACCTTCATGCCATAGGCACTTCAATGTTATTCCCATAAAAATGTTTCATAACCAGACAAGTTTTTATTTCTGAAAAATCTCAGTTTCATATGCTGAAAGAGCAGTTTTTAAGGGGAGACAAGGAAAAGAAGGCAGCAATAGAGATGGAAAGAACAAAGCATCTTCAGAGGAGACAGCAGTTGTTGGGTAACAGTGGAAGACAGTGGATGATGCTAACAGCATGACACTCTATGCAACAGAGAAGAACATTAAGCATATTGAGGATCATCTGAGAGTTTCCCTTAAAATCTCCTTCACAGATAATGAGAGTGAGGAATCCAGAGAGGTGAGTCCTGAAAGGATCTGCTGGGTGAACTGTCTGATGGAGAAAGGCATGCATGACATCACGTTTTATGGCTAAACCGATCCTTGACTGATAAACTAAGTGATGAAGTTCTCAGCAGGGAAAAACTAATTGTCCTAAAACATTTTAGGAAAAAACCCCAAGCTTTCTTGTCTGAGTGGAAGGGAGATGTCCTCTGGTGTGTCTCACTGCCTGCTGATGTCCTCAGCACTCCCCACACCTACTATACGTGTCCTCGAAGCATAAGCCCATCTTTACTCCACACACAGTGACTGGCAGTTCCCTAGAGGGAGCTGGAGGCCAGTTCAAATGCTTCACTTTCTGGGCTGTGAAATTCTGTCCAGTGAGCTCTCATCAGGAGTCTACACATCTTACCTGGGTTCAACACTCCAAGGAAGGTCTTACCCTTTGTATCAAAAATATTGGAAAGATTCCAGAAAGGTTTTCCCCCAGTTTTACAAGCAATTCAAGCTCTTGGTCCTATGTTAACAAAAACGACAATGTAGGGACTAACCTTGGCAGCTTGATAACATTCCATACAGCAGCAGAGAACTATTGCCTGGGACAACAGAGCAGCTCTTATTAACTTCTGATCCGCTTCTCTCCAAGCTGTTTGAAGCACTGAAACCAAGTCTCTGAAAGACACAGGTAGCTTTTTCTACTTCATGCCCCTCAGAACCTTATAAGACATCCTAGGATGTTCTCACATGCACAGGAACCCGTCTCTCTCTAAGAAATCTTGCTGAAGATGCAAGAAATGGCAAAGATGCTTAAAGTCAGGCCCAATGTTCCCCTCTAACTCCCATTCTTGAAGTCAACAGTGATCATCTGTTCACAAGAGTACTCAGTGTGCATTCATTATTGGAATTACACAATCAGGAATTACACAACAACACTTTGCTATTTTCCATTAGCTGTTGATGTGAGGGGGGTTTGATTACATAAGCTGCTAAAGTCATGCTAAAATTGGTTGTCTGAGTAAATCAAATAAAATGTTTTATTTTTTTTTTATATCGTCTCTTGAACTGCAGGTCTTCTATTGTTAATTTTTGCCATTTCTTTTCTATGTTATTTTAATTTCCCCCAAAAGCTAGTTCCTTGGAATTGTAGTTCTTTGAGGTTATTAGAGTGGGACTCACCATTAGCAAACATTACAGTTACAGGCCTTACAATAACATTTTTCAGTATTATAGCTATTACAAAACCTCAAGCAAACTGAAATGGTTCCAAAAGAGCTTAATTTGCAACCAAAAGGAGTTTAAAGTAGGTTTTGAAAGAATTGTCTGTGACTTTGTTTGTAAAAGATATCATTAAACCATACAACAGCAACAACAAAAAATTCACAGAATCAAAATATGGTCTACGATAAACTAAAGCAGTTTTTAAGATCATCACACTGAATTTCTATCTGACTTGGAGTCTCAAACATGTCTCAGTGTTATAACTTTGATAACTCTTATCCATAGTGTGACTGTCATTTTTTGATAAAATGTTGGTGGTGTATTGTCATTACAGCTCTGTGGCAAGGAAACACACAGTGAAAGACAGAGCGAAATGACATTATCAGAAGCACTATCTCAGAATCTGTTTCAAATTTGTATACAAAGCCATTATGGTACCCTGCTCTGGCTGATGCAGTAATGTTTTACAGTACAATTTCATCTGCAGATGTTGCCAAAGGACAATATTCCACTACATTGACTAATGCATTTCTCTGGAAATAACCTTCTGATTTTTGTGGGACTTGATGCTGCATAGGGTGCCATTCAGCATGAATAAAGGTGTCAGAATATGGCCTGGAGTTATTATCTGTATAACCTAAACCTCAGTAAGGCAATGAGATAGCCAGATTAATGGCTAATGCCTGGGATGATATTCCTATCTTAACCCATGCTGTCTGAACGAAGGTGAATAATAACATGTGCATAGTATGTCATCAGGCTCTGAAATACAGTTGCAATAGTATGAAATTTCAGAATAAATATCTGCCTTCATTCGCTTTTATTCCCCCTGTGAATTTAAGTCAATTCTCTAACATATTGTTTAATATGATTTTAGAGATTTAACAGCATCTATTGACCAAGAGAGGACAAATGTTAATTCTCTCCCCAGTTTGTTCTCTGGAGGATAAGTTTGGAAATGTTTATTCTTTTTAGTTTTACATTAAGAAACATCTTCTCAATTATCTTTGAAGCCATCAAACAGCTTTCCTCAGTTAATGAGAGGTCTTTAATGACACCTAACAACAGGTTCTATACCGTACTTTAGGATGCTTTGAATATAAAAAGCATTACAACAAGCTGGATTCTATTTTTATGCTGTCTTGTATAATTTTCCACACCACTTGAATTGCTAATAATGACAAAGTCTAACTCACATATGCACAACATGAAAAAAAATTAATAAGTGATAATTATGTTGTTATGTAATTTTGAATGCAGTATGGACATAAAATAAGAATGTACTTAACTGATTCCATAAAGTAGTCCAACATATTTATGAATATTTTAATAGAAAAGAGAAGGAAATTAGTTATCATTCCTTTGGTACTTCAAAGTCTTTTACTATTGTCTCTATGACAAATTTTTCATGTTTACATAATTATTTAATACAGCATAAGCACGTCTGATAGGAATGATTGCCATGTCCATGGTTCAGCACTCTGAGTTTCCCGTTGCATTTACAGTGAATGTGTTCAAATAAAAGGCTAGAGCAACCTTATGCCAAATTTTGGGTTCATAAATCCAGATTAGGTCCAAAATTCTCTCTTAAGTGAACAGAGACAACAAGACTTCCAACTAATAGTGAGATTCATAACAACCCAAAGAGCTCGAGCTCAAGTGTTCCCAAAAGAAATGTGCATTTGAAATGTTGACTCAGGGCTATAATCTATATAATCTATATAGGAAATGCAGCCGCCAAGAGAGTTTTTGAGAAGATGACTGGGTTTTAGGGCATTAGGACAAGAAGGCAGTGCATTATCACTATCCTACAATTATGCCAAGACAAAATTACCTGGCATTAGAAGTACAATTCTTGATCTTCCTAGCAAGACGTAGTTTAAGTTCATAGCTTTGACCTTCCTGTGTGATGTCCTATGCTGACAACCATTCACTACTCTGAGACAAAGAAATCATACTGAAAAAATATCCAGGACTCAGGGGGCCAACTACACAATAGAAGGAAATTAAGAAAATTGTGATTCTAATTATTAATGAGGATGTTTATGTGGTAGGAAAGCATTATAGGTGATATTTAAGAAAGGAAGTATTCCATTTCCTAGATGGAGATGTGTTATTAACTAGCCCAAAAATTAGAGAATGACATCATCTCCTCTGGTTATAGTTTTGATTGAAGTGCCCATCACTGCTGTAATTGCAAAGGCAATACACTGAATTTGCCCAGCAGAACAGACTTCTCAAAGCGTAGAAAATGGTCTTAAGGCATGAAATTGTTGCCATTAGCTCAGGCATGATGTCTGTGCTACTGGGTATATACATTTGCAGAACTCAAACAGCTTAGAAAATAAAAGTTTAAGTGCCAAGGGAGTCTCACAGACTGAACTGGACATTTGGGGATTTATGGCTCAGACTGTAGCTTGCGAGTGTTCTTCTTACATTTCACTTGTCGGTGTTCAAGAGGATACCTGACCTAAACCAAATGTATAGAAAAAAGCATTTGAAGAATTTGAGAGAGAAAAAAAAAAGTTCAATTTCAAAGAAATGCATGTGGCGGCACCTTTTCTTCTGCTATAAATTTATCACAGTTTTATAGGAGTGTAGCTCATCCAAATACACTAGGATGTCTCCTTTACACTGGCTTCAGCTCAGGGAGAGTTGCTCTCAAGAACTGAGAGATCATCCTTCTTTAAATATGCCAACACATGCACAGCAATGACCTGAGGTGTGTTTCAATAAGCATTTGGTTTAAATATATATATATATATATATATATATATATATATATGTGTGTGTGTGTGTGTGTGTGTGTGTGTGTGTATGTCTAATGAAACACAGCTAAAGCTGCAATAGGGTAAGCATCTATCCAGTAAATAGATGTGTTGGAGCAGAATTACAAACCTTACAAATAAATAAACATGTTCCATAATTACAAAATATAAGCAACTCCATAAAAAAATTAAGTTTAATTCCCACGAAGCTATCTTTGAAATGAGATGTGAGTGTAGTTTGCTAAATGTTTTGGATGTTGACAACAAACAATTGAAATTGATCTTCATTTGAACATTGCAGTAGGATAAAAAAAGTGTTCTTGCAGTGCAGATTTCAGATACATCAGATATCATCTGTAAAGTATGAGGTATATTGACAACTCAGTACCCTTAATTTGGTGGGAAAGTAACTCAGGGCAGTCTTTACCGACTTCTACTGTAACACATCAGTCACAGAAAGGACTATTTGGGTAGCTGGGATCACTGATTACTTAGGTTATATTTCAAGGGTTTGGCTCCTTGTTTTGGATTTTGAGTAGTTGTTTTGTTTTTTTTAATTGACTGTCTGATTGACAAGACAGACTGTTTCTTTCAACTGAGATACAGAATGAGCTTTTGACATGCAGAACACCACCATGAAATTCTGAGGTCCTGTTTTAAAGTAATTATTTAGCTTTTCTTTGAATGGCACTCTGTGAGAGATTATGGAAGAAAATCATTATAAGGTTGCACATCAGTCAGGATACTTTCTGTCCCTTCTCTTTGATTTAGACATATAGTGCCAAACAAATCAAAGATTCCACTTGGGAGCTCTATGTTGCTGTGATGGATCTCTGGAGAGGAAGAGAGAGAAATGAAGTTAAAAAAAGCAGATAAGAAATGTGAGGAAGAAAAAAGTTTCAGCAAGTGTTGTCTCTGCTGTCAGTCAAACGAAAGAGAAGGGACAATTTGATCTATTGCAAGATCATAGCCAAGGATAAAGGAACAGAAGTTCTTCCTGACAGAAACAAACATACATACACATTAATTTTCAGTCACTCAGTTTTTCAGATTTCACTGTTCTTTCATAGACAAAAGCTTTCTCCCTGTTCTGGTGATACTCCAGTGCACTGTTATAGCCTCCTGAACATGTAATGCTCACGTTTCATGACACCAAATTGTATCCTGAAATGGATAAATTTGAGAAATGAGAAGCAAATAAGAATATTTTCCATTAATTTCAGAGCTATTAAAGGATATAATCTCTTAATGCCTCAAAAGACTTGACTATTGAACTTAGACTATAAGGACTACTAATTAGAGGTCTGTAATGTTTGATATGCCTTGAGAGAAAAAAAAGTCCACAAACCAGTTTATTAAAACTGTGATGCTGGTTCACTGCAAAGAGCTGCCAGCATGGGTAATTTGGGAATGTGTGTGGAATGAGAGGGGGACAACTGCTGCAAATGCAGTCTAGAGAAGGTGATGCACCAAAGCAAGCCCATTAATTTACAAGAGGGTGAGTTTGTGAAACTTCCATAGGTGGAAATGACAAAGGTAAGACACCTTGCTTAAGGCATCACCTCTGATAATTCCATGACGTTTCCCCCTTGTGTACAATTTTTCATAGTGACAGGACAATCATTATTTCAAGCTGTGCTCTTGCAATTAGCTGACTTAATTGCATAAAACTGTTTTTACCCATGGCTGTACACAGCACATCTTATACAAGCTTCACCACAACAGGTTTTGTGCTGGAGTGAAGGGGCTGAGGACAATATGTGGGACAAATACATGCACAAGTGATTACAAAAGGGTGTAGACTGAAAGTAAAGTTTTCTTCAAGGTGCCTAATGAATCTTTACAAGATCTAAAAATTGTCATTAAATTGCAATCCAAACCCAATGCAAAACTAAAAGTGATGCTAAACAAAGCTATCTAAAACTTTACATTGCCCTGGTAGAGTTGTGATGCTACAGCATGCTCAGATTGATAGTGGAAGCATCTCAATTTCATTTTTAACAGGCAGCCTTATGGAAATCTGTATCTAAGTGAGAGAACTCATTAAAAAGTGTAGCAGATAAAAGTGTGGAATTAATCTATGAACTTTTATTCATGACTATCTGGCCTTAGAAAATTATTTGACATTGCATATGGATGTCAAATACTTGCAGACTGAACTCTGTTGCATCCAACTATCACTCCCAGCTTGCAGCTATGACAGGCTTACACTTGAACTTTCTTAACTCTATATACAGCTTAACTGTGCCTTTACATGTGAAAATCCTGCATGCAGAAATAACAACTTTAACAAAAGGCATGTAAATTTGAATTGAGTACTTTTTTTTCCCTGCCTTTGAACATGCATCTCCTCAAAAGCAGAACATATGCTTTGAAGATGAAACCTGTGTTTCCTATGTGTCCAGTGAATACAATACAAAAAATGCTAGTATTCTGTATGTCTGTGGGTAAAAAGAAACTAAGTGCATTTTTTGGTAAGATTATTACAACTGGACTAATGAAATGATGTATTTTTTATTCAGTACAAAAACAGTTCCTGGTCACTGCTTAGAGAATGAAGTAACTTTTTTTAAACTTGTGAACCAAACTTGAGCACTGGATTCAGCTCTCCTGACAGAAGGCCACTGTGTGGCCTGTTGTACTTGCAGGAATTGTTCATTACATGTGCTACCCTTGAAAAACAATACATGATCAAACCAATGTGTTTATAAATAAAGCTTTGCCTGTAGGTGTTTTCCTTAATTTTTAAGTTAGACCAGGGATCGGTAGGATCCCTGCACATATATCTGCAGGATTCTGTCCCTGCAAAAACTGGAAAGTAGAGAAGGATAAGCTCATGGGTGCTTATGAATGATTCTGCACTTCTTGCTTTCATAGAATCACAGACTATTCTGAGTTGGAAGGGACCCACAAGGATCATCAAGTCCAACTCTCAAGTCAATGGCCCACACAGGGGATTGAACCCACAACGTTGGCATTATTACAGTCAAGTTTAAACTAACTGAGCTAATCTCATTCCTGTTCCTCTTACTCCTATCAGCTGTAGCCTCTGAGGAACAGTGAGAACTCATGCTCTCTTGCAACTGTTTGCCATCCACCCTTCCTTTTGCCTTAAAAAGTGAAGATGTCAAGAAGAAGTGATGAACTTAGATAAATGTACACTTATGTCAAAATTAAAAATTAACCTTCCTTTTTCTAGGATGTTGCCCGTGTTCCTTGTCTCCTCCAGAGGCATTGTACTGCATGGATTCACTTCCTTCAGAATTTACAATGATTTACAAAACTGAAATAAGGCTGGTAGGAGCCTTCTAGGACCTTGAGTAGGATTTTCAAAGGGGATTTTTTTATCAAATGGCTGGTGTTTTGTATTCATTTTTTGAAAGTAGATGGGGTAATACAATCTAAACATTTCTCATGCATCTAAAAATATAAAGCCTTGCGATATATGTGGACTAAATATTCTATTTGTTCCAAATACTTGTCAGTAATGTACAATCTGACAATAATATTTATTTATACACATGTAGACCCATATCTTAAAATACATTGTACTGTGAATTATTTTTGTTTTTAATCTAGTTTGCATGGGAGATAAAAAGAACATTAGCTATCAATAAATAGAGATTCAAATCACATAAGCATTTTCTCTAAAAAAGCAGACAATTGGGAGCACTTTATTTACCCAATAACCCTGTATGGCTTCACCCACAAAAGAAAACATATTTTTCTAAAGATATGTGCATTGATTTTAATTATATCAGATCAGCATAAAACAGTTCATTTTCAATAGATACTGACATTCCAATATTCCACAACATATTGATTCTAAATTGTTTTTTGAGCAGTTATAAAGAGAAAAGAAAATGCAACGGAGGCATGCAATACAGCCTGCTCAATGGAACCAGGTAAATCACACTTTGCAAAATCATTTTCCCCTCTAATAGAGTCAAAAAATGGTTATTATTTTTTTAAGGTTGCTGCACTTTAATTTATTCTTCCATTCCAAACTGCCTAAGCAGTTTTTTCAAATGTTGCACAGTCCATCGTATGTTGCATCTATTTTCTGTTTGAGAGAAATTGTCTTGATTTTCATAACAAAATAATAACACTTTGTGCTATTGTGGTAACACTTCTGCAACAATCTGAGATATCCACTATGCTTCCATCTCTGCCTTTGTGCCCAATAAACTGAGATTTCATCAGCACCATCCTAATCCAGCAAACTAGGGCTGAGGCACTAGTCAAGCAGTATTTCATGTATTAACAATCTATTCATATGGTAATAACTTCTGTACAGAAGGACCTCTTTTCTTTTTGCATCAATAATATTTTAGAGGAGAAAGATGTGACAACTGATCTTGGAGAATGTGGCTACTGCTCACTTTGCCAAGAACAGCCTAAGCAAAGTGTTCAGGTAGAAAATCCAGTTGCTTTTCTCATGCTGCAAAGAGCTGGCTAGTAAAGTAATTTCCTAGTTTTGGTATAACATTAAAGCTTGAGTTTTTGTTGGGAATTGTAATTCCGAAAATGGCCATCTCTATCTTCCTACCCAGACCTCTCCTTTGAACTCTGCCAGCCATTTTCCCTCTTTCACTTCTATTTCTTTCTACTAAAACTTCCAGCCTCTAAAACTTCGGTACCTTCTTAGGAACATCAAATCACTTGGCAGGCTAATTGCTTTTCTGCTCGAAGAAGTTATCAAGTGAGTACACTATTTTCTATAGTAATTACAGAGTGACCCTAGGGCAGAATGTGTACAACAATAAACCTCAGTAAGAAGGCAGATATTTGCTATTGTTAGTGGATAAAACTCCTCTAATGTCAATGGGGTTGTATCTATTTCTATGGACAGATAATTTGCCTTGCATTAGTAGGCTGTTGGTGGATACTTCCCTTGTCTTTTCAGTAAGTATTCCTATATGAACTCCACCTGTCATTGCAGGAAAGCAATTACACTTTTTTGCCTCCAAGGTTATGATGACCAATACTGTCTTAGAACGAACAGTAGCAAATTTAATTCAAATAATTCTCTCCTTTGCTAACACATGGATCTGGCTGCTCACTTTCATTTCAGAATATTTCAAACTGCTGCTCGATAAAATCCCCAGATGGCAGAGAATTTAGCTTTCCTTCCTCAGTCAATATCAAATGTATGCTCCTTTTATTGTCTCTATTAAAAAGCTCAGGTGCAATTACGTTAGAGAAAATTTTGTTCTTTTCTTCCATATATTCAGTTGAAAATAAAACTCCCCTGCATCCATTGCTATGGGACAAGGACTTTAATGCTACAAGGAATGAATCACTCTGTTGTTCAGACTTGACTGCTCATACCACTGTGAAGCAGTGGCCATTATTGGTCCTGTGCATTTGTCAGTGCCCTGAGAGACAACAGCAACTGCAAACAGTATCCTGAAGTCAGAGTTGTTACGCTGATTATAGGAAGGGGCTTAACCCATAAACTCATCTTCACAGCAAGGGATGAAGGTTACAGGTATGAAAATGATTGCCAGGGTCAGATGCCTTGGAAGAAACCCTGTGGGCAGTCAAACACAGAGTTAATCCTAAACCTGCAAAGAGTTTTTCTTGTCTGGACAGGTCCTTTTCTAAAAACTACTAGAAAAAGAAAAAAAAAGCATAGTGTGGCAAGATAAATGATGACAGAGCTGGATCTCAATGTCTATGTCATAACATATAATCAAACTAACATATGTGTATCTGTCTCCTCTCCAGAAAAATGGTGTTTGAAAATCCCATGAGTATAAACAGGAAGGTCTGCCATGTGAGCTCGTAGAGCTATAAGCAATCAAATCAACTCTTTGAAGAAATAGTAACCAATGTTCTCAAAGGACATCTGTGTTGACTGAGATATGTGACATGTTGAAATCACCCCAACTTTTTGGCAAGCATTTTAACAATGATTACAACATTGTCAAGGTATATCCCCATATTCACCATCAGAACTCTGACACAGTCACAATTTGATGTTCGGGTTTTGTTTGGGTTTGTTTTGTTTGTTTGTTTGCTTCCTAAGTAATAAATGTACAAAATACTTCCAAGGAAGACCCATGGCAGTACATGAAGGTTAAATCAAGAGGCAAAAAGAATCTTGGCTACATGGAGAAAAAAAATGAAAATGAACCCACACAGATGTTCAAACTCATGTTCTTCCAAATTCTACATTCAATAATATAACTTCAACTGTTTCAATAAAAGTCAAAATTTTCTCATTGGTCAAAGAAAAGAAAATATCACTCCTGGGTGCTTTTCAACTTATCTCAATATTGAAAAAAAACAAACAAACAAACAAAAATTGCACTTGTTTCTAATTATCAAGAGCAATGATGCTAACCATTGCTCTGAATGCATTTGTTGTAGTGAGCTGTCTGCATTTCTGTTTCTGTAACAGCAAGCAAAAAAAATCTTGTCAGATTCATTTGTTTATGTTCAAAGAGAGTTTTTAGTGTTCCACAGGTCAAGTGATGCTTTGTTAGTTTTATCTGCATCTTGTGTGACCTGAGTTGAAAAAACGACTTCAACGATGCTATGCCTTTGTTTCTTTTTCCTTTTGAAATGGCAGTTTAATTTTTAAGTGACAAAATTACTGTATGCTTTTTAATGCAGTGTTTTGCTATTTTAGAGGTCCTCATGTCATTTTGGATACTCTAATGTCATTTCACTTGAAGAAAGGTGGCATTTATTTGGAAGGGATTGAGTCACTGTCAGCTACCTCAAAGACAACTATGAATGTGACATCACTCTGGCTGGACCTGTTTGTTTATTTGTTTACATTTCAGTTTCAGTCAGAAATTCTAGATAAATTTACACTAAAAACACTACCATCATCACCAGAAATGAAAGGGTTCTAATGAACACAGCTAGGATTACTGAACACCAACAGTAAACATAGCTATGACTCAAGAAAAAAAAAAAAGAAGAAATGAAAAAAAGTGAAAACTTGGCAGGTTACCCAAACGGTCTAATCCATATAGGAGGAAAATTCAGACTAGCAGTCCTTGAGCTCTCCATAAGAAATACTGGGTTTTTTTCCCTTGAAAAGATAAGTACATTTACCTCAGCATCCCAGCTCTCTGTAGCTGTGAAATTAAAACTTGGGGAATGATTTGGTTGTCAACACCAAAGGTTACAGCAGAAAAAAAAAAGCCCAAAAAGGTGCTCACAAGAAATCCTGATGAGCCATCTTAGGAAGTGTGTTTCCATCATTTTTACATCTCCATAACAGTAGTGTTTATAACATCAAATTCATCTGTTCAGCATGCACATAGATTCATTTTTCTTTATCCTGAAATCCCATTCTAATCTCCTTCAGGATTTGACAGTCCTGACTATTCTGCAATGACAGTATGTTTTGAAAGAAAGACAACAAAGTACTTATTTTGATTTGTTAAGCGAATTTTATGATATAAATATATCACTATTAAAACATATCTCATGGTAAAGTAAGGAAAGATTTCAGACTTGCTACTAAACTTCCAAGTTTTCAAGCATCCAAAGTAGCAGTTTTCTCAGATATTTTACACCACAGACTATGAATCTGTAAGCAGTTCCTGTAAGCAGACCTTTTCTTTTCCTCAGGGCACTGAAGTTTCACTTCAGAACAGCAGTAAGTCCTTTAATCTTCATAAACAAAATAAAAAAACCTCAATGGTTGCCTGCTATTTACATTAACCTTTGAAAAGGTTTTCTGTGCTCTATATAATTCAAGACAATTTTTACCCTTATCTGAAAAATTCAGATTGATACTAAAAGCTGCATGTTTCCAAAATAGTGCCACTCCTCATAAATTATCCTTTTCCAACAAAAGAGTTGTGTTGAGAGAACTGAAATTACAAGAACACTGCCATTTACAGAAAAACAAAATAAACAAACAAGCAAAAAAACGGAGACATTATATTTACTTGTGTGTATGTATCATCCCATTATAAATTACTCTCTGTCTGACCAGCTATGTCGAGATACAAAAGTTTAAAACACAAATGCACTTGAACATTAGTTGCTTTTAGACTCCTGGGTTTAAAATGTGCCTGAAAGCAGGTATTCCAGGAGATGGTTGTAAATTGTAACTCAGCATAGTCTAGCCTTCTGGAAACTGGGAACAAGATGCTTTTGAAAATTTAATCCATAGTTTGTTCACAGAATCACAGAATATGCTGAGTTGAGAGGGACTCACACTTTCCATACTGGTCATATTTTGTGTCTGTACTTTTTTATTAGATTCTTCTTTTATACATTTCTTTCTCATCATATACATTCTTTACTTTTCATAGAATCATAGAATCAATTGGGTTGGAGAAGACCTCCAAGATCATCAAGTCCAACCCTTGGTCCAACTCCAGTCCCTTTACCAGATCATGGCACTCAGTGCCACGGCCAATCTGTGCTTAAAAACCTCCAGGGATGGGGAATCCACCCCCTCTCTGGGCAGCCCATTCCAATGCCTGATTACTCTCTCTGCAAAGAATTTTTTCCTGATCTCCAACTTGAATTTCCCCTGGCAGAGCTTGAGCCTGTGCCCCCTTGTCCTATTGCTGAGTGCCTGGGAGAAGAGATGTGTCATGTGCCTTTCAAAGCTCCTTGTAGCCGCCAGCCCTCCTCCCTGGTCACTGAGATGTGTTTGCCAGTCTGTGACCTGCAGACCTAGAGCCAGCTGTAAAATAGTTCTTGATGGGGTTTGAAAGGTAATCAGGAAAAATAATCCCATCTTCTGGCAGAAGGAATTCACTGTAGGTCTCCACCTTACCCTGGCAAGTTGAAAGGAACTGTAAAACCAGAAAAAGGCAGACAGGACTTTGCTTTTAGTGACTTCAGTGGCTAAACCTGAGCACTTGGTCGTGGCTTTGTTGTGTGATCAGCCAGTTCTGGACAACCTGAGAAGCAAAAGGCTTCAACAGTTCTTGGACATCTTATAAAAACACCCATATTTTTAAGCAGAACACGAAATGCCTTCTAAGCAAACTTTTCACTGCAGTTAAACTCATGCAGTTTTTCAGAAAAACATCAACTTCTTTTCCGTGGTTAAATTCAGTTTGCAGTAGAGGCTTTAGGAAGAGCTCCTTTGAATATCAGAGGAAAAAAATGGGGTACCAAAGAGAATGTGGCCTTAGCCAGCTCTTATGTATGTATATATATATATATATCATACATATGTATATATATATATATATATATATCTGTAAGATGATGCCCCAGTACAAGCACATGAAGTAATTAACATTGCCTCTTTGTTGATTAGCTTACCTGCTTCTCAGAAAGTGGACTCCAGACTTATCAAAATCTTGTAAAGAATTTAATCTGTATTCTAGTGGTTTCCTTAGATGTCTAGAAGCAATTTTAACTTTTCCCTCTTATATCAAGAAGGAAATTCAAGTCAGTAAGTGAAGAGTGTTCAGAGTAAAAGACATTACATTGAACACCACTTTGAAAACATTACTCATGCAGTGAAAATGCAGCTTGGAGATAGAATGCATTCTTTGGGCAATTATAGGTGAGGGATTTTTTTCAGATAGCATGTTATTTGTAACATCTCATTAAACTGACAGCTTCTTAGGGGAGAGTAATTTGAATTAATATGGTATTCATTACATATATATTGCCATTTGGATATTGTAATTCTTTAATGAAATAAAATTAAAAGCATAGGTTAACTGTGGGTATAACCAAAAGTGAATTTCAAGAGAGGTGACTGTAGCAAATCCCTTTAAATTAATGAGGCATTTTGTGTATGCCTCCACAAGGAGGAAAATATGTTACCAGTAATAAGAAATATTTTGGCACACTAGTAATTAATTAAATATTTTCATAGACTTCCAAGTGTTTAATGTCTGGATTCTTTATGAAATTTCAGTGATTAATTTGTTTGTTTGTTTTAAAACCCAAAGTAGCTTCTGTGGCCAGCACAACTGAGGTATTTGGACACATCTTCTAAAACACGACAATTTAATTGATTTCTTCTTGATTTCCTTGTCTGAATCCACAAACTTCATAAACAGGGTCATGCATTGTTCTAATGTCTTGTCTAATGGATTTTTTTATGGACTCATTTCTTTCTTTATTCATTCTAAGCCTTTCTCTTTTGTAATAAACTATTCAGTAATGCAATAAATTCCTGAAAAAAGGAAGGTTAGTTATTACTTTAACTGCAATGTTCAATGATTTCATAGGACATGTGTCACCCAGAATTCAGATTACACAACTTCTATTTAGAAAACAAACAACAGTAGTGTATATTATAGGATAGAGAAGGAAGTTTATATTTAAACCCAATGGATTCACTGAATCTGTTTGAGTACTAGGAAAAAATATGCTTTTTAAAAAAAAAATTAAGTGCTTTATTTAAAGTATTGGCTTTCAAAAAAAAAAAAAAAAGAAAAGGCCTAGGGGGGACAAGAGTATAACAAAATGATGATGCTTCAAAAAACCTATGTAAAAGTTGTCCTTTAGTCTCAAAAGGCTGAGGCTTAAACTGAGGTGAATGCACATTTATGAAGGAGCTCAGCTGTGTTACCTTTACATCCCTCAACATTCCTAACATGGAAATATTTTTAAATGTCTCTAGAGAAGTTTAATATCCTTTTTAGGGGTAAAATGGTATTTTTTCCTTTGTCAATCACACTGCTTTTTTTTTTTACAAGAGAAATTTCTCAGTAAAACATTGCAAGTCAGTGCGGAGCGGGCCCTGCACACCAGGAGTTCCCAGAAATTGTATGGGAAGCTTTGGAGACGATCTTTCCCTTTTCAAAAACATTTTTCTGATCTGGCTAAAAGTAAACCAAGTATTTTCACTGTTTCTCTCTAGCCTCATCTTTTCTTTTCCATTCTTACATCTCATTTTTCAGTGCTAGACCTCTGCTTTCTGCTCTTCCCTCCCTGCTCACTTTCTTTATTGCTCCCTATTCCCATTTATTCCAAACCAAGGCAGGTGCTATGTAACCCCACAGGAGTACATTTCTCACTCTCCCTGAGCTCTCTAATAGCTGTTTCTATCAATGCCTTATTTCTGTGCTGGACTTTTCCCATGTCAACAGCCCCACTGAGTTTAGTGCATCTACACACTCAAGTGAAGTTAGTGAAAAAGGTTTTGAAGCATTTGCTGGATAAGAACCTGCAACCAGGCCTAGCATTTTTATAGAAATGCTCAGCATGTGTTCCAGTCACTGCTTAAATATCAGGAGAGCCCCTCACAATAGGATTTGTTGGACTGAAGTGATGCACAGACCTGTCTCAGGCTTTCCTTCTTTACAAAGCAAAATGACAGCAATTGTTGAAATCGAAAATACGCTCGCTCATACTGGAGTGAAAACAATAAGGACTCAAACATTTTGAGGCAAAATTTAAAGAATAATTCAGAAAATAACAGGCATAATTATTAAAACCATAAAAAGTATCAAAAATTATACAACTATCTGGTATTTCTCTTTCTGTGCACTTCTGGCACATAGAAATATAGCCGAAAAGTGAAAAAGAAAGGGATATTTTTCCCTTGAGAGTAATAATATGATTACAAGAAGATAGTTTCAGATCTGTTGAATATTTTAAACCGTACACTTCAATGTGTGTTTCATTAACTTTGGGGTGGGAATGAAAAAAAGTCTCCTTCACTTTTTTTTTAATTCTGTTCCACTTCATTATTAAGCAATGATGCCAAGCTGTTCACCAGGATTGCTGCTAGCAGGCTTGAACAGCTTCTGCCAAGTGTGATTAATGCAGATCAAACAGGGTTTATTCAGAGGAAGAGATTGGCAGATAACATTTATCATCTCTTAAGAAAGTTGGGATTTCCAGACTGACGTCAGGCTGGTGATGAACTTAGAGGCTGAAGGATGTTTGACCTACTAGTTTGCATATTCTTTAGAAGAAATTTGAATCCATTTTGATTAGATTTGAAACCTGAAGAGAACCTCATTTACATGCAAAGTCTCGTCCAGTGGTTAACTTTGTTTTTAAAAGGACAAGGCATTTTGAGACTGTTATCAGTGATTGTACCTTTTTTCATAAGTAGAAAAACTGTCTCACTAGTACAGAAGTCTGCTACTGGCCAAAACAGCATCCTCAGTTTATATGTAGGGGGAAGGTAGCCTGGATTTAATTCTGGATGTGCTTTGTTACCTTGGACAATCAGGTCCTACCATATTTTTTGCTCTTTCTGTCTGCTTGACAGTATAGACTTTTCAGAGGCCCAGGCTCGGAGGAGGGTTGAAAACAGAAGAGCAGCTTGCTGTCTTAGGTGAACATCTTTTTAAATAATGAGAAGATTTTAATGAGAAAACCAAAAGTTGTTTAGTCTTTACCTTTCTCAAAAGCCATTACCTTCAGGTCGGTTTCCTGGCTGCTGAGCAACACAAAAGCTGTGTTGGGAAACTCATTCTGTTTCTAAGATCTATTTCCTGGCCTTGAACCTCTAACACAAACCTCTGCACAAAGATCTTCTTGGAAATAACTGTTTTCCACTTCCTTCACCTTCCTCAACCAAACACAGTCCTAATAGCAGTAAGCCTAATAAAAAGTCTCCAGCACATGAAAGCAACTTGCTAACTGTAGTCAGCTAATCTCTGAGACACCCTGTGTTGTCTCACCTATTCAGAGGCAGCAAAAACCTCATTAGTACCAGATGAAACATGTCCCCAGGCTCTGCCAGCTCATCCAGGGGAGGTTATTGACCATATAAAGCTGTTTGGGGCAGAAAGACCTTTGCTTCCCTCCCATTTTGCCTTACACTGACATAACCTATACTGCCAGAGCACATACTTCTCTGCAATGACAAAAGTACCGTTTTGATATAACTGTGACCTAAGACCTCTGTTTCTCACCACCAATTTCCATAGACTTACACTTTTGAAAGAGTCATAGTTCCCAAGGCTCCAAATTATAGTTTGTTTGGTTCGTCTTTTTACAGAAAGGATACTTCAGGAAACAAAAAAATGATAGTTTAGAACTCAGTTTCTTTTCTATACAGAGAGAAAAGCCTATTTTTGTTATCTCAATGTATAGTGACTTTTAGCTACTGCAGGTAGCATTTTTTTGCATAATGCTTTCCTCAGTACAGCTGAGGCTATGGCTCAGTTTTTGTATTCCTAAACAAAAACCTTTTAAAGGTGCCCTTTCATTTATTTGTTTATTTTCTGAAGCATTCTGACCATCTCAGTACTTCTTAGAAACACTTGTCTGCTACTGATAACTCACTTTATATTGATAGCACAAGCTTAGAAATAGTCTCTCAGAGACCCTGTGCTAGACCTAAAAAATTACTTTATTTGCAGCCTCACCCTGACCAGTGGCATTGGCAAAGAGACCAAACAGAAATTTTAAAAGAACATAACAACAAAACCCAACAGCCCTACACATATAATCTAACACTGGAGTTTATGCCATGGCTCATCTGGCAGATGTTCTGAAGCCTGTGCCTCTTGACCATCAAAGTCTGTTTTCTGTTCTGTTTGTAAATTATCGTTTCTGCTTTCGGTGGCTGTTGAATGCCAGATCCCCTTGGGCAATGGCAATATGTTCCACTTAGTTTCAGCTTTCTCTAGACCAATATATTTTTAAAGTAATAGTAATTTACAGTTATGACTGGAGTAATAAGGCTGTAGCCAATCTATCCTTGAGGTTGTTTTTGGACAGCTTAGTGCTGGAGGATATCTCCCTATCATCTTCCTCATGCCATACTGGAGGATTTGTCCTTTGCCTGCCACTGCACAGCAGCAGCTTTAGGTTGCTGGCTCAGACAACACCACAGTTACACAAGTTGCTGTGCAAAGTTCACCATTCTGTTTTACTTCTTCAGGTATGCTCCAGAGGCAGGAGGTGACACTGCTCTGCTTCAGGAGCTCAGAATAGTCATGCCAGCTCTGTGCAATCTGCTTCTACCTCTCTTTTTAAGATCTTTTTAAAGCTTCTAATTTAAATTTTCTTCTCTTTAATTCTCTGCAATCCAACTCTGAGAATTTTTGCAGATCATTTCTTCTCTGGCAACCATCCACTGCTCCACTGTCCCCCCATATCAGAGCCAGCTGCAGTAAAAAACTTTCTGATTTACATTTCAAGGTACATCTGGAATCAAGCCAGTTCAGGGCATCCCAGCAGTACAGGCAAAGTCACTTTTGTCATGAGAAGAGTAAGGGGAACAAGTCACATGAAACCATTCCTGCTCTTGGTAAGGACAGCTCAGAAGAAGACATGGGGCTTGGACAGTGAGGTGGAGTTTTTGTCTCTCATAGGTTAGAGCATGACTGTCCCCCCAGTCACCATCCCCACCCTGCCGATCACCCCACTGAGGCAGCTGTGCTGGGGGCTGCTGGAGCAACACCCTCCTCAAAGGAGGCAGCTGAGACCAGACACAATCATTCAGCCCTTCCCTGCCCACAGCCACCCCAGGAACCAGCCTGGTTTGCCTGTGACAACAGTTATACCAAGGAATGAGCCTCTCACCTTCACCACTAAACCTGCCTCTAGCGAGGAATGGCTGCAACCCTCCCTAATGATAAACTCCTATAAAAATCTCCAATTTCAGATTCTCATACCATTAATGCCACCAGTGCTGTGACCTTTTTAGCAAGGTATCAGGTACTAGCAGCAGGCTCAGAATTGCACACTTTAATTAAAAACTGTATTTTAAAATAAAACTGAGTTTAGATGTACTGATAAGTGATTTTCACTATGTGAAATTTCAAAGTGCTTTACTGAGAAAAAAAAAAATCATTGCAAGCTTCCTATTAATTTCTGGCTAGCTGGGTTTCAAGGACAATTTTATTAAAAAATGAGCAGAGCTTTCCATAATAAAATCTTTGCAGTTGTTATGACCACCTGTGCCACCTCCCACCTCAATCCACCACATGACATAGCACAGCTAATTTTCCCACTTCCTAGTAAAGAAATTGGGCTGTTACAATTTCAGACGATAGTGCTTACATACACATATTTTAAACTTCATTATTTTTCTGTATGCCAAGGTTGGAGCTGACAGACTTTGTACCTAAACAACTTTCAGAGGTCTTTCTCTGTACAGTGTGGTATAAAAGTTTAGATAAAATAACTGAAGTTTCTGAATGGGTGTGAAAGCAAGAAACAAGAGGAAAATAAAAGTGGGTTCCTAGTTGAAGTGAAGAACCCTGGCTACAATAAAGGTCTCAAAGGAGACCATCTTAATGGATTACTGTTAATAAACATTACAGTTTATTAAACAGTTTATAAAACAAACAACAGGATGGCACTCATCTGAACTGAAACACAAATAGGGAAATTATGACTCTTGAGGCTTACTCACCACAGATAAATTGCTTCCTGCTCTCTCCTCAGCCCTAGGCCTAAGCTTTATGAAAACACTAATTGCTCCCCACTGTCACTCTGAACCACCAATGACTCAGTGAAAAAGAAAGAAACCAAACAACACAAAAACATACACCTGCTTCATCGGGTCCCTGCGGATCAGCCTTTTTTGGTTGTGCCCATTTCTTTTTAATTTGACAGGGTGAAACCCCCTAGTCTGAGCCACAAAGAAGGAGAATTCAGTTAGGGGAGAAACTTGGCAAGCTGAGAAATGGAAGGTAGGGGAGGAGATTATAATTAATGCATAAGGGTAGTTTACATGCTGTCTGCTCTCCATGGCGAGAATGTGGCAAGCTGTCTAATTGGAGCCTTGCTTTTGGCTCTGCTTAAATTCCTCAGAAAACATTGCACTTCACAGTCTGCATAGTTAGATTTTGTAGCTTTTGGCTACAGCAGAAGCCTAATAAAAATACAGGGATGAAGAGGGCAAGCTATTTCAGGCATAGCATTCTGGATCAACACAGAGAGGTCACAACTGGTGAGAACTGCATGAAATTGGATTAGGCACAGATGAAGTGCTTGATCATCTTTCTGTCCAAATTCATAAATATATTAGCACACACGACCATCAGTGTCACATCTTGTGTTTATATCCAGCAACTGCCCTCTTTGCTGGTCTCTGACAATTCTGATCAACTCTTAACGCCCTCCAAAAGAAATTTGGGTTTCAATTTCAACTCCTACCCTGGGTGTTTCCAGTAGATATATGTCTAAAAAGGTGCTGTGACACTCTGGCGGGAGAGTAGATGAAGATCATACTTGCATTTTCTCAAAGCCTGTGCAAGACCTACAGGTGAAAGCTTAATTACCTAAATATTTGCAGTGCAATAGGTTATTAAGGTTTGAACAAAAACGTCCTCAAGAATTTAATTTCCACTATGCAAAAACTAATGTTAAAACAGCAACAATGCCTACTAGTTTGGTCAAATAAAATGTGTATCTATCCAATACATTACACAGAAAATTGCAAGAGTTCCGAGACAGATCCTACAGATGCAAGTCTGGAGGCCCCAAAAGTTTCATAGCTGACATTCAAGGAAGTGGATTTATTGAGTGAAGACAACACAGTCACCTGACAGGGAAATGGAAACACTTGCCTTGAGTGTTAACATGAATTGTGTCGCTGTGGGCACCAGCCCCATCGTCATGACTTCCTGAGCTTAGGTGTTCCTGTGGCCTGTAGCCAATGAATAAGAAGAATTTGAGTAAATACAGAGCAGAAGAAATCTTTATATTTTAGTAAAATGAAGTTAGATATACGATATTTCAACTTCAAATGGATGTTTTAGCAAATGAATGTGAGTTACCACTTTTGAGTAAAGTTAGAAAATGCAACTACTAATGAGGTTTAAGGAAAGACAAAGAAAGTGCTACACACAGAAGGGCAAAGCCACAGCTTCAAACATTTGTCTGGAAACATCCCCACTCTGAAACTGTTTACTGAAGTCACAACCTTTATTAGCTGCATTCCTTTCCTCCTAAAAGACAAAATTCAACTATAAATTATTTGGAAAGGCCAGACTCTCCACATTAATTCACTGAGGCTTTCATCCTTCTGCACAGTAGCGTATTTTTAATACTGCTCAAAAGGTATCAAGTACCTTCTTTCCAACCTATCACCAGCTCTAAATGGGATTTGACATTACCAGGTCAGCTTTGCTTTGCCTCTTAGATGACTAACAAATTTGCAGAGACATAGGTTCACTGTTCTCACATGGATCAATGTTCAACAGACCACTGGTTTTGATGGCAAGCATTTAACTTTCAGCCATTAAGTAGAAGAGGAAATTCAGGTTGTAACAAATTACCTGGCATCTAAACAGTGTTAAAGTTGTCCATTAGGAGTGCCTGTAGACAATACAACAGCACATTAGTTTTAAATTGCAAAGTTCAGTCAATGGAGTGATAGAGTTCAGATCTGAAACGTTTTACCAAAGCTATTGAAAGGACTGTACAGTGAAACGTATTTAAAGAGAGCAATAGTAGAATGGAAATATGTTTAGATAGTCAGAAGATAGCAATCCCCCCGTCCGCCTCACCCCTTGCAAAAGCAAACAAAAATACAGAAAATATTGTAAACTATGATGGTAGTTATAACCAATTTTTCTATAAAGTTATCATATTAAACTGATTTCCCTATGTGTTAAACAATGTGGACTTCCTAAACAAAATACATTTTTACCATGATGATATGACACTATGTTTTTCCTACCTGCCATGAGCTACTCTTTTCTCCTTTATAGTCATATCACCTATATGTCTGTTCCCATCAGCTTCCCAGTTAGGAGTATTTTCCACCTTGAATAAGATTGCAAGCCTATATAGGGCAGAGGAATATAAAGAAGGAATATATACAAAAGAAATACAGATAGTGGTACTATTTGGGACAGTGGTGTATGGGTGAGATCTTTTAACAACTTGTACGTTAGGAAAAAATTTCATTAAAAACTTTTTCAGACTATTTGACAAACTTTATTTACCAGTTGCTTTTTACTACATCATGGGTGAGAGAGCACGAAAAGTATATTGCTCATGAAAGGTTGGTGTGAAAAAAAGTTAAATATGCTGGTAAGAAAAAGCTTCCAGAACAGACAGGAAGTGTTGGTTTGTTAGTGAACCATCTGGAAATACAGCCACAGGTATGACAGACCATTTACAGGTATTTGGTTCGTTCTTGGTGCTTTCCTCTTCAGCCCGACTCCCTATACTGAATTTCTCTACTCCATACTTACTTGGCTCTAAAGAGAAATCTCTTCTATTTATCTCTCCTTTTAATCTGTATTGCAGTTCCTTGAATAATCACATCCTTCTGCTGAACCAGGGATCCCAAAAGGAAGCAGATCCAAATGGAGAACAATCAGAGGGATTTTAAAACATGGATGACAATGTGAAAATAGAATTCATATAGATTGCAGAGAGAGTGAGAGTAAATTATGCTCTTCTGTTTCCTAATGTATATGTTGAGAGCGTGTGCCTTGAAAAGAGGATGTCTAAATGTAGGGAATCTGTCTTTGGAGGAAATCTGAGAGACACAGAGAAGAGAGACTGATGGAGAAAAGAAAAATGTAAGGAAAAAGGGCATAAAAAATGAACCTCAGGGAACTGGAAGGAGGCCTCAGGAAGGGGAAACAGACTGAAGAAATTATGAAATTATTTATTTTAAACATTTTATTTGGTCAGCACCTCTAAGCTCTGTTTAAATGATTCCACTTTGTTCACGTTGATAGCTGCAGATGCACCAATTTACCTAGGTAATATTTGGCATAACATGGCTCACTACAGATGTTTTTTATTTCAGTAACTACCTGGTATGTTGGCTGTAAATATATGAGCTTGAATGCATTTTTGCTACTCAAGAAAACCACCTAATTTAAAAGATACTTCATTCACCCATCAGTGGATGGATAAAGAAATATCAGACAGAAAACTGTCAGCTTGGAAGACCGGGGAACTCCTCCTACACGGACACTGTTACTTGTTAAGATGGTTACTTCTCAATAATGCAGGGAGTTTTTATTCCTTGAAACTCAGTGAAGAAATTTACTCAGCTTCACAAGTCTAACAGCCAAAGGAGATGAGTATCACTAATACCATTTCTCATTCTCTTCTACAAAGGCTGGATTTACAGACCTCATGATAAATTTCTGTAATTATTGTGGTAATCAATGCATCAATACACAAGAGACTCATCGCTTTAGATATCCTGTATAAATGTTTATCTTTCCAGAAATCAGTTGAAAGAAAACTACATAAGAAAAGAAAATTCTTAGGGGAAGAAAAAAAAAAAGACAGATGGGCAAAACCTAAGCCTGTAAAACATTAAAATTTTAAAACATCAAAATTGAGCCCCATATACCAGCTTTCAAAATGAGCCAAAGTAACTCCAAAAATGTCCAAAAAGTGCAGCTCTAAGTCACTGTGCTTGCTTGATGTGTTATCTTGGAGTAGAAAACATTTCACAACTGAGGACCATCACAATGTGCTCAGAAGAATATACCTACAGGAGGAATTCTTGCTTCTCACTTTTGTTTGTGTGGGACTTATTGTGACAGATGGTTCTGCTCTTTGCTTGTAACTACTGAGCGAGTCAGTGCTGTTGAATTAGTGCTCTTATTTTTACAAAAACTAAAATATTTTTTAATATTTTTTCAGGAATGAAGACCCAATTTCAAATCTAATGTCTGTTAGTTTTGACCTCCAGCTGTCACTGAGTTAGAAGAAAAGGAAAATATACACCCTAAAGATTATTCTGTGCAATTAGAACAAAACTCATCTACCCTGAATGAGACATTTTAAAGACCCAGAATAAGACATTTCAAAGACTTTTAGGCATATTAAGACAATAATATCTAGAATACAACATAATCATGCCATGGACCAAATCAATTACCTCCCTGTTTTTCTATCACCAAGTATTTTGAATAAAAGTATATTTTTTCCCTCTCTTGGAGCATGAAGACAAAGTGTCTTCATATAAATTTATATTACTACAAGAAAACAGCAAAATGACATCTAAATGGAGAACCACCTGCATCTTTTTATACTTGTTTCTACATCAGTATCTCTCAGTTTATTCATCCTGTAGCAATGAAAACCAAGGTCAGATTAGCACTATGATTAAAAAAAAAAAAACAAACCTGTATACATTTGTATTAAATTTTATCTTGTACTTCTACTTTACTATGTGTGACTCTTGTTTATTCACCAATTAATTTGTTAGGGGTTTTTTATTGTAATTTTTTAACAGGGGGCATGAAAATTATTGTGTTTGAGGTGAATAGTCAGCATTCCTCTAGAACATTAAATACTTTTTTGTGTGTTACTACTTCTGTTTTGCTTTCATTCCTGCTTAAATCTTGTTACCACTGAGCTTTTCAGAACAGCACTGAGGTCTTTTTCTTCAGTGATTACAGGGGCACAAGAAAGGTTAAAAAATTCTCGACAATATTAGGATATTCAGCAGAGAACAGAGCAACTTGGCAACATGTGTAGAGTTCTTACTCAACTATTTCACACTTTTCAAGGTCAAGTCTTCAGTTCCATACTTTTCAATGTCTTATTCTTGATGTCTTTAAGTTATACTTCTTCTTTCACATACTAGATAATGACACCATTGTCTCAAGAATGGGAAGGCACCCAGTCTCACTACTTTCAAGTTTTTTTCTCCATCTCTCCCTGCTCTATGAAGGGTATTACCACTATTTTCATGGAGAGAGTGAGAACAAAGAACTTCTGGGCTGTGTTTTTGCAAATGATATGAGTGATGAAGAAGAACGATGATAACAGATGTGTCAGAGTAACATTCTTCCTATGCTGTTTTCCAGAAAAACCATACAATGGTGGGATAAATTAGAGTTGCTTTACAGTGTTTGTGTTGGTACTGGGTAGCTGACAGCCTGGGTAGTGGATAGCTTTCACCAGCAGTTCTAAAATTCTAAACTCAGTTTACTGAAAAATGTTGCCTTTAGTGGTAGAGAAATTACAGTTGAGATAGGAATGAAAAAAAAATGCAGTTCCTGTGTACATAAAAAATGAGAGGGGGAAAAGCAGCGTTAGTAGTTGATCAACACCCAGGGTGGGCTAAAGAAATAGCATATTTTCCATTGTACCTCCAGGGAATCCTATTTATGCAAAGGCAAGGATGTCTCACCTGAACACCCATCCCATTTTAGAAGTGTCACCAGCTAGGCTCAAAAGAAATAAGTGCTAAACTCACCTCTGGTGATCTTGGTATCTGCATTTTAAAAAGAAAAGTTGTGTCCTATAAGAAACCCATTTTCTTCCTTCTCTTAAACTTAATTTCCTCAGTGGAAGCACTAAACCAAAAGTCACTTCGGCAAAAAATTTTCCACAGATATTTCAGCAAAATACCAAACACCAGAATACATTTGTTGAAAAGTGGCAATGCATCAGTTTGCAAATCCAAGCTACTAGCAACTTACTGAATAACATTGGAAAAAACCAAATTTCTCTATGACTCCAAGTAAAAATGGCTTTACTTGAATTTCTTTATGGGATTTCTTATTTGAGTCAGTTTTTAATAGATTTCATGAGAGCGGGAGTGGGTTCTGTACAGTGCTAACTTTTACACATAACACGAGGCCATAAGTCACCTGCTACAGCAACCCAGTGGGAAATAAAACTTTTAAGAAACCTTTTCTATTATACATGCATTTCCCACAGATCTAGAGTCAACTGACTAATATAAAGCCCTGGGGAATGTAATTCACTGCAGAGGTCTTTAGAGGTCAAAACTGACAACATTATTAATTGTAATACCAAAGAACCCAGCTGCATAAGTAACATAAGCATCACCAAGTACTAAGTAAGGGAGAAGAAGGTGTATAGCCAATATCTATTCATCATGCCTCATCTTGATAGAACAGGTGATGCTTCCAGAAAAGCCTGCCAGGCTGTCACCTGTGTTTATAACACTCTTGGTCTCTTCACATATGCATTTTAGCATGGTGCATTATAGCTTTGCTGTTCAGCTTTAGAGAAATTCATCTACTACACAGTGGTGCTGTCTCATCTGAGTTAAAGCCATATGGTGTTTCCTTACAGATAATAAGTTGTACTGTCAGGGAGATAACCGTATGTAGAGCAGCGATACACATCCATTTTGTGAAGTCTCTTAAAACTTACTTGGATATCAATTTAAACTCACTGGGTTAAAGCATCTGTGAGAAATTACAATTGTAATCGATTGTCTTGGATAACGTGCTTCTGTCGTGAAATCCTATTGCTACTTTCCAGTACAGAAATGCTTCCCAAAGAGACACAGAAGGTTATAATGAATGATGTGACAAAACTATCAATGCTAAAAAAACCGAATCCAGAAAATAATAGTTCTCAAATTCCTCAAGTAAAAATGCAGCAAGTTAAGCCTAGGTAATGCCAATATACTGAGAGAATAAGTACAAAAGGAACATTTGACATGGATATCTAATATTTAAAGAGTGTGCATTTTCATCCCTCTGAAAAATGTCCATTTTCAAAGATACAGAATAGTTTTATTTGTACCCAGCGTTAATCCAATCAAAAATGTCAAGAAGAAGTATAGTCTGCCTCTCACTCTTTAAACCAGGGACCTATACCTCAATGTGAAGTCAGATGCAGTTTTAAATTCAGTTCATAGAATAATGCATCTCTGAGTCTGAAATTTTTCCAGTTTCTGAATAAGTGTTGGAATAAATAACCCCTTAATCTGATTAAGTAACTTGTCTAAGAAACATAAATGCAGGTATCTTTCTGTCAGCTGCTGTTCATGTTTGTATGTTGATATATTTGCCAACCTTGAAACATGATAGTGTAAAAATAACTCCAAAAAACATTTGGATGAAATGTCCTGTTTCAACCTGTAATAAAATAAATGTTTTTCCATAATGTCTCACAAGTTTGTAAGAAAACTAGCCTAGTTATCATATCTTTTCTTGTCTCTGAAGGATATGCCTAAGGAATGTGAAATGATACTGGCAAATGGTCTCAGTAACCTCTCAGGCTGTCAAATCTTTGGCTGCACAAGACTAACAGCTCTTTTATAAAGCATCTGTCTTAGCAACACTCCTCAAGCCCAAAGGCTCAGAACACAAACTTTTTAAGAGAAAAGCAATATAGGTTCACTCCCATTGATAAGCTGCATTTTGATCCAGAAACAAGTCACAGAACTCATTAGCAGGCAGAATTGTAAAGATAATGGATGAGGACTCCTACCGCTTGGTCATAGAGAAACTTAAAGTATTTCAGTTCATTTTACTTTATTACAGGGTTTATGGTAATTTGCAGTCATGGTCTGCAGTTTTCTTCTCAATGATGGTTCCCTGCAAAGAACCCAAAGGGAGGCACAAGAGCCAGAGAATTTATTTTAGTTCTCTAAGTTTAAAGCAAAAGTGACCACTCCATGGCTCACACGCCACAAGGGATGCTCTATGTGCTCAGCTGGGACAGAGCTCATGTCTCAAAGAGAGAAAGAATTATAAACCAATGAGGCACTCCCAGAAAACAAACTTGTGAAGCAATAAAATTCAAGTAGTAAACAACCAAAAATGAACAATTTGCAGTCAGGAAGACATCCAGTGATGAAAAGTTCTCCATGTAGTCACAGCAGCAGAAATCCTCAACAGCTGCCTGCAGGCCTGGCATTCCATAGTATAAGGTTCACTTCCTCTGTGACTGATGATGCTTCAGAACAAGAAAATGATAAAAGGCAAAACTCCCTTGGACAATGTAGCCAGGGCCTCACCTTCCTCATTTTATGAACTACCTCCAAAAGTTACTTTGAATTTTGTTTTAAGTGGCTATGTTATGGTCATGAATAGAAAGAAGAAAACATCACCAAAATTTAAAAAAAAAAAAAAAAAAAAAAAAAGAGAATTATGACAGAGAGAGGAAAAAAAAAAGCAATATGGGAAAGCCTTGTCTTATTTACAGGCTGGTTTTCAGCCTGTTTGGCTTGTAAGGTTTCACTCACAAAGGAGTTCGATACAGGGAAGCATTTTATAGAATCCACAAAGTTATTCCAGAATACCTTGGCAAATGTGTTATGTGATAATCTCTCATGCCAGAAAGAACAAGAGCATCACAGCAAAATATTTAGTAGAAGTCCATTCATTTTGTACACACAGACATCTCTCTCTCTCCGTACTTTTACACACACACATATGGATGTAGATATATAATCCATAGGATACATACACACAAAGACATGCCTATACATATATAACAAAGAGCAATATATGGTGAAGACATAAAATAACATTAATTCCAATTTACAGGAAGTAGTGAAGGGGTGATAGAACCAACCAGCAGTGATGTGCATTGCAGTGACCAAAAAAAAGCAGGTAACCGTTGATGAGACTGTACTTTCACATAATGATGAAAAGGACTTGGTGAAGTGTCCAATGATATATCAACCCAAATTACTTTTTAAATAACTGCATATAAATAATTTTCACTTCCAAGTCACAGGAGTTATATAAATCTGCTGTCACTACACAGCTGAGTGGTTTTGCATGGTGTATGTGTGGAAAGTTTACTATAATTGAAGAAATGGTTTTGCTCACTTTCTTTGGTCAGCACTGCCCAGGTTTGTTCAAAGAGTTGAAAAAATGTTCTGAAAGTCTGACAGTTGTTGGAAATTATAGGTTTGATTAGACAGTGTATGTTCAAATAGGACACTTACATTGACTGGTGAGGAGAACTGTAGTACTGTCATGCTAGAACATGCAACAAGGAATATTTGAGCTGCTGGTGTAAGTTTTTCAGCTACTATTCACCTAAAATCCCCATCTGAGTCAGAGACTTGACATCATTTGTTCATGTTAAAAATTCTGCTCTTGCTGCATCAGCTAGGTATGTGCTCCTTAAATCACCAAAGCAATTGTAACTGGTTCAATGAAGAAGCAGGAGACAATATTCTATTGAAATGCTCATAGGCTGCAAGAAGATAAAGCCTTCCAGAGGTTTGCAAACCATCAGGCTGAAATGTTATGGATGTGTGAAGACTTGTTCATTAACACTGCAATTCATTCAAAGATAGAGACTGGTTAAGCTTTTCTTACCAACTCATTTCACCTCAACATCTTTATGTAGTTACTGCAGTATAGAGATCAAAACAAACACAAAAATCTTGTAATCTACTAATTTGCCTATGCTGTAAAGTCCTTGAGTGAATAGTTATTATTTCTCTTCTATCTAATTTGGCCATTTGTCTTCCATGCTCTTACTAGGTCTTTGGAAATTTCATTGCTTTTCTTTCCATCACTGCACTAGATTTTTGGAGCAAATTATGTTCATATCTTTGTCTTTTTTTGACAGTATTAACGAAAGGAAAACCTCAAATCAGGGTATCTTTCCTTCTCTAAGAAGAGGGATGCTTGGACATTGTAAAACAAAATAAAAGAGGAAAGATAATGAGAGCTATTTGGAAGGAACTCCAGACCTGCATCGTGGTTTAACTTTCACTGATACAGAGAATTTAGGCTGCATGATTCTGACTTTAAAGTACACTGCTGAAAGATGAGATTGTCTAAGCCACTAGTCAGGCTCTGAATGACTGAATATCTTATACAAAATGCCTTTACATTAACATTTTGGTTCAAACCAGCAATTAAGTTTTGGCCGTTCCTATTCACTGTTCCTTGGTCTGCATACCAAAGCCAACTTGGTATGTACAAATTAGATCTTTTTGGATCAAACTAATCCAAAGGATGTACTTTGTGAGCTCTCCTTACATCCTTCAGACATGGTGTTCAGTCCATCGGATCAGTCTAGAGACAGACCAAAGGAAAATGCAGGAATGTGGGCAGCTGTGTCTGTTGGAATTTCAACACCATCTGCTTTTCCACCCTGAGCTTCTCCATTGTATAGTTTATCCTGCTAAGGTATACACAACTTTGGGAAGGCCTATAATTTTCTTCTGTGCCTAAATATATCTGCAGAGGACTCTAACCAGCTCACAGCTGTACCTTGAACACAATTCAGACTATAACTACAAATCAGTTAGACAGCACTAGCTAGAATCGTTCAGAATTACCAAGGAAAAGATGAAGTTATAGATTTAGTTCTGAAATAACTGGTGGATTAAATAAGGACAGCACAATAGAAATATAAGTGAAGTTAAAGTTGACTGTGCCATCTGTGAAGTTGGCTCACAGATATACATTGCTAGTCAATGTTGGAAATAAAATTGCAGTGCGCTAATTACCTACTTCTTGAGATCCCTATAAATGCACTGAATATAGCAACAATATGTTTGAGCACTTATTCCATAGATACTATTAAGATAAAGTATTTTCAGACAGCTTTTGCCCACTGTGCCTGTAAAATAGTGGTCAACCTTGACAACCACACTGCATTTAAAAATTTTGCCAGGTGCCATGTGTTTTAACCATGCACAAAACTTCTCCATGGGACCAATTTCAGATTACTACTATTTTCCATAATATTTCCAGATCTAAGTAAATAATTTAGTCATTAAATTCTGTGATCATATTTTCCCCTGTGTGCATTTAATTTGAAAACTTGAGAATTTTAACTTGCATTTTAATAATCTAAATTATACAGCATAAGGTGTATTAGTTTTTTTCAAAAAGTTCAAAGATTGATAACCTGCCTCTTATTTTATTGTCATTAGAGATTAGCAACAAAAGCATGTAATATTTTTCATTATAACATTTGCAATGCCTCTGAGAAAGAATTCGTTTTACTATAGTATTCATGGGATTCCAGACTCCTGGAGTTACATTAGTTGCTTGCATTGAAAATTTAAGAGCTTTGTGGCTAACCCTGCACAACTGAAGGGTCCCACATTATCTTGTGAATCCAGATAGCTCTTTCCTCCCATCCTTATATATTTCAGGCCAGAATGCTCACAGCCTTTTCCGTATTTGGTCTCCAAACATTTGTAGTGCCTGTGATGTTTCAAAGGCATAGTTTTCATTCCATGGGGCCAGATTGTTCTGCCAGGCTAAAGGGCCAGGGTAAACACATTTCCAATTTCAAAGCTGTTTTGGTAATTCTAGATAGAAAGGTTCTGAAATTGGTATATACTCATCTTGGTGTTGTTTCAGATCAGAATTACTTCTACAGCTCTCAACTTGCCAGAGTCCACATGTGTAGCATACCATTTGAGGAAGAACCAGAAGAGGAACTCCAAATATTTACCAGAGAAATAATAAATAAATGAAAAAAGCACCCTAAACTCAACATTTTTAAAACACTACAGACTTCATACTATTTAAGAAATAGCTCTTGCTATATAATAATTTATTAGAGATGAGGGGGAAAGTGTTGTTGTCTCAAAGGTAGTTTCAGCAAAAAATTGAGAGGAAAAGGAGTGTTTAAACTACGCACAATGGTGATAGCTGTGACTGTCTTACATGACGAGAGCCCTCAAACTGAAGGACATTTGAGAAACAGTGTTTCCATGTTACTATGGTAAACTAAACTTCAATCGAGAAGATACTTTGAGTTAGATATTTTGGTTACAAATTTGCAGTGTGTTGTCCCAAGTTCTCAGAGGTTATTAACAACATTATTATCATATCTGTGTAAGAGAGTTGCCTTGAAGACTCAGATGAGATCAAATCTACTGTAGGCATTTTACAAGTGCTCTTGTGGTCACTCTCACATACATACCAATGAAATAGAATGAATGGGAATGACAAAGAATTGGAAAAATAGTTGCTCTGAGTCAAATAGCACCTCTATTCTGCCTTGTATTGGTCGAAGAGTAGGCTTAGGGGGCTATACCCACTATACCCCACATACACTATCAGGAGGCAGCCCGTGCACACAGCAAGGAGTGTCTTACTTTGAGCAGTGAATCGAGGCTTCCCTCTCACCAAGCTCTAGGACAACCGACACATCTGCAGCTTGAAATCGGCTTCTATCCAAAAAAATATTGGATTTAAGTGTCTTCTGGGTCAACCATCTATTTCTGGAAGAATAACCAGAACAAATAAACCCAGATCCATTTGCAGCCCAATGGCTCTGTGTCCAGAGCACATTTTCCCCCCCCCCAAATAGATATATAATCCACAGAAATAGTTGCCATAGCTCAATAACTTTACAATTATAAAGGAGTGAATTAAATCCCCTTCCAACATTTTCATATTGTCATAAGTTCATGCAAGCAGCTGTATTTTAGAGCTAGCAATATGAAATCTTCAGTGGGAGCACTATTTTTATAAAAGTTATAGACAATAGAAGGAAATTTCATTTTCCAGGTACTTCATGTGTGACTTACACTTTTTATTATCTCTTGGTAATTTTTTCTCTCATCAGGACATGTTCCATTGGGCATATCATGTATCATATTTTAAACAACAAATTTTAATACATGATATCCAATACCACATTAATTTTTCTAAGTAAGACTAGAGAATCTGAAACTATACGAAGTCTTATTTACAACTAACTTCAGCACAGCTCTGTTTAGATGTAAAAAGCCTCATATGATATGTGGAAGTTGAGGACACATATAGGAGTATTCACATTTACATGAGGTACACAACTGTATGCAATAATTGTCTAAAAATATTCAGCTTTTCTGAGGGTACCCAATTCAGCATATTGGGTACCTTGGCATAACTTTGCCATCAACTGTGATCAACACGTGGTACAAAATTTAAAGATATTGCACTCCAGAATCCTGACACACTGTCAGAAATATTTTACCTGGTTTAGATAAAATAATCCAGCTATTTTGTCTACAATACTTATATAACCTTCATTACTGAAAAACTTGAGCTTCTCACTTTCTTTTAGTGTGGATATCCATTAAGAAAAGTAATTTTGGCTCCGGGTTTATAGACTATGAATCTCAAAGCAGAGCTGCACAAGATATTTGGTAAGCTGACCTGAAACTCCTCTCCTACCAAAAGAGGAAAAGCAGAACACAACTTCCAAATCATTTGACGGGTATCAAAGTTGTCTACAAAAGAGGAAAAAGTGAGTTCATTTCCTTTCAGATGAAAGGCACAAGCTCAACTCAGAAAGCCTTAAGGCTAACAGCTTCCAGCCCAGGACTGTGTTTCTCAGCCTTTAGATTCTTTGCTACCTTCTGCAATCCCTTGCTCAGGGTGAGGAGTGCATGCAGCAGGTTGGAAGAGATCAGTGCATATATACGGGTTTTCACCTTGCTGTAGGAGTCATCCCATCTAAGCCACCCAAGACACACAGAATTGTGCTTTTCAAGCTGTGGCCATGGATTATGATGAGCTTCAGAGAGGTACCCCTCTGGTATTAAGACTGTTTCCACCATCTTGGTATTACTGGTGTCCATTACTGTGTCTCTGTCACAAGGCAGAGGCTGTGTTAGTAGCTGCCCTGTATTTAATGACTGTGTGCTGATGCTGCCAAAGTCCACCACATAGACTTTCAGGGTCTTCTGCCTTCCTAACTTCTTGCATATTCAAAGTCAGGCTTTTTGGCATGCCCAGATTATTTTTCCCTTTGAGTCAAACTACCCAGGTTTCCTTCAGATAAATTATTTTTCCAGCCGGCAGAACCTGAGGAATTTGACCATCTGAGCAGAAAGTCTGGATGCCCCAAAGTGCCAGACACATGCCACTGTAGATTCAGGGTCAACTTAGAGCAAATGTGCTTCAAGTTCAGCATGTCTTAGATGTGCTGGATACCACACAGATTAAATCTGACACATTCTGGGATTGCTGGGCTCAGCAGATGCACAGCCTGGTAGGTCTGCAGACATTTTAAAGTTTATAAACAGAAATAGGGACTGTGACATTTTGATTATTCTCTAGCTTCTGAGGAAGGTGTTCTAGCAATGAGTGACAGTTATTCAGGAGTGATCAGAGGTTCTCCCTTTCAGTGTTAGAAATAGTACTATTTGTATTGAATAATTGACTAGTAACTGAAACAGAAAATGGGAGGAAGGAAACCAGAGAGAATCTTATTTCTTAGCCTGATAGTAAGGGAAAATTAAAAAGGACTGTCATGATGTGCCATCTTTTGTGTAAGAAAGAATCAGGCAGATTTGCTTTGACATGCAGTGGATTTGGCCATGCAGGCAACACAGTGGAGGAAACCTTTCTTTGGGGATTTTCAAACAGCTGATCAGAGCTAAATCCTCACATGGATTAGGTGCTGTGAGGCACACTCACAAATAGATCTTGTTTGAACAGTTTTATTTCTAATAGTATAGACCTTCATTTAGCTATTCAAGGCTTTTTGAGGGGTTGTGTAGGCAACTAGCATTTACAAAAATAAATGTGAATACAGGGATGCACATACCCTAGTGACTCCAGCCACTCACCTGAAAGGACAGAAAATTTCTACAGCTGGGACAGAGTGCTGAGCTCAAGTGTCTTGAATACCAAAAGGGCCATTAAGGAACAGAACTAAATCATAGATTAACTTTAGCTTTGTAAATGGAGAAATCAACACCCCAAACCAAACAAGAACAATTCAAATGATATAAGGAAGATAGAAAAACCCCCTGAATTTACATCAAGTGGCAGGTACTTGAACTTTCTGGATTGCTGTAGATTTCTTTTAAGCAGTTAAAGACAAAAAAGCAAAACAGGAATTAGATGCTTATGATGATCTTAGTCTCTGATCTATGAAAGCACTGAAGCACCTGCTCCAACACATTTATTTTATCAAAAACTTAAGTATTTGTCTAAATAGTATATTGAATGAAGATATTATACTAGAATGTGAAGCTGGCCTAAACTTCCAACTGTATTTAGTTGAGTATCACTTTTTAGATCTTTTCAGTTGAATTCTACATTGGAAAAAAAAAGTACTGCTTAAGGAATATTATGGGCAGCAATGTGAAAAAAAGGAAAGTCAAAGAGAAGCAGCTTAGGCCAGTCAGTTAGAAGTCCAGTTTCCCACAGCCATCACCTGAGATTCATATAGTTGCACCATATGAAGCTGAGATTCATAAATAACACATTGTGTATTTAGCAAAAACAGAACCCCTGCCTCACCCCAGGCCCTAAATCCAAGAGGGAAAGCATAAAAAGGATAAAGGGCGTTTTTAGTCCCTTTTATCTGTCACACTTCCTTTCTTGTGAACTGGTCATAAATTTGTGCCACCATAAAAACAGTCTGAGGAGTAGGTTCCCCGTTGTATGTCAGTGTCTTGGTGAGACATCTCTAATTGGAATAGGTAAGCAGATTTCAGCAAGAGGATTTAACACATCACACCTTATTCTCTTGGCTTTGAACTACTGGCTCATATCTCCAAGTTTAATGCTATAGCCCATTTAAGACATTTTTTGTAAAACTTATTTCACATATGAATCACTAAATGCTGGATTTTGAATTTGATTCTTCCCTTAGCTTCTCTTAGAGATGGGAAAGCTCAAGGCTTTTCAGCTACAAATTCAGTTTTGTCCTTCCAAAGATCGTTCAAGAAAATTCAATTCAGCACAAGTAACAGGCCAGATATGAAGGACTCACCTGCTGACAGGTGTGCATGTTGTGGTGAAGGGGAATACTGAAGTGCCAGGAAGGGCAAAAGGAGCTGAAAACTGATCTTTGTGTGGTTACAGGAATGCAGTAAAGTTTTAAGACTCTCTATGTGCCAGAAAGTGAATGAGAGGAAGTTGTAGTGTTATTGGATAAATGTAAGGGATTCAGAGTCCACAGCAGGTGAGGAGGAAAGATAGAGTTGGGGGTCTGTGTGGAGAAAGGTGAATACAGGAAGAAAGGAATAGAGGGTTGTTGGTGGAATAAACATAAATGAGGGGAGAAGAAAGACCATCTTTGGAATTTCATCTTTGCCTTGTATCTCTCTCTTTTGTTCTGTTGCTCTTCTTCACTCAAGACCCAACCAATGCTATCACAACCCCTTCTTTACTCTTTCTCTTTCCCCTGGGTGGTGTAAAGAAGAGGCTTTAAGGTAATAAAACAGTAGCTGCCCTCATACCTTGTATATGTTCATACCACCAGAGAGTGAGACTGTGGGAATACCTCCATGCTGACCTGCACATCCTCCACCAAAGGCAGAGCAGCCTTTCCCTGCTGCGGCCTGAAGCTCCCTAAACTGGTGCCTATGTTTCCTATGCCTCTGCTGGCTCTGCTCCCAGGCATAAGCTCCAGCTTCTACAAATAGACCCACTGCAATCAGTGAGACTACTCATGTGAGTAATGGCTCACAGCTGGATGCAGAGTTATGAGCTCCCTACATTTTTAGGTTTTGAATTTTAGTATTTTTCTTGGTCTTTTTTTTTTTTCCCATGAGAAATTGGAAAAGTAAATGGCTTTTGCTAAGCAATTCTACATTTAGGATCACAATGATCAGCACAGTTAGCCAAATAAAAAGGAATCTTAATAAGAGAAGTTATCCCTATGCTTCTGCAAATCTTAGCTTTTTTGTTGTTGTTGTTCTATCCAACTCTTTTGCTGATATGGTCTTTAAGAACACCGAATGACTCTCCTGTGATTTCAAATCATCTCGAATTCTACTAAATCCAACTGAAGAGCCTAACAGTTCAGACCTTTTTTGTGAGATCACCCTAAACCACACCAGGTATCCCATTCCTCTGGGTTTGGGTATGTAGTATTAATCTCTAATGATACTGCCTTTATCAAAAATCACTAGAAGAAATAGACACCATTTTCTTAGATTCTTTTATTTTTAATAAATCTAAAAGAAAAGAAAAATCTAAGGAGAAAAGAAGGATTTTTTGTTGAGGTACTGTTTTTTAAATGCTTGTAACTGCAGTAGGAAACACTTTCAAAAAGTGGTCAGTGTCTAAATATTACTTTTACTAAAAATGATGTCTGGATTTTGAGAGAATTCCAACAGCATTCTACTGGCTACTTTACTGATACCTTAAAATGTTTCAGGTTCTCTTGAGAGCTTAACTGTAAACAGGCAAACTGTCTTCTGAAAATCCTAGTACTTCCTAGCAAATGTCACAATATTTCTCCCTCAAAGGATGTTGCAAATTTCTTTCTCACTGATCCTTAAAAAAAGCAAATACCTAAATTGATTCTATCTGAGCTGAAAACTATCTGGAAATATATTTAAAATCCTTTTCTGAATTCTTTCTTAAACTCTTTATACAGACATATTGCTTTATGATTTACTTCTTTGTAATTATCTCTCCATCTTCCTTTCCCTCTAGCTACCTCTGTACAGTGTTCTTTAATAACTATGGAATCATAGAATCGATTGGGTTGGAAAAGACCTCTGAGATCATCAAGTCCAACCCTATCTCTGTCTCTGGGTTGTACAGGTGATCATTCCTCATTATTCCTACTGCTAAACCTGTTCTTTACTTTTCAATGACTAAAATTCTTTGTCGCACTTGCCCTGCTCCTCTTCCTTCTCTTCTTGCAGGACAAGTTCATCTTCCTTTCTTGCTGTAGCTAGGGAAGAGAATTCTCCATTTTTCATGCTGTCCCTCTCACCTGTTCAGTTCATATACTCTGATCTCACACCTCTATAAACCTCTTCCTCTGTCCAAACCTGACCTCTTCTTTTCTTACAGTCTCTTACTACCCTCGAAGTTCAGTGAAGGACAAAGAAAGCCACAAAGACTACCCAGCACAGTCCCACACTGGTTTTCAACCTTGTTTTTACCAGCATCTCCTACTTCAGTGACTCCCTAATTCTACCCCAAATGTGGGTGTGACATTAGAACTTTTATTAGTGAATTTTTTAGCACTAGAGCCCACATGAACTATTTGATGCGAAATTTTGTTCATGTCAATAAAACCATAAAATATGAAAAGCATTTCTTGGCATAGATTTCTAAGCAAATGGACTTTCTGGCAAAACACAAGATGATGACTTTTAGTTTAAAAATGCAGCAAAATGATCATTTGAAAGTCTTGTGTCTGTCTGAAGAGGAAACAAGTTTGAAGATAAGTATGTCTATCCAGTTGGAGACAGAGGCATGCCATGTGTTTTAAATTCACATTTCTACACTTAGCAGTTTTGCAACATAACAAATAGGGAAGGATGGACACATTGGCAGGATAATATCTGCCTTTTTTCAGTTTGTCTGTACATATCAGGACTGCATTTTGATCAAGTGCTAAGGAAACACAAGTTGCAAAGTTCTGCCCATTGCCTCAGCTGAAAATAACTTCTACCACTGTTGGGAGAACCTCGAAAAACAAACAGAGAATATTAACACACATGCAAACATCACTTGTATTTATAAACTTAAGTAATTTTCTCTAGGCTGTTGGGTTTTTTTCTTCATTTTATTCAGACAGCAAATAGATGTGTCAGCTTTTCGTTGGTTCAGTAACAGAAAAATCTCTAGAATCCGATTATCCCTATTCGTATATAGTCTGCAGTTATTTAAAAATAAGTAGTTTGGAGATTTAGCTTTGCTTCAGAAATCAAAGTAATCTTATTGTTCCCTAATAAGTACAGCAAGAGTCACTCCACTGCAACAGTCCCTCCACATTCCAGTCTTAATTGTCTCCAAATTAAGAAAAGCATTAGATGCAACTTCCTGTGAGAAAATGAATATTTCTGATCCCTGCTGCTAAATAACATGGCAGAAAATTCCTCTGAATGTGCATCAGATCAGTTTGCTAATATGAAAACTGTCCCTTGAATGCATTATTCAATCATTTTTCATTTCAGCAATTATTTATAATTTGTTAAACCTGTAGACTAATTTCACAAACAAAAAGTGAATGTTAGTTCTTCATCAAGAGGGGTCCCCATGCGCTCCCAACCTTTCTTAGTTCTTGACAGAAACTTGATTGCAATAATGAAGCATTATGGCTCCAGCTCTGTTAAAAAAAACCCTGCTGTTGTTTTCGAAGCAAGTTGAGACAATTGCCTCCCATTTGAATCAATTTTACACAAGCCTCACAACAATTTTTTACTCTGAGATCATTTATTAGGCATTATTACCTGAGTGCTCAGTGACTCCCATCACCGCAGAGGACTCGCCCTGCTGAGAGCAACAGACAAATTGATGGGCAAATGGCCTTCACTCCTGAGCATTCGCAGCCAAGGGTCCAAAACACACCTTGTGTGGTAACAAGAGGTGCTCCACCACTTGCCCACACACCACCAGAGAGGGCATCAAGGCCATGGGTACAACCCTGACAGTGAGAAGTGCTCTGGGTTTGATCCAGAACAACACACAGTGCTTACATGGTGCAACACAGTAGCCCATTTACACCATCATTCTGGCTAAGGTAGGCAAGGCTACCCAGCATAACTCACACACTGGGACCAGGATCTCCACCCCCACAAGACCATAAGATCAGACTCAGATGCACAAAGATTCTCACTTGTTTCAATGATGGAGGAGGCAGACCTAGATCTTTGTGCAGATACTTCTCCTCACTTCAAAGAACCCTGCTTTTAACAGGTTTTACAGAAAAGTCATGTTTGTCTTACATTAATGCAGTTTTAGGAAGCATTTTATTAAAACAGGCTCTGTTTTTGAATATTTAAGGAACCCTGCCCAACAAAGTTGTGCTGCATGCAGTTGCTTGTTTTCTTAGCTTATACAGCATCTTCTAACCTATGATATATTTCAGAAAGGGTATATTTATGTAAAACCTGTCAACAAAAATCAATGCATAAGTAGGAGAAAAATAATTTTGACTAGTGCCTGCATTATCTCCCACACATGAAATTTAACCAGCAAAGCTTGAATTCAACAAAAAATATATATATTTTAAAAATTAAAAATAGCAAGTGCAGAAAATTGAATTGAAATAGGATTCTTCTGCCACCTGGGAAAGCATATGGAAAATGTTTTATTGCACAGGAGAGTTCAGACAATATTGGCCAAGCCCCTCTTGAATTTCTCTAAAACATTTGTTGCACTAAAAACGACCCCTCAGAGCAGTGATTTATTTCTAAATTCCCTGGGTGTGCAGAGAGGCAGAAAGGTCCTAAATCTGCTGACTAAGATAAATTGCAAGTTGGAATGTATTTAACAAATGATAATGCAAAATGCAGGAATATATACAGAGAAACAGCAGATAGCAGTGGAATGGAATACATGACCTGCCTGAAAAGTTACTACACACAGCCAAAGAGCAGATATAACTGCAGACAAATTCCTTCAGCTTTCAATACCTACAGAATTAAACCACTATTAAGGGAACATGTAATTCTCCCTGTGGTGAATCCTTCTTAGCAAAGATGACTGGGAAACTGGTATTACAGTAGGAGAAACAAACTCTTTATTGAGGCAGAGTAAAAATTAGGAGCAAAGAATGTGCTGAAATTCATTTAGTGAGTTAAGCTTCCGAGACAGGAAAGAAAAAAAAAAAGTGAGTATTAATAGAGATGCCTCCTGCTACTATGACTACCTGCTGCATAGTGCCTTGTTTTACACTTTGTAGTATCTGACGTTGGCCAGAATTTGAGAGAGGACACAAGATAAAATGGACCAATGGTCTAATAGGTCATGGCAATTCCTGTGGTCTGGTTTTGCAGACAGGTGCACCCAAACCTGGTTTTGGTTGGTTTGTTTGTTTTTTTAAATCTACTCTTCTATTTCTCTCTGCACATAATGACTGAAGAAACATCTTATCAAGCTGTCACTGCAAGTCTCTGGCAGACTAGGTCCTACCTTGGGCCAGGGCTCAGCGGCCAAGTAGCAAGTGCAGAGATTCGAGAGCAGCTCATGGAGCATTGCAGAGAGAAAACAACCTGCCGCAACCCTACACTCACCTGCCTTCAATCGTTTCACTTTCTCTGCTTCCAGGTGCTCAGGAAAGGGATGAGATGCACTAAAACATCCCTTTGTCCACTTAAGACCTAATACCAGAAAAGTCTAAGCTGAAAATTGACATAGAGAACTAAGATGGGATGTTAGAAGGGATATTTGTCTTTGATGGCTAAGAAATAAGACAGCTTAATTGAACGAACAAACAAACAAACAAACAAAACCCCCAACAAAATCATGCTTACAAATTACTTATCTCCTAGTGAGACTCCTTTCCATGGTTATGTGGCATTGTTCGTATGGCACTACCACAGTGTGGTGCACAAACACTAGAGATGGAAAGAACTCTGCAGACAACTTAAGGAATTGTTCTGGAATACAGACCTCAATTCACCTCCACAGAATCGAAGGTAAAGTAGGGCTACACCATTAAAAAAAAAAAAAAAGACACATGACTATCATTTTATCTCCATGTGAGAACAGCCTTCCCCATCTGAACTGAAAGGAAAGGGAAGACACAGGTAATTCCAGAATGAGCAGATCTTTGCAGAGACATGTTTCGCTATCCCTCTGTTACCAGTATACACCTAATTCCATATATGACTTAAAGCCCTAGTCCATGTGCTGACAAGGCCTTACTGTTTTCATTTGGAAAGCCAGCCTGAGCACTTCTGAGCTCTGGATTTACTTTGACAAGTGGGCAGAGGAGCAATCAACCATTGACCTGGTGCTGTGAATTTTCCTGTATGGAAGCAAGGACTTCAGTTTTATTCCTGAATGAGTTTTCATATAACATAAATAATGAATGAGCCTTGACTTTCATCTTTGAGATCTTCTAATCCAACTAAGTCTGGAAGTAAGTGGAAGCAGCACTGAGACACAATGAGATAATAAACTCTTGCTTGCCTGGAAAATCAGAACTAAATTATGAGACTTCAAGCAAAATATGCATTCTGAAATAGAATTATTTATCCAAATACAATTTTTTATTCTTCGTTCATTGTTCTATTTCTCTAATAAAGTATACAATCTGTTTTGTCACCCTGGTAAGGTCTGCATCTGCCAAGAAGATCAGATGAGGAAGGGCTTCCAGACATCTCGTCAAGGAAAAAACCCTGAAAAACCTATCTGCTATAACTAGCTGGATATTGCCACTGACTCATAGGAATGCGTTCCATTAATCCTCCTCTTTTATCTTTCACTGGCTTATGTACTTCTTTATTGTGCTAGAAGACTTATTATTTTTAGCTAATTAAAGTTCAGTGAGGTCCCCATTTAGATGTGTCTATCATCAGATGGGAATGTTCACTTCCACCACATGATTTACATCTGCAAGGCTATTCACCCACCCACCCAGCAGCCTGCCAGCGTGCTGCAAATACATAATCACAATTTCTTACTCATTCTGTTCTGAAATGGCCTATGACACTTCTGAGACACAACCACCACTGAAGCTCTCCTGGTACCCATTCCAGGTCAACTCTACCCTGTGATACATAAGCACATAGAAACATTAAAGGCCAAGCTTTAGATAGGCCTGGTTTCTGGCACCCAGCTGGATTTAGCAAAGCATTTAGTCATTTAAGTCTTGCTTATCTTTCAGCACTAAATCTTTTCTGGTATGAACCCCTCACATTACTCTGCTTAAGCTGAGTTTAATATCAGCAGTCATATATCGGTAATCAGAAGAGTACCCTGCCAGGAACATTAAACTTTGCTTTTCAGGGACATGACTAAAAGTGATCACAGGATATTCTGAGTTAGAAAAGATCCACAAGGATCTTCAAGTCCAGCTTTTCTGTGACTGGCCTCTATGGGGATCAAATGCATAACCTTGTTATTAAGACCAATCCAACTGAGCTAATCTCAGGGTCTACCACTAACTCTTGGCTGTACAAAACACAGTGGTCATGATGCAGCCCACTGGCAGCTTCCAAAGAGATTTTTCAGGATGCCTGGCAAATATAGCAGACAAGCTAATGGGGAAAAAGGAAAAAATTGCAAGGAGGCAAAGTCTCCTCATAGCCCACAAGAAGCAGTTCCAGGGCTGCAACGTTGCAGGTGGGAAGTGGAGGTGGTGTGAAAATCTTGTGTTTCAAACCATTTCTCAGTTTTGGAAGAGGCAGAGAACAGGTTGCTCACTTGTTACAGAGCACAACTATAAGAGCACTACTTGCTCAGATGCAACCTACAGAAAAGCAGATGATCTGCTAAAAGATGGAATACCTGAAAGTAATAAGATGAAGAAAAAAAACTGTTAAACTCTGGAAAATTCTAAGCAACAAGAAAAAATGTGTGGTGAGGTTGCTCCTAATTTGTTGGTTTGTTGTTTTTTTTTTTAATTTCAGCTGTACAGTTGACCAGATTTCTCTGCTACCTGTGTCTTGTTTATAGATGAGTTATCTTTGTGCTGACACTGCTTTCAGCTCCTTTCTTCTCTGTCTGTGCCATTTCTTTCATCTTTGCTAATATTCACTATAAGGTCTGATCAACCCGAGCAGTTGATCAAATAATAGATTGGGAAAATAATCTACCACCAAAAGAAGATGTTAAAAACTACCTTTGTTTTTACTTTCCCCTCTTCTTCTCTTCAAGCATGTTTACCTAGCAACTACACCAAGGCTTCTAGTGATTTCTGTAAAAGACCAGACCCTGACTGCCTTTGGTAACATACTAAAGAAACATACCTTATTTATTGCTATGACATAGCATTTCCTACAGTCCTGATTCCCTCTTTGATCTCCTCTGAAAATTTATTTTAAAGAATTTTGCTATCTTAAAGGATTATAACTGGTATATGTTTCCTTTTCAAAAGGATTAAAAAAAATTCTAAAACAAAATTTATGTCCTTTCTACTTTTAAAAAGTTCAACTAAGTCCACATTAACTGGTTAAGAAATATTTGTATTTCTTTTCTTTCCCTTCAGCAGCAAACCATTAATGCCTCATGACACCTTTACTGCAGCATGTCTGTGAATTGCTGCTTTCATTTCTTTGATCATAAGCCAGCAGAGACCCTCAGTGTGTCACATTGGTGTCACTGCAAGCCATGATTGCAGGGCAGGCTGGTGTTCTTTTGCTCTTATGCACATTTAATAACTTCCCTTCATTGGGAAAAAAAAAATTAAAGGCCTTGCCATCAGCTGCGTGGGTATGTATATCTACACATCTGCCAAGATCAGCTAAATTTACTTCTGGAAGAAAGTACCACTTCCAGAAACTTTATTATTCCGCACACCGCATTTTTATTTGTGCCCGTGCACTTTGGGTGCTCACACTGGCACTGCCATAACATTACTGCCAGTTAATTAGCACAGCAGATAGTCAGTGCCCCAGCACATGTAGCTTGGTTTTCCCCATCTCTTGGGTGGCTCCATGCTCCAGGATGCACAAAGAAACAGCTATATACACTCCTTATGTAGTGTACAAGGAAGTACCAGTTTAATGTCAGATACCTACCTTTTTCTCCCCTCTAAGGTTTTCTGAATATTCCTAAAATATTCATCCTTTTGTAAAAATCCTAGCTTTCCTTCCTACTTTTGGTATTTCTGCCACTTGCATTGACATTGAACAACTCTGCAACATTCTTGTGCCTTACCTATAGATGTCTTAGACAATTCTTCACATGCAGAAATTCAACAAGTATAATTAAAACAGTCTTTGAAGGCACAAGGAAGAGGGTATAGAGTTTACTGAAGTGAACAAGCAAACAATGCTATCTAGTGCAGGCATCTATCAGCTGCACAAGCAAGAATGATACTTCAGGGTCTAACAAACAAACACTAACTGATAGAACCACTCTTTCATGCAAATCTGGGAGTACTGGGAATGGCTGCCAGCTTTCTCCAGGAATGGTTCAATCTCGACTACAGCTCAACAGATCAGAAGCAGAGAATGAGTTAACTCTGGCAATGGGAAAGAATGGTGAGCCATAAGACTGCAACTGTAGCTTGTGCCAGGCAGATGCCGGTCACTGGGAAGTAAGTTTCAGGTCAGAAAACACGCAGAGAAAAGGGCTGTAACTCATGGATGCAAGGCCACTACTTACATTTTTCTGTACCAAGTCAGAAGGAAATAGCTTCCTGAAGAGCAGTGCAGTCTGAGATAGTACCCGTATCCTAATGAGATTTTTTTTCCCAATGACTACATAAACAGGAAAGCTGTTAATTTTATTCAGTTATGTAAGCACCTGTCTCAAGTGGGAACATTTTACTGAATATCTGTGCTGGCTGATCAAAAGTGGTGTGTAACAGCACCTTTATATCCCCAGGAAGATAAGTCATTTTCAGAAGATGCAAGCAAGGATCCTTTTTTGTTGATCAAATCCTCTACTTTTCTGGAATTGCAGTACCAAGGGTAATTTTATTCTTTGTTTCTCACATTTTTAGTCTTATAAAAGAAACATCTGACTAAGTACCACAGACACTCAGTAAACATTTGATAACATGCACAGGTCAAATTTAATATACTTTTAGTTTTCTGAAAGTATACTAAAATGTATCTTTAGTCAGACTAATATTAGCAAAGTTAATGTTTCTCTTATGATTGATATGTACATTGTAGTGAATCATTTTTATAAGCTAGGGTGACTATTAGCAGCAGAGATTAAAAGCACACTAAAATTAGAAAATTTGGTTGCTAATTTTCATCATCCAGATACAATGGCATTTATGAAAATCCACGAAGAGCCTGCTCAGATAAGAGAGGCCCTACAAGTTCTTGACAGTATGTCTGAGTACTGATTTGATGCCTTTTTTTACCATGTATTGGCTGGAATATTGCCACTAAGTGCCAAATAAACAAATGATATGAACAGTTTGGGAGAAAAGAGAGCTGTTTGAGCACCTAAATTCTTCTAATAAATTTCAAAATAAATGTAGGCATTTCACTGAATGCAACCCTCAGAGGAGGAAGTGGTGTGAGCACCCCACAACAAATAGGAAAAGAGCAATGCATTCTGCAGAGAGTCCTTAATAACATTACTGGGAAGAACACAGTGCTTGCATAGCATGACTTAAGGATATAGAGAATGTTGCATATCTTCCTGAGTTATCACTGACATCCATTTGAAATAGAAATGGATGATGGATATGTGTGTCTGTCATAAAGGGTTAGTACATGGTCTCCAAATAGGGGTGAGATAATGGCTTTAGCTGATTTTAGTCCATAATAATCTGAAGTACTACTATCCAACACTTAAGAATGTGTGTTTTGATACCTTACCATTCTTCCCTCTAGGGCCAGTAAAATATTTTTTTTCATAAGCAACCTGTGGGCAGTCCAGATCCTCTGGCTCTTGATGATTCTGCAAGCTAATAGTGGAGTTAAACTCCTGCCTGCCCAATCTGCTAGAGAAAACACAAAATTTTAGATTTCTGTGGGAAGAAAACAAGTCCTAAATTATTTTCTAAGAAATTAGTCAAAGACAATATGTTTCGTGGAATGAACCTCAGGAGTCTGTCACATCAGAGCAAGCCCACAGGAAGGACAAAAGTGCAGAGAAAAAGAAACCTTCTCAAGGGGTCTCAGGTTATCAGGGGTCGGGAACAGAACAGCAAATGTCACTAAATCACTCCAGACATGTTGATTGTGGTTGAAATACTGCTGTGGAAGTTGAAAAGGGCTCAAGTAAGGCAGAAGTTACCAGCAGCTAGTGGCACAAGGGCCTCTCTTCCACTCAGCTATTTGCGTGAAGGTTCACAAAAGCTGAGGGAAGGATGCAGGAAGGTATTTGACTAGGAGGATGGGAAAAACAAAACCTTTATTCCCAGAAACCTCAGACAGGGCTTTTGAGCTGTTCCATGAAAATGCTGGTTTTTAACATGAAGCATAAAAATGACATCTCTGTACAGAGGAACACAGCTGTCTCACAAAGACGAGTTGTCCCTGGCACGTAACGCTGCAAGACAAGAAAGCAGAAGGCACACATCAAGTGCATTGCTATTATAACTGCTCCTTTACCCCTGTGAAAGTACAGGGCAGGTATGAGCCATTTGGAACTGGCCAAATTGCATTTCTAAATGGGTCTACAGCCTTTTGCAATTTTTACATTTTCTGTGTACTAGCAGTTTATGAGAATTTATTCTTAAAAGCTGGGACCTCACTGCTGTTTGTGAAGCATGCCTTGATACAGGCTGGTTTATTTTAGCTACCTAGATTTGTAGGGTTTTCTTTATTGCCATAAGATCCATTTTCTGATTTGTTGCTTTGTGACAAGTGAAATTCTATCACTTGATATTAAGATGTGCTACATAACTAATGGCTCTAATAGTCTCTTCCTTTATTACCAGGTCATAAAAAAAAAGTTTTTTTCAAAATATATTCTTATATTTTTGGTCACTATCTTTTGAAGAGTATTTCCAATCTTTTTTGCTTGGAAAAATAATCACATATATATAATCTCTACCTTAGCTTCCTCCTTTATTGGGCTTTTTCTTGTTTCTTTTCTGCTAAATTTCAGAGCACTACAAATGCCTAACAGTGTCTGAATTTTATTGCATGTATTCCTTCTTCCTGGTCTCTGGTGAAGTCATCTTTTCTGGGTACAATAGTGTTTTTATAGATACATCCAAGAGAAAGCAAGCTCCTTTTGCATGTGCAAATATTTGTAGAGTTATATGTAATATGTACAAACACCCTTGTTTGCCTCTTCCTTTTTTATATATTTATATATTTAGGTAGGAGCAGCAGGGACTTCCCAGGTACCACCCATGTCTCTACATTCTGGTAGGCCTGCCAGAGATCTTTAACTTGCTGCTACATTTCATGCCTTTTGTGGCCCTTGACTGCTGTCTCTGCAATGCCATTGACCTGAATATTCCTGTTTTCATTTCTGCCTCGTGGACACATCTGCTCAACCCCTTAAACCATGCAGGGAGTAGGGTTTTATTCAGGTGTCAGAAAGGCAGTAGGATTAAACCACTTCAATGGGTGCATGCAAGCACTGACAACTTTTAGTAGAACAGAATAGGGAATAGAAATTAGTGCTTGGAACATAATGCTTTCTGTGCAGGCACCATAGACCTCACTACCAAAAGAAAAGTATTTGATATTGGGCACCAACTGTGCATTCAAAATAGAAAAGGCAGCAGGCCTTCTCTTGATGAGTTTAAGCATTCAGGGACACATTCTGTCTCCTTTTGTGCTCACTCTGATTAGTCTCTCACTCCCTTTATATTCCTGCTGTAACTGGGAGGGCAGAATGTGAGCTATACAGTAGTGACATGGATGGCAGAATACGGTCTACAATAAGCCACAAAAAGTACAATACTCCAAAGGAAAACAAAATTACTAGTATAGCAATGAAGGACATTGACACTGTGTAATTAAATGGCAGAATATTAGGCTAAAAAAAAGAACAAATCATCAAGATTAAGTTACTATATTTATCATTTATTTGTGCCCCATTTTACTGCATGTCTCTGACATGTTTTATTTCTTAGGATTTTTGGGAAAAGATTGGATAAATATATCTGGATTTTACCACTTAATAATAGAGTTCTGAATACTTTCCTGTCTTCAGTGACATAAACAGATTTCAAAGCTGCTCTTCTCCATTGTGTTCAGTGTATTTTCTGTGCTAATTGATTTGTTTTAAGCACACAGACCTACATTGCCTGACTCCAGCACTGTGTGATTTCATGTGTTTTAGCTTTTATGAAGAAAGAGCTCTCCAGACTTACTAAAGCTGAAAAGCCAGTTGCCTGAGCCTTCCTCAAATCTGTTATGACACCATTAGATCTAAATGGATTAATGTGACAAGAATGTGAATATTCAGGTCATGGGGTGAGTTCAAATAATTTTTAAAGCTCACTCCAATTTAAAAGTGTGTGTGAAACTAGGTTACTCTTACAGTGAGTAAAGCTATGAAATACTGCTGTCTTTTTAAGCATCACAAGGGATGGATGCCAGCATGGCATCCCAAGGAATGGTAAATTCTTAATGTGAAGAATTGGATAATACATCATTTCCAAAGGTTGTGGGGACTGATATGAAAGATTGGAAAGCCTTAAAGGACACAGTTGAAAGCCAGATACTGCATATCCTTGAGATGTTCATACAAGGACTTTGTGATGTACAATGGTAAAAGAAGAGAGAACTGTGGAGTCTGTTGAGACAAGGTACCTCTGTCAGCGTTAATAAGAAGTGAGGTTATCTCACTGCTATGTTTAGGTCAGAAAAACACTGAAGTTTTCAGAAGATACATGGCTAAAGAGATAATGAAAGAGCTGAAGAGCTACCACTTTTCCCACAATCTTTCCTCAGTATGAGAAGATTAATGATAGAATTATATCACCCTGGAAACTCCGCTAAGGCACATAGTAAATAAGGAGGTGACTGGTAAGTGCTAACATGGCTTCACTAAGGGCAAATCACACATGTCAAATTTAGTGGCCTCCTACAATGGGGTTATAGCATTGGTGGATAAGCAACAACAAATGACATCATCTATTTGGACTTGTGCAAAGCGTTTGACACTGTCCTTACCTGACATTCTTGTCTATAAAAGGTGGAAGCGCAGATCTGATGAAGGACCACTCAGTGGATATGGAATTGGTTGGACATTCATGCTCAGAATGTTGTGCTCAACAGCTCAGTGTCTGTGGAGGGAAAACCTCATTGTGGCCTTCAAGTACCTAAAGGGGGTCTACAGGAAATAGGCATAAGATGCAGGTTTAGATCAGCTATCAGGAAAAAATTCTTTATTGGGGAGGTGGTGAGGCACTGGAACAAGTTGCCCAGAAAAGCTGTGAATGCCTCATCCCTAAAAATGTTCAAGGTCAGATGGGATGGAGCTTTGAGCAACATGGTCTAGTGGAAGGTGTCCCTGTCCATGATGGGAGGGGACTAGGTGATCTTTAAGGTCCCTTCCAACACAAATCATTCTATGATTTTATGGTTCTATGATAAATGGCCTCTTCATCTAAACAACATGAGAGGTTCTTTTCTTCTCTTTCTGCTTTTCCTTCCTCTGTCTTTCTTGCTTAGAATTCAGAGTATTTTAGGAGACTGTAGAGATTTCTTGATCTCACTGACAATCTCATTTTATGGATATGTGCAATGTCCAGGCACTTTAAAGTAACACACCTCTTAAAAATCTAAGTAAAGAAACAACAAGTCATTCCAAAACCTACATGGCTATAGGGATGCATTAAAATTTATTCAGCACTGAGGACTCTGGTTTGGTCAGAGCTGTTTAATGCAGGTCTGCACAAAAAGCACATGCTGATAACTGTCTGAGTCTTATTTACATGTTTCTACCTATCCTTACCTGGCTTGACAGTTTTTTCTTTCTTGTCTAAGCTGTGAAGATGGGACACAGAACAGTGATATATTGCCACACTGATACTTGGATAATCAATAGCTGAACAATAGAGTCCCTTCCCCTTATAAAAGAAAGACAGTAATGAAGAAATCTCACAATAGAAAAAGAGAGAGAGCCCCTTCCTGCAGCCACAGTGCAGATTCTCTTACTCACCATCTCAAAGTCCAGGATAGAAATGGAAAGTATATCCCTTGTTGCCTCTTCCATCTCCCCCTCCTGATTTTTTGTTTTTAATCTCTCTTCTCTCCAGTCAACTAAAGAGTCAGAAATGTTTTGTTGCAGCAGTCAGATCTAGTTTTGCTTTTCGTTGGTTTGTTTTGTTTTTGGTATGTCTTGTTGTTTGTTTGGGATTTAGAGTTTTTTTTATCTCATTTTTTTCTGTTTTGTTTTGCCAGTGTGATCTGTGGGTTTTTTCCCCTCCCTGACTTACATATTTGCTCTAATACAAGCCAAGACACAGATCATGATTTTTGAGTGGGATATAAATTAAAGATAACATTTGACTGATCCTCCATTGCTGCCCACTGGAACTGACCTCATCCTGAAAAGCACCCTGGACATTTTATAAGTCTTCTGCACCACAGGGGCCATGTGTAAAGAAGAACAAAAGTGCAATGGCAGTAAGTGTCAATATACTCCTTGCTAGTTTAACCTGGCCAGTACATTGCTATGCAGCAATGAGGATGTGCATTTCACTGGACAGGGGCAGCCAAAGCAGGTATAGAAGGATTCTGGACCATTTGCAAACAGGTATCATTGTACTTTGACTATTTTTCTTAGTAGAATAAAAGTTGTCAGAGACTGGTCTAGCCCCTCCTTGGTGTGTTCCATCTCCTAAACTTCAAAAGCAGAACTTTAATTACTTGTCTTTTAAAGCAGGGAAAAATTCAAAGTAAATCTTCATGTAAACCTTTCATGTTTGCAATATAGCAATATTCCTTCCTTAGCTGAGTCTCTTCTTCTACCTCCATGAGTAATCTGTCCTTTATTTTTCTAATTTTCCAGTTACTTTGACCTAGCAGGTTGTTCCTTGTCATATGTCCTTCCTGTCACATTCCAAATTCCCAGTACTCACATTCTACACATCAGCAGAACTGTATCTGGAACATTTTTACACCTGGCAAAGACAAGTTTAACCATCCCACCATCTTATGTGACTTCCAGGAGCATTATGCTACCTGTTGCGCAGTAATCCAGACAATTCAGAACCCTCATTTATACACCTAGTCAATAAACTCCTGAACTCTTTCTCTTCCTAAAGCCCTACTTCTTTCCTGCATCTTCACATAAATTGTATTTACTCTGATATGGCTATAGCCTACTACAGACTGTGGTTTTAGCCCATAAGGAGAGAGAAGAGATGCACTTTTGCTTCTTTCCAGCAATTTTTGTAGTTTTAAAAAATGTTGTGTGCTTGATTTTTTTTTACTTTTAGCTATGCAATTTCAATTTGGTTTCTGATCTCAGATGCCAGTTTCTAGGAATTTAATTGTTCTTGTAACTTCCTGTTAAATTGTCTCCATCTGATTCAGATCTTTCTTTAAGTGAGTGCTCTACATTCAATATAACCCCTTAGCCTTGAGGCCCTTGAATCTTTATCAAAGTTGAGCAGCATGGAAACCCTACCCCAGGTGCCCTGCTGCCTCCCAGTATGGTATTTGGATTCACCACAGCAGTGTGACATTTTTAACTCATGACTCATCCATATTAGCTGGTGGTTCAATACAACCCCTGACCCTTTCCTGTCTAACAGCTTCCCAGCCAGCTGCTGCTCATCCTTTATTTATGCAGTTGACTCAGCTTGCCTACGTGAAGTATCATGCACTTCCCCCTGCTCCATTTCAGCTCATCTTTCCCAGGTTGCCAAGATCATTTTGAATTCTGCTCTCGTTGTCCAGCCCCTCCAGCTTCCTCTCTCTCCACTTCCTAACACCTTGAGGATGGGGATTATTAATGAGCAATGAGCAGCGCAGGGCAGCTCCAACACCAATCTATTTTCGTAGGAAAACTGATACTTGCCTTCTGTGTAAAAGTTTCAAACAATTTTAAACACACACACACACACAAAGTCCCAGATCCCTCCAGACCATGATTTCTTTACTTTTGAGAATATCAGGAGTGGTAGAGTCAGGAGACTTCCTAAAGCCAAGACAGAATGGATTCAGTGCTTCTTACCTGGCATGTTGTAGAAGTGAAGTAGGTTGGTCTGACACAGCTGCTTTCCCCAAAAAATCTATTCTTTGGATTGAGTTTTGGCCTCACATCTTTCAAAAAGTTATGACTACCTAATATAGCCATATTTTATGGGCTCCTTCCATTTTTAAAGATGGGCATCTTCACAATAATGACCTTCTCTGACAACAGCACACTGACCTTACCTTCTTGCAACTAGATTCAGATCTTGGATACTCTATGTGAGATTATTTGCAACATCGACTTGAATTATTTAGGGGAACAAAATAAACAAGTCATAAAGTTATGATTCTGACTTGACAGTAATATTCGGAAATGGTGAGAAAATTCTTTCTATCCATATTCCCTGATAATTTAAAATATTTTTGAATAAAAAGCTCAATTTTAGGTGTCCAAATTGTCACTATTTTTCTTAATTTAGCCTAAATTCATTATTGTTTTCCCTGTAAAAAATATGCATTTTTTAAGAAAACCTGCCTGTAAGAAAATAATAAAAAAAAGAGTAGCCACTTCAACTCTAGACTGCATAGTCTCAAAACACATATAACTTAATTCAGCATGAATCCACAGTACGTTCCAGACCCATCAAGATAACTTTGCTCATAATGTGATTTTCAGTGTTTGTGAGAATAGGTTATTGGTTAAACAGATGGGGAAAGAGGGGAGCGAGGAGAGCTTTTGAAGTTATGAGATCATAGAAAATTTATTCTGATAGTCGAATCAAGGGACTTGAAAACTGGTGATAAAAAAAAGGATTTTGCAATTTCTCATGTCTAGTTAAATTTGTATCTACTCAGGGCATTACTCTTATACTGCAGCTGAAAAACTTGTAAGACATCCAAGGTTATACTGCAGCAGGGCACCTTCCCTGGCTTCTAATAAATTTAAACTAAGAGGGCCCTGAGATATTGAGACTAAAGCTGAAATAGTATTCTGTCTGACATGTTAAGGAGAGCAAATGATCCTACCCGAAAGGATGAATTTTGCTGAATGGGCACTCTGCTAAAATGTACTTAAAGTGATGCCAAAACAAATATTCATATTTGTGGCTGCAATTATCATTTATATTCAGTATAAAGCACCAGATAGAACAGAAGAAAAATAAACTTTAATAGATGGGATATTCAGAAACTGCAGCACCAAAGGATAACTAAAAGCTTCAAGTCAGTTAGCAAACAGCTACAAAGAAAGAAATTAATTCTTTAGTTTTGACTCAGCCAGGGGGCACAGGGGTTTTTTGAGAGCTATCCCAGGATCAGCCTCCAGCTGTGTGCCCTGGCAGAGGCCAGGTGCCCAAGGCAAAGGGGCATGGACATAACCACCTGCCCCCAAGATGCTTTGATTTCAGCTCTTCCCCTGGCTGGCTGGTGGCCAGAAACTGCACTTCTCTTGCCTTGTAAGATGTCCTTCATCCCTCAAAAGCTGCAGTGACAGACAAATTTCCTGCTCTTTCATTCCAAGAGGTTCCCTTTCTCCCCTGGCACAAAGGACATAATTTGTATCATTTTGCATCCGCGGGAGTTCTCATTAAAACCTGTGGACCACTGTCACTGTGATTATCCTGCTTTTCTAAAATTAAGGGCATGATTAGAGGAAAATAAAAAGTGTTCATGGCTTTCTCAGAGTAATAAACACATACACAAATAAAAAGATAAAACTCTCTCAGTTTCTTAGAGAATTTCCACAGACCAAATGAGTATAATTCTGCTTGCTTGATCCCAAATAAAAGCAAAATATCCCTCTTTTGTCACAAGTTTAGCATGCTATTGATTGCTGTTGTCATCACAACTATTATCTAGAGACAGAGGTAGTAAAAAACAATTCAAATTTTAAAAGTGCTGGTATGTGCCAACAAATGTTTGTGTCAAAAAGATCAAGCAAGGGGCTATGAGAAAGCTGTAGAAGTTTAATAATCAAATACTGATACAGGTATTTAAGTAACTAAATGCAGAGATACATATCTTTTTTTTATCACTTCAACAATTTTGATGTCAACTGTTTTACCCCACTTAAAAAGTCAGACTTGCAATTTTATTCAGCCTCACAAATCACATATCTACATCAACAGCATCATGGACTCATATGTAGGTTGGACTTGTATCCTGTCCCAAACCCACAGACCAAATTCCTCCTTCTGTCAAAGGGGTTTAGACTTCAGTCAAACTACAGGTTGCTTTTTTTTAGACAAAGAATTCTCTCTTCTAAACACTAGACCAACACTAACAGTAAAACAACAATAATAATGATAAAATTCAGCAAAGCATAAAAAGTTGTAGAACAGTAATAGTGGTGATTTTGCCATTTTTATGAGGCACTAATCTAGTTGTCTCATACGGAAACAGATTATGGTCACATAAAACAGCACAATGGATCTATGGTATAATGACTTTAGTAAGTACAGCAGCAGCTTTACCACAGCTCCTCTCCTGACAAATTGTATGATGTAGGATGATAAGGATAAACATAAAATCAATCTAAATTTTATTCGATTGTGATTTCCACCTTATCAGGACAGAAAGAGACCACAAGAGAGCATGAAGTACCAAAGACAAATGCAAAAGCTCGACCTATAATAAAAGACAAGCTAACACTTTCAGCTGCCTAACTGTAAAAATATTTCAGCAGATGCACAGAGCACTAAAAGTATTTATACAATTCATGCAAAGTAACAGCTTTAAAAGCAAGTCATCAGCTATACAATAGGAAAGAGTAAAAAGGCGGAATTAAGTAAATGGAAGTACTTCCTCAGAGGCTGTCATTTATATCAAATCAGCTTGTTTCCTTTCTCTGTATGGAAGGATATCATACCACATATTTTATGCCAGCCTAGGAAAAAAGGTACAATTAAAATTTTTCTTGATGGTGTATTTTTTCTACTTTGTGTACAAAGGAATAATTATACATATTTCATTTTATCTTATATATTCATACAAAATGGATGTTAACAGAATATGACTCAGTATCCCAAATATGCATAGTATAAAGACTGATAAACAATAGAGAGTGGTTGTATATATTTATTGGGGTTCTGCTCCAATGTTCAAAAATTTACTTAATTCCTTCTTGCATCAGGTACCAATGTAATATCATAATATTACCTCTATGTTTTTTTGGTAAAAATTTGAATTTAAAGATCGAAGAAGGACCTGCTTTTATTTTAGTGATTGCACAGTATGTAACAGTGTGAAATCCTGATCTGCAATTGTAGTGCCTCATTTCTAAATACCACTGTACTTCTAGATAAAACCTGAATCTTTCTGATCATTGATGATGGGACTGTGAAAATTGAAGTCACTTCCAAAGTTTTCTAAACTTCTCATTGGAGTTACAGTTCTATTTCAGAGTCATTAAAAAGCAGTTTGGAGGGACTGTAACATAATAGTTATTATTGTGCTGTGCTTCAATAGCATTGCAATTTTTGACAGAGCCTTATGATGTACAATCTGCAGGTATATGAATATCCTTGCAAAATCAACCCTACTTGGTTCCATTTAAATGCTGCTTTGAGTTTTAGATGCTCCTGCTGCTTCCAAAAACCATTTCCCTCAAACACCTCCCATGGTTGTATGGCAGGCCCTCATAGAAGCTGTAATCAAGACTATCTCTCTGCTCCCCCACACTGCTAAATTACTGTTTGTGTTCCAGGATTAAGACCTTTATGCACTAGGAAAACAAATACAGTGCCTGCCCTGAAAAGTCTATAAACTGAAAGATAAGTTGTGCAACTTTCTAACCTAGCTGGTTCACAAGCCTGCTCTGAAAATGGCCTCTCAAGCATCTGAAAGTGCTAGAAGCTTACTCTCCCAAATATTCTCTTCCACATCTTCATCCTAGCAACTCCATGAGTCAACTGCTACCTTGTATGCTTTCTAATACACCAGTCACAACTGTTCACCATTGTCTCCTCATATTGGTTGATTCTGTCTTCAGACACAGGGGTTTTATAATAGTACTATGAAAATTTGTCTGATGAATGAACAGAAGCAGGAACACAACAAGTGCTATAAATTACAGATGTTTTCAAGCCCTGCCTCCAAAACTGTGGCTTAAAGAGGTGAGTGAGATGCTGATTTTGGAAGGGGTTGAATATGAGAGTTCAAGGAGACTTTAGCAAGATTTTTATATACTCAGCTTTACAAAGAATCAGTTTGCACTTGGATACTTTCAGTCCTCTTCTGCAGGAATTTAGCTCAGAGTTTGTTTGTTTTATATAGCCTCGTCTATTGCTGCAGCTTATAGCCATAATTGTAATAAAAATGATAGATGACAGGTGGAAGGGAACATTTCGGGCATTGTGTTACTCTAAGCAGAGTAATGTCAAATAGCAATGTCTCTGGTGAGACTGGGATAAAAAAAAAAAAAGACTCCTTGGTTGAAACCGGACTTGATAACAGTTTTACATGCAGACTACCTGGTGGAACACCACAAAATGTCTCAAGAATGCAAGGGATGCCTTGGATCGCGTACCCTGTGGAAAGAGACAGACTGAAGACAAGTAAATGGCGGAAGATATAGGGTTTTATTAGAAGAAGCTTCCACGTTCAAACCCAGGGGGTTTGGCCTTCAGGTCAGGAATTTACAGGGTTTATATACCTGCTTTTAACATCAAATCAGAATTCTCATTTCTCTTTAATGCCCACCCAAAAGTTCTGCCAATCTACCCCCTTCGTCATGGGGGGGGCGGTTGGGCCTTCTCCTGCTGTTTGTCTTCTGTTATCTTGCAGGTGTCTGCTGAAAAACATCTCGGTCTTGACAAGGCCTACCAGCTTGTGAGAAAGGCACTTTAATACTCAGACTTAAGATCAGAGCAACTCAGCAGAGACTATATGATTCTAAAACCTTCTAAAATTACATTAAATTCTTAGGCTTCACAAGGATCGAACGTGTAGGACATTAAAATGCACATATCCACCAGAATCTGAAATGTAAATAAAGGAATCTGTTTGTTAGCAAATAGAAATCCAGATAAATATATATGCCACAAATGACTAAAAGAGTACCTCAAGAGTTTTAGCTGTTGGATTTTCTTTGCTTCTCAACCCTCCCTTACATTTTCCTTCTCTTTTACATGATTAGAAGTAAGGCTATGCGGCCTTGGCAGCACGATGGTATTGCTGAGGTTTGCAACAACCAGGCAGCTGTCTAGCAGCCAGATACACTGACACAGAAGCAAAGTTATGTTACTTTTATGTAAATTCCATCTTTGACCTGCATGCAGCTGACGGTGCATATTTTATTGTGTTCCCTGGGTTTTCATTAGACCCCTTGTCATTTGCTGAAAGGTTTTTTAACTTCATTTAAATCTCATTGTGCCTCAGAAATGTCAATAAATGTCATTGTTATCATCAGTTTTGTCCTGGGTTGACTTTTCTGAGTTTTCTGTCTTTGGATTTGATTAAAATTGGGAAATAAATAGCGAATAACATATTGATTGCAGGCTGGGAAAGGTTGCAGATAATTTATTATCTGGTGAGCATGATACCAAGATTTTTTGTACCTGAATCTTCAGGCTAAGAAAATTCATTCTGATGGGAAAGTGGGGTTTATAGCTATTCTTTAGTGCAAAGTAGTTTTTCAAGTCTTTGCTTGGTCATCTATAGACCATAAATCAAGTTAAGATCAATGGTTGTTACCTCATACTGTTAGTTTAGCAGACCTTAAAAAAGAGGCTATTAGAGATTATTAAACCTGAAATCAAAATGCCTTGCTTATGGAGGGGAACAAAAACCCCCCAAACAAATAAAAAAAGAAAAAAAACCCCAACAGACACTGTCTGTGAACATTAATCTAAACCATAATTCATTGTATTAGCAGTAATTTTATTATATTCCTTTATACAGCCTTACAGAAAAACAGGTATTTGGAGCTATATGTCCTAAACTGACATTTTTACATTCTCCAATATTCCATCACTATCCAAGAGAATAAAAACTCAACTCACCGGCACATGCTTCTGCACTTTTCATCATACCAATGAGCCCTCAAGAATGTTTCTGCTTTCAAATCTTTCCATGACTGTGAAAATCTGAACATAACAATGGTGATGATTTATAGAAAGCAAAATGAGACAGAACCAGATAAGGCATCAATCAACTTCTTCAGTCTTTCCTGTTTACCGCTCAGAGAGTACCTGTTCTAATGCCCATTTAGTCTCGAGAAACTCATTTACAATTTCAATAGTAATTACAGTTAGAGACTTTGCCTCTAACTGCTGTCACAAGAGGAGATTGCTGGTATTAACTTCAAACCAAATTAGTAATCAAAAAACATATTAATATGTCTGGTGGGTTGAAAAATCACCATTATATTTTATTTCCCTGAAATACCAAGAGTGCTGCTGTTTATTAAAAGTATGGGACAGTTCATGTGAGCAACTGTTCCATGACAAAATAAGAAAGATGGCCAGAATGACCAGAATGCCAGTACAGAGCTCCTGGTGGAAGCTGGACCCTGAAAACAAAACCTTTCCCCACCTTTGGCCCCCAGAATCATAGTAGCCATTCTATGGCTTCAATGGGCTTGCAGGCTGGATGCCAATGAATGTCATTGATGCTAATTCCCAGCAGCTCAGAAGAATATATTATGCTACTACAGAACTAGCTGAGACACCCCATTTGTATCATCTCTAAGTCCCTGACAATCTTTAATCTGCTCCTTCTCACTCCACTAAAAGTCACAATCCACTGCTGCCTGTTTCTCAGACCGAACATTTTGCATCATATGTGATCATTTGCTGAGCAGGTTAAAACTGGTTCTGTGATTACTATAGCATCGGATTCAAAAGACCTTGAATTATTCAAACAGTCCTCTAGATTGAACAGGCCTGGCTCCCCATATAGCAAGTGCAGAGTAACAGCAATACATAACCAACCAACATAGTAAAAGGCACCTGTTTAGGCATGTTAGTCCTAAGTTAACAGTAATATGATCTTATATTTTCTATATAGTAATCATTCCATGTAAGAGATATAGATGAACAATGCTCAGAAACATTTATATACCCAGGATATCCATGTAATAACAGTTTATTATGTATAATATAAGCCTGTCCCTGGCTTCTGGTCAGATTTTGCATGTGTGTCCACAGTCAGGAAAGCTGCCCCTTTAAAGTGTAACTGCCAATCAAACAATGCATTAACAGATGATTATTAGTAATACAACATAAGCCATTCTACTTGTATTGAAAGCCCCAAATTCAGTACCTCTGGAACATTTAAAACAAAAACAATTAAATGGTGCAATATGATAGGATTAAACTTAATATTGCATTTACACAGATTAAACTTGTTTTCATCCACAAACTTCGTGAGTGCTGCAGAACAGAACTGACATTTATTAAAGGGAAGGACTCTTGTGAAAAAAGGACTAGCCAGAAGAGTTGTCTCACTGATAAAAGATAAACTATCTAGAGACATGATGCCCTCACATAAGGCAAAATGAATTTTGTTCTGTGTTTTATTCATTTGTAATATAAGGGGGTCGTGGTGCACTTACTGAGAGCCCAGATGATTGTATTGCTCTTGAGCTATTTCTTTTCCACTAATGTGAAAACAGAAATGTAAATCATGTAGGGAAAATAGCCCAGGTCTGAAGGTGAGTAAAACAGCAAACAGAGCACAAAATCGTCCCTGTGCTTCCATTTCAAGCTGAACTATGACATTAGCCTGTGAACCTTGCTTTCCAACCTCATTCCCTCTGTATCCAGATCATCCCTTCCACCAGCAGGCTCCTAATGGCATTGTTAAAGAAGAAACAGACTCTTACATGCAGTCCTTTGGGGACAGATTCTATAAAAGTAAATAAAAGATAAATGTTAGTGAAATTGTTGTTTCTTCCCCCAAATTATTCAGACAGTGCCAATGACCCAAGCAACAAAAGACTACTACACATTGTCAGTTGCAATAAACAGGCAAAGACACTAGACAGTTATTTTGCATAGAAACATATCAGATGTTTCACTTTCCAACATTTCTAGCCAAGGTAGAAAGGGATTTTTCAAAAATTTCTGAGAGATTTCAGCAACCCACATTCCATTGAAACAAATGGGACTTTTACTCCTTCTTGCTTTTCATTCTCCTCAACAAGTCTAATACATAATTTTTAACATTTTTGTACCTTGATTATGAATATCTGCAGTGTTTCCCAAGGTACAATTGGACTTAGCAAGCTTCCTACCCAAATCCTACTGTCCAAATATTAATACATTCTAGAAACTTGAAAAGACTAAGTTCATATGCACCAGTTTCATACCCTGACCACTAAGCTGCCCTCAAGCATTTGTACTTGGGGGAAGAATATGTCAGTGTCTGTGAGAATGAAACCTCACTGGTACAGGCAACACACCTGGCTCATAAAAATACAGAGCATGATCACTAGAACTTCATTTCTGTGAAGTTCACACATATCTTGAATTGCTGATAATTAGTGTAAGATATCTAAGGGAAAAGATAAGCAAAGAAAAATCTTGGAACAAGGGCTTTGTTACATGAGTATTATTTTGTGTTTCTGCTGCAGTATCTCTTCTTTTCATCATGGTATTTCAGGCAATGACAAACCCTTTCACCTTAAAAACAATCAATGGGAAGTTTCAAATAGTATGTGGAGGTGGGTGAGGTACATATATAATTTTTTTTCTGATTTCCCAAAGCACCCACTTAGCAATGATTCCATAACATCCCATCTACTCACTGGGCAGCATCTGTATTTTAAACTACAACACTGCATCACTTCAAAGCTAGAACACAATAAGAATGCTCCCTACACTCATGATCCAGTGCTAATGCCTGCTGCTGCTGACACAGAGGCAATGCCCAATCAACTGTCTGAGCAAAATGTTGACAGACCCCAGAGATGCTTCTCTGCCCTTACCATGATGAGAGGGCAAAAGGAGAAGGAACAGAGTCCATTAACAACTTTAGGGGGGATGTCAAGGGATTAAATATTGTTCTGAGCTTGGTACAAGATGTGGAACGGCTCACAGCTCCTGCTGATCCACTGGGAAGAGAGAAGCAGCCTGCAGAGATAGATAGTGAGGAAGAGGCTGTAGAGGAAAGATGAACAAATGGTCCTGCAGAAGAAGAGCAGGATTTAGTCTAAAGTTTTAAGTACAAGTGTTGAGAAGAAACATATAGCTGTGTTGTCACACATGCTCCTACCTGAAGGCCTTGAAGGGTGCAACACACTCTTGCAGCTCTCCCTGAGCTCAGCATCACTGATCAGTGATGCTCAGCCTGTTTCTCTTGGTTTTCTCTTTACCCACTGCCAGTGAAAATACCCAGAGTATGAGGAAGCAGTGCCTGTCCTGTAAGAAAATGCAGAGTTTATCCGCTTGACTGAGTAACACAAAGCCATAATTTAGTTCCCTGTGACTAGCTGAAGCTTGATGTTCATCTTCGAAAAGGAATCTGGGAAGCTCTTATCAGGCAGATGTCTTCTAAGGTCCAGGTGTGTCAGTGAGCAGAATGGCTTTCCTTGCACACTTTATTACAGTCAAACATCTGGTTCTTAGCCCTTCTCTGTCTTGCAGACCCCTGCATATTTTCATTGTTCATTTCACTAAATCACCTTCCTTTTTAGATAAGTTGTACTTCAGAAAACCCTTATCCAACTCTGAGTATTGTAAATTTTGCTGAAATTAATCCAACCCCTTAATCAAGCAGAGAAAAAGTGCATCATTCCTACACTGTTTTAGTGAATGTCACAGAGTGTATAACAAAAGAAATGTTTAATTACAATGTCACTAAGGCTTATTCAGACCCCCACCCTCCTCCTCATCCCAGTACAATAGCAATAATCAAGATAAACAGGAAGCTGGTGTTTATAAATCAATTAATACATCAATTAATGTACTGCTTAATATGCTGCCTAGAGCAGCTATTACTGGCAGTACATGCCTGTTAATTGCTTCCTTCCTACTCTACTGGCTCAGTGGGAATCTATTGGCAAAAGGCACCTCTTATATTCATTTCACTGATATTAAGGAAGATGCTGGACTGTTACATCTGTGGGTGGTGGCATGAAATAATCCATGAGCCTCCCTGTTCCGCTGCCTCAAGAGAAAATATCCTCCTACCAGAAACAGAGGGTGAAACACATTGCTTTGCAACATAAGACGTGCAGTCAAGGACGTTACATCTCAGACTGCATCCCAGCCAGCCCCTTCTCCCCTGACAGCAGCATCAAGGCCTGCTGAGGGACTGCATAAGTCACAATACCAGCCTGAAAATTGATGCTATAGGATGTGTGTGACACATCAACAGGGGCCCTACACCTTTCAAAAACTGCTAAATGAGTATTCTGTGAAGTAGCTGTGAATAATTGCAACCTGTTTTCCCTCAACACAGCAGCACACCACAAATCAGAAATTAGCTTCGGAGGTGTAGTCACAGAAGTCACAAAGAAGTTAATGTCACAGTAGAGTAAAGGACCTTATGAACTCCTTCCTGACCATCAGTCTCCTATTTTAGCCCTGATGCTTTTCCTGAGATTCACTTCCTTTAACTGTCAGTACTTAAAATACAGACTTACCAATCAAGACCAAGCTTAATTGCTAGTGAAACTTGACAATACACCTTGGAAAAGTCTGTCACTGGTGTAAAACATATTCCTGTTTTTAGCTCTGATGCAAAATACAACAGTGACCTGTAGTTTTAAGTAAAATTTTAAGCTTTTAACTATACATTTTAACACCCCCACACACTTGATTGTTCAGCATTAGTTAATGCAGCTGTCAGTAACTATAAAGTATAGCCTTACATTACAATGACACGAGTTATACATTTGGATTAGAGCTGAGATTTCAGGAGGGATGAGGTTGGGATTTGGTTCAATCTCGGGCTTCCACTAGAATACTGTGAAAAAAACATACAAACAAACATTTTTTAATGTTGCTGGGGATTTTCATGTGTTTGTTTTGAGTTGGTTTGGTTTTTTGCGTTTTTGTTTTGTTTTTTTTGTTTGGTTTTTTTTTGAGTAAAGAGTTGGTTCTTTGTGGTTTGTTTTGGTTTTGATGTCTCTCCATGTAACAGAAGGGAAACAGCACTGGCTAAAAATAGATTTATTCACTTCCAATCTCCATCTTGCTTTCATCTTTTCTTTTTCTGCTTTCCCTCCCTGAAGTGGGAAGACAGCATCTTAACTTTCATTATTGCAAAAAAAAGGATAAATAACATTTTTTTTTCCCTATGAGAGGTTACCATAGGCTAGCAATCAAGTTCAAATTCTACTTAGCTACATAATTATTCTAGTTAAGTTATTTTACCTTGAGCATATGACATATTGATTCATTGGCTTTCTATACAATTAGACTGCAATAAATCAAAGTAATTTGCTGCTATATTACATGCAGACACTTATATGAAGTCTTGTTATCTTCGATCTGCCACAAAAACTTTTGTACCTTTGTACATGCAAGAAATATATAATAGTCTATGGAAATAATTTGTCTACTTTTAAATTCTGAGACACAGATTTTTTGCACAAATCTTCAAAAAGTTTATGTCTTTAGAGTCAGCTCTTCAATAAAAAACCAGCAAGTCAGAGACAAACATAAAACACAGTAATAACAACAAATTAATATTGAATATTCTTCACACACAAAAAAACAAACAAACAAACCACACCAAAACTCAAAACCCTTAAAAAATCCTAAAACAGCAAATGAAAAACAGATTGTGAAGTCCATGAAGGACTCAGATGTGGATAAATTGACTTCAGTCATCATCAGATAAGGTGTTAACTCTGAATGTCTTTATTAAGTGAGTCAAAGAAGAAGAAGATAAATACACACCATAATATACTAGAAAACAAATGGGAAAATAAGATATTCTGAAGCCGTGAAATTGGTGGCAAATTTGGAATGGCTGGTACTTTCAAAAGCCCTCTGTATTGAATGAGCACTGCTTCAAATGAATGGCAAAGAGCTCTCAGCAGCTGAGGGATATGAGCTTGTTCAGTACTCAACAACTTTGAAAAGCTCTTTCTGTAGCTTACAAAACCCATCAATTTTCAAACTTGCAAAACACTGACTACATTAAACTTCCATATCCAAAGTCCTGGGTTTTCAGCACAGGTGCAGTTTTCAACAACTCTGGTGCTTTTAATGAGATACTTACCAAAGAATCCTTTTTGTCTCAAGTTAGCCACATAAAAAAAAAATTATTTGAAACATCATTGTAGCCTATGCAATCTCAGCACTGGAAACAGGGGCAACATTTGAAAACTGAAGGAGCACATTCCCAAGCAAAAAAGTGGGTATATAGTCATGGTTTGGAGCATGATAGTTGGCTCCAGATTGCAACATAAGAAAATAACTTTAAAGCCTCACCATCCACTCCCTACTGGTGAGAACACCTTCTCCTGGATATTTTTTCCCCAGCATCAAAAACACAAGGCTATTTTTATTCTAAAATGAAACTATTTCATAGGAAGGGACTGGTTTGCATCATGAAGTTTACTCTGTATTTTTCAAGGGATTTTAATAAAATTTGTCACCTTTCGGAAATACACAAGGCATTGAAGTTCTGTAAAAAACATCCTTTCATAGAAATTAAAAATTAACCCATAGTTACACACAAATGCACTTCTTAAAGAAAGAGATGTAAAGACTCAGGACTGATGCTACCTGCTGTACAGCACCAATAATTCAGTTGAAAACTAGGTGAAGAAAAAAACTTTACATAGACATTTACCTTAGATTCCTTGACCACCTGACAAGGTTTAAAAGAGTTCATTGACCTTAAGGCCACGATTCCACACAGAAACATGATATCCTGGAGAACAATAGCTTACACAATCAAAAATTTTCTGTTCCTCTGTGAACTTTTCATTAATGGACTTCACAAAATAAAATTTGTCTAGTTTGGAGATGCTACTGATTTTCAAACAAAACAAAGATATATTGGAGGAGGTACTGGCATGATTCACTGCTGGTTCTGAACTTAGACATTGTGCTGGTTTAAAGGCAAACCAGCAGGGGAAATGAACTCACCACGAGAGAGATAATAAGTCAGAGCTAAAATTTAATAATAATATTACAATAACAACACTGACACAAAAGGGAAATTGCTTTCAACTCACAAAAACCCAGCAGTATAACCCAGTGTCCTGGGGCACAAACCCAAGGGGATTTGTTTGCCCTTGTGCTGAGACCCCTGTGGCTCCCCCAAGTCCAGAGCAAAAGGAAATGAAAAACCTGTTGGTGCAGGCGAGGGCTGTGGTCTGGGCGAGAGCGGGGATCTCCTCCTGTCGAGGTCCTGCTGCTGCTCTGGATCCGACAAGAAGTTCCCAAGGTCTTCTTACCCACCCCTTATGTACCCTCAGGGAGCACCCAGTCCCTCCCCCTGGGTGGGGACTCACACAATGGGTGATTGACTCTGGGAGCCAGGGGGTTTTGCTGAACTGTTGATGGCCCATTAGCAGCTCCGCCCCCCTCAGGCTGGGTGTGAAGGTGATAATGGCTCCCTGGGCAGCTGCTGCTAATGGCCCATTGTCCTTGGGGAATGAATAGAGGGGGTAGAATACACAGCTTGGATCACCCCCACACAGTGTTAGCTGGTCCCTCCTGCTGAACTAGGACAGATATAGAGGGCACATTTCTGGATATGAGTGTGAAAGAGATAGCAAGGCAATGTTAAAGGAGAGAAGAAGAATTTCCATATACAATTTTTAGGAGAAGTCAGAAGAGGACAGGAAAAAAAAAGGTAAAGAAAATCTTTGTTCCAGCAAATAGAGAAAGAGATAACAATAGCCAAGATTAAGAAAAGAATGGAAAAGAAACAAAGAATTACCATAGTTAACTTAGCATGACTATGGGCACATATTGATAAGCCTGTCATGAAGAGAAATGGAGGGCACAGCAGCATTTTGCCACTCTGGGATTAAAATTGGCACATAACGCAAACATACAGAATTACTCAAACACACACTTAAAACCACTAGTGAATGCTCATAATTTTATAAATAACAAAATAGTAAGAGACAGGACATGTAGTCAAAAAGCAGACTGATTTATATGCTCCACTGAGAAAGCCTCTTAGTGCTGATGACAAGAAAAGAAATCACTTGACTGAAAATGGACGTGCCAGTTCTATATAGAAAAGATTTTCAGAGCCATGGACCATTACAGTGTCTCCTATGAGGAGAAGCTGATGTTACACTTCCTTATCAAGCAGAAAAGGTACCAGTCTCCTGACTGAACTAATGCATTACTTCTGAATAGCTCCAAATCTTGCTTCAAATCTACTGCATTGCTCTTACCAAGCAGCCCTAAATCCATCACAAGTTACTACTGAAATGTGAAATGGTGAGAGAAGTTTGTTGGTAGAACCCAGAAGACAGAAAGAGAAGAATGACTTCACTTTCCACCTGCAAGAACCAGTTAACATGTTCCTACAGATGACTAATCAGAGACAAGATCATGAAAAAAAATATTTCTTCTGGTAAAATGGATCAGGATAATTACAGTTACCAATTGACAACATTGTTATATTGCAGGGAAAAAAAAATCAGACACTAAAACAAAACACAAGATCGTCAAAAATAACATGTGTTAATACTATCCAGAAGGCCAATGGGGAATTAAAACTACTTTTATAAATACAGATTGTTCAGTCTTTAATGATTTGAGCCTGTAAAGCACTATAAAATGTTAAGAATAGACCAATGGTTGTTCTCCCAATAACAGTATGTCTTTCTCCATCAGTGCACAGCTTTGCCTAAAATAAGGTGGTTTTTTCTCCCACTCTCTCCTCTTGCATAGTTAATTATGTACACACTCTCCAAAGTTATCATCATTATCTCTTAAGAAACAGCGATTTAGTGTGTTTAAATCACTCAACACTCACTATTAAAATTATAGCCATAGGAGAAAAAAAATAACTATCTTTTGTTCTATTCCTTCTTTTTAATACTCTAAATGTTCCTTCATATGGAGGAAGATACAAATGGGAGCTTTCTCTGTATTTTTGATTATCTGCTGTTGTAACAAGTGTTCTGGGGATGTTAATTAAAGACTGCAATGCCTCCTGTCCCTGGCCAAGGTCATTAACATAGCAGAACAGACATTATTTTCTGTGTCTCAGAATTGGAAAAGCTGTACTTATACAGCTTTTAGTTATTGTCATTTGTTTAACACTCTGCCATCCAGACAGACTGTTAGGCACAAGCTGTGGGCCTCATGAATTTCGCCAAGGCCAAGGGCAAAGTCCTACACCTGGGTTGGGGCAATCCCAAACACAAATGCACTCTGGGCAGAGAGTGGATTCAGAGCATCCCTGAGGAAAAGGACTAAGGGTTCTTGACTGAGAAGAATCATAGAATCATAGAACTGCTTGGGTTGGAAAAGACCTCCAAGATCATCAAGTCCAACCCTTGGTCCAACTCCAGTCCCTTTACCAGATCATGGCACTCAGTGCCACAGCCAATCTCAGTTTAAAATGCTCCGGGGATGGGGAATCCACCCCCTCTCTGTGCAGGCCATTCCAATGCCTGATTACTCTCTCTGCAAAGAATTATTTTCTAATCTCCACCTTAAATTTCCCCTGGCAGAGCTTGAGCCCGTGCCTCCTTGTCCTATTGCTGAGTGCCTGGGAGAAGAGACCAACCCCCACCTGGCCAGAACTTCCCTTCAGGTAGTTCTAGACAGTGATGAGGTCACCTCAGAGCCTCCTCTTCTCCAGGCTAAACAACCCCAGCTCCCTCAGCCTCTCCCCATAGGACTTGTGCTCCAGTCCCTTCACCAGCCTTGTTGCTCTTCTCTGGACCCACTCCAGCCCCTCAATATCTTTCCTGAACTGAGGGGCCCAGAACTGAACACAGTACTCAAGGTGTGGCCTCCTCAATGCAGAGTCCAGGGGAAGGATCACTGCGCCGGGGCCTGCTGGCCATGCTAGTTTTGATCCAGGCCAGGATCCCATTGGCCTTCTTGGCCACCTGGGCACACTGTTGTCTCATGCTGAGCTTCCTGTCACTCAGTCCCCCCAGGTCCCTTTCTGCCTGGCTGCTCTCCAGCCACTCTGTGCCCAGCCTGGAGCGCTGCAGGGGGTTGTTGTGGCCAAAGGGCAGGACCTGCACCTGGCCTTGTTGAACTTCATTCCATTGGAATTAGCCCAGAAGCTCAACATGACCTGACAATCTATGTTTGCAGCTCAGAAGGCCAACCATATCCTGGACTGCATAGAAAGCAGTGTGGACAGTAGATGAAGGAGCATCCAGCTCTGGGGCCCAACCTAAGAGAGCTGTGGACCTGCTGCAGTCAGACCAGAGGAGGTCCAAAAAGATGACCAGAGAGGCACCTCTCCCATGATGACAGGATGAGAGACATGGGGCTATTCATCATGGAGATGAGAAGGCTCTGGGGAATCCTTGTTGCTGCCTTGCAGAACCTAAGGTAGTTCTACAAAGAAGCTGGAGAGGAAACTGTTCCAAAGGCATGATGACCATCATAAGTATATTTTGTGAAGTTGAAAACAAAACCCTTAAATGATCTTTGAACAAAGCTGCCTTTGACATATTAATTCAATCTTTACTGTTAAGACTTCTAGCTGATTTCCTGTGCAACAGATGTAAGACTTTTATGCAATTCCTAGCTTGTTTCCTACAATACATAAATGACAGCATATCTTAAGTACCATTTCTGCAGTGTGCAAGCCACAAAGTGTTTTTCAAGTAATCATGAAATCTAAAGTGGCTTGCTTACCATGACTGAGTAATGTATTCTAGAGATATGAGTGCTTTTGTATATATAACATTGTGATTTTCTCTTTGATCTCAGCTATCACATTTAGAAGTATCCTAATCTTGGAGTTTTAGAGCTCAACTTGAAAGTTTATCAAACAAAGTCTTTAAGACACATACACATACAATTGTATATACCACATATTCCAATTTTTTTTTACTTTTGGTTATCACCAGCCTCTACCATTCCATGATAGTTCTGATTAATGGCCACATCTCTTAACTGTGCTTCAGACAGCCCATTTTAAAAACAGTCACTGCCTCCTTAAAGTGTTGTGAATTTTACAGCTTATTTAAGGCAATTATCAAACAGGAATGGAAAAAAGCATCCCCAACAATACTGTACATATTGCAATAAATTATGTGCCCCTGTAGAAAACACGATATTTGGAATAGTTTCAAAATTAAACTGGCTCCAACAAAAACAAATTCTTTTTACTGAACAAGGACCACGTCAAAAACTCTGTAAATTCAGGGTAGCAGAATCCATGTTTCAAACTTTTTACTCTGATTCTTTCTTTTAAGGATAATGAGTTGACTGACATACTCCCCAGAGGGACAGACTGCTGAAACTGATAATATCACAAGCAGCTGAGCACATTCTTTCACTAACTATGCAAAATTGCTGGGTATTGTCGGGTATTCCTCTGCTGGTGCTGACAGTAATGATTACCTGGTTTTGCACAGCTTCAACCACATGGGGGAATCACATTTTACTGTCTTCAATTTTCAGCTGATAATCTCATACACGAGCATATTTAATATCCTCTTGATTTGTACCAGAACACCCACTAATAATTTCTCAAGCACACATTTTCAAATCCTTGCACTTGAGGACTTCACAGGTGGGGGGTAAATTACAAGAATTTGCCTTCTAAAGATTTATCAGAAGTGCTGCTAGCCCCTACTTGTGTGACTCACTGTCCATGCCATATTATAGACCTAGAATTACAGGATCTACTATAAATCTTAATTTTCTGGGCTTCCTCGTGGGAACAGATCTTGCATCTGGAAACAAATACACAGCCTTCTGCAAACCATGAACATCTTTTTCTCCCTATCACTACCCTGTGGGGGGCATGTCCCCAAAGAAACAAAAGAATAAACCTCACAATATCTAGATGTTTAGCCACTATGAAGTTTTCACTGTTGTTACCAATGAGCTGCCAATCCAGGCTTGGTGACTTCAGTAACATATGCATCATTTTGTAATGATCCCCAAAACTGTAGGCATGTCTTTCTCACAGGGAACTGTAATGACAGGCTATATGGGCTCTAGAATTGTTGATGACACTTTCAACTTCTGTCAAATCACCTCCAAAAAAGTCATGAGGTCTTATCCCTTTCTCCAGACCTGTTTTGACAATAAAATGACACTAATAGCGGATTGTTGCTCTAACTATCTAGATAACATGTCATAACTTTGTTAGAACATCTGTTATTAATTTACATTGGGAAACAGCCAACCAAAACTGATGGGTTTTTTTCCAGCACAGTTCTTGCTGTGTGGATGCTTTGGAAAAATGATGTAGACACTGTTTACTTGGTGCATATTTAGACCTTTTCAATGACTGAACCAGGAGTATGTAAAGCATCTGAGAGGACAGTTCTGCTTCTTTAATTGCAGTCAACATGTTAACCACATTATCTGTGGAAGCAGATGGGTTCTGACAATACATTTTCAAATCTTACTGAAATGCAACGCTAGGCAACACAACTGAGGTTGTGATCATTCAGGTATCAGCATGATCTGACTTGTTCAACCGTCTTTTTTTGCAACACAAAATCTTGATCTGATGTTAACTGGTTTTGTAATTTTTTTGTAATATTTTTTATTGTCACTCAAGACACTGTGGCCCTAGAAGTTATGAAAGGCACATCAGAAGCTTCTGATGTACTTTGGCCTTTGATTTCTACACAGACATATAAAAACATTTACAAAGAGTTCCTTCTGGGAATGTAACACTGGTACCGAATTTTATGTACAGGCAACTAAATTCTTTCTTTCAACCACAGAACAGAAAAGCAAACACAATAAAGGGTTTATATTCCTTGTGATCAACTTCATTCCACAGTTCATGCCCAAGTTCTGATAACTTGCTTCTCCAAACTGTACACAAGTTGATTCAATTCTAGGTTCTTAAAGAAAACCCATCAGTTTCCACCAAATCAAAATGGATTTGTTTCAAGGGCAGTTACCTACATTTCATTGTGGATAAGACTGCGCTGCTTTGGTTCTCACTATCTGTAGTTCTTCAATATTATATCACAGTATCTTCTGCATCCTAAAATCTCTCTTTCCTTCTGTATTTTAAAGCATGCAACTCAGGTATTTGGTTTTCATGGTAAGGAAAAAAAACCCCAACAACCAACCAAACCAATCCTAAACTTCTTTTATAGGCTTCTTTAACAACATTTCAGATATTTTGAATTATGCAAGAAACCAGAAACACACAAATAACCTTGTTTAAGGTGCAACAGTGGGACCTGGGGGAAGTCTGCATCAACTTCTAAGCAGTGCTGAGACACTTGCCTTCCAGAGCAATTCCACATTTTTATCATCAGAGGCATTATTACGGTAGTGCTGGCTTTTTGAACTCACGTTGCCATAGCAAATACTGCATATTTTCTCATTATTATTTATGCTTTGAATGCTTCTGTAGGCAATTATTTCAAAACTAAGGTATTTGCATTTTTAAGGCTGAAATGATGTTGTGGATCTTTGAATTAATAACCTGCATGTTTCAGCTAGACCAGTTCTTGCATTGGCCACTGTAGGGGTATGTACTGCTTGGCTGGGATGCAAGATATTGGAGCGTCATTTCTGGGAAGAGAGATCATGGGAACTGAGGCCTCACAGGCCTCATTTGACAAAGAACATGTGGGAGATTTTGTCACTTCTGAGAGACAGCAGGAAACCCTGGGATGCTGAACTTCTCAGCTAGTAAAAATCCCCAAAACCCACAAAACAAAGGTGTCCAGTTCAGCATGCACACAAGTCAACCCTCCTGAACTCAGAAAGAGTCAACGAATTTAACAGGAGGTTACATACTTAATCAAGTGCATTATTGTGTGCTGAATAAACTGTGAACAGTGAAAAGTTTCTCTGATGCTAGTAAAGCTGAACATATTTTAATAACAGCAAACAAAGGGGGAAAAAAGGGGCTGTGTTTTAGGATTCCCTGACTTTCTAACTCCATAAAACTGCTCTTCTCTTGTACAGTCTAGAAAAGGACCACATTACCTTGCACAAAGCCTCAGGATATGCCAATTCTTCGTAACAAAAGACATGGAAACATGTAACCACCAGGTACTTTCACTGTCAGTGTGTTCACCTCCCTTCACCCAAACAGCTCTAACACCAATAATTTTTCCAGTTACTCACTTAACATGTAGTGTATGTACCACAAAACAAGTAGAGCAAGAATGAGAGCAAAAACCTCAAGGTATCTTGTTTCTGTAAACTGTGGAAAAAACTTGGACTCAGCTTACCTGCTGTGTTCCAGGGTCAGACAATACCTTTGAGATGAATACAAGAACGGGAAACAATACTTTTTTCCAGTTCAGTGTTTTTGAAGGTGTTGTGTCATCTATATCGGCTTTGAATATAAGAAGTGTTTTCTCCAGCAAGTCAAAATGAATATATATCGGCCCAAGTTTACATCATGCATCATAGTAAAATCCTTTAGATGTCCATAATTCTTTTTTTGTTTGTTTGCTTGTTTCAAAATTTTACTACATAAATTGAAGTACAAAACCTATTTTTCATGACTGGATGTGGTTTAGAAGGTATGATTTTAAAGAACATCTTAAATTTGTATCTACAGTTGTTCAGCTGATGATCCTAGCTCCATCTGGAGGGATATTTTTCACACAGCTTTGGAAGTGACCCATAAGAATCTGTGTGTCTATTAAGATGTGACATGGTCAAATAAAATTGCATTGACAGCTACATGCAAATTGCCTAAGAATGGATATACAAATGCCTGGAAGAGGTCCACAGTTTCACATTTATTAAAATAATATAAATTTTTGAACTTCTGTGGGGGGAAAAAAGCTGCTACTCAACAACCACTTATCTGATTTCTGCACAACTGAGAGTTAGCTTTATTTTGTTATTGTTTGTACTTTCTTGCTAATGCAATTTTAAATAAAGATACCCTTGCAGTGGAAACACAGTTACTGGTATTTTTAAAGTACTGGAAAGGTTTTAATGCTACTGTGGTTATCTGAGTAGCCACACAAAAATGGACAAATTGAAGCCTGGCATCTAACAGGAATAATCAAAGATGGGCAAAATAAATAACTCCTTAGAACTGACAGATTATTTGTTTGCAAAAGAGAAAGCAAGGATATGGGGGAAAATACAATTTTAATAGAAGGTTAGTTGAGTGCACTGCAGCAAGGAATTTGAGTGTAATGCAAAATTGCATATTGTTTCGCTTGGCTTCCACATGCTTTCCTGCCATGCTAATGAGGAAAATGTCTTTAAAAGATCAACAAAGAAATATGAGTTTGTACCACAGAATTAGATTTTGGACGCAAGGTCATAAAATTTAGGTCACACAGTCCAGTGCACAGAGCAGTGCTGATAAATTCTGAGTGAGGTGGTAATCATTTAGGATGAAAGGAAAATAAAGAATTAAGGAAAACAGCAGTTTTCACTTGATTGTAGTGCACTAAACAATTTCTATACTCAGATGCAATACAAATAGCTTAAAAGAAAAGGCAACCTGCAGTGAGAAAGCCATTTAGCCAAATGCTGTGAAAGCTGAAGGGCAATGTTCAGATCCTTTCTGTTTTAATAAATAACACCAGTATGAAACCTAGAAATAAGGAGAATAACCAGTTAAGACCTATATATGCTTAAAATGAAGAGCTCAGATATAAATTAAGCCACCATATGACAGACTGTAGAGTTTTCAGAATTTACAGGCTATTTACCAATATCATGCCAGAGTCAAAATAAGATTACCGATTCCCAGAAAATACATTTGAATTAAAATGCTATGTAGAATCTGACACAGTCCATGTCCTGCTTATATTTTCCTTCCTTGTATGAGTCTTTCCATCTCACAGTCTTACAGCCTGGGCCCTCAAAGTTTAAACATAATTTGTAATAGGAGTATGATGCAGCATTGGCTAAAGCTGATGAAATTCTTTACGGCAAACAAGGATTTTATCAAATAGCAGAGACTCAGCCAAAACAAATATTAAAAGCTTGTCATTTTCAGAATGACATACCCACATACTCAAATCATCTTAGTCTTTTAATGTAATTCTTCTTTAAAAATCCTTAAAGAGAATTTTTTCATCTTAATTAAAAATGTGTAGGTGTGAAATTACTTTTTTTTTTCTAAGTCATATAATGTAAGCAGTTGCTGAGTTCTCACCATTGGCATGCTGGCAGTGCATACAAGCAGAGAGGCTGTGCTGAAGACAGAGGAGCAGCACGATTGTTAAATCCTGCTGTGATGTGATCAGAAAACTCAGCATTATGATAGGGCTTAGGAAGGCAAACAAAAAATGCTCTCAATTTGAATAAAGCAGCTCGCTCGTTTTAGGACTAGGTAATGAATTTCCTCAGTATCCCTCCGTGCTAAAACAAGTTGAGGTGGCAGGATGCATTAACTGCTTCTTTGTAATTCCTTTTCCCCTAAAAAGATTAATTACTTTTAATTTAATAGACTTGGATGGAATTACTTACTATTTCCAGGTTCTACTTTGTTTATACAAAATAGTAGCTAATTTCAAAAATCAACACCATTCAGCCTCTATTCCTGTTTTCATCAAATTCCAAGTCCCCCAAGCGTTCAATAGTTCCTGTAGTCTTGACCAATCCTTCACAATTCCCTTGGGAATGCTCCTCCAAAACCCATTACAGATGCTTCACTCAAAGGAAATAGTCTGTAGAGTTTGGTTTTGCTTATATTTCACCATGAACATTTTAAGTTCCATACAAGTCTGATATCTTCTATCTAGGAATTCTCCAGAGTCTCTTTTTTGTGCCAATGACTAAGATATGATATCAGTTTGTCTTACATGCTCCTATATGCTGTGTGCCAACATCACAACATAGGTCTCCTACTCCCAAACATCTACATGTTCCAGCATCACTTTATCTCACTAAAGTATGGCTTGGACCAGCCAGCTGGTCTTCAGATTCCAGTATTCCCAAAATGGACAAGCTGTTTTGTAGCAATAATTTGGTGAAAATGCCATAGATCAAGCTGTCAAAAAACCCCCCACACAGAGAAAAAAAGTCTGACACTGTCCCCATGGAAAGACACCCTGAAGTGAGTTAAGTATAAAATATTGCCAGAGCCTGGTAACTGGAAGACAGAGGTCAAAGGTTTAAAGGTGTGTTGTGACAGGCAGTTGGCACTGGCCAAAGACACAGCCAGACTGCTGCCTTGCTCTGCCTTGCTTGTTGCTCAGGGAGTGATTTTTGACAGAAACAGTGCTATGACTCACTGCAAAAGGTGCTATTTACCATAACTATGTGTAGAAGACTGAGGATCCAGTTTGAATAAAAAGTCTGATTTGCATGTTTAATGTATGATGGTTTATATTTTAAGTTATTAATGAGTATGCTGATCTGAAGAAAGAAATTTGCTAAATATTTAATGTTAAACAAGCTTTGGATAAACAAACTGGAACAGAAGAAATTTCTGAAGTTGCAATCACAGCATTTTTAAGCCATGAGTTTATCAATATTCAAATACATGTAGGAGATGTTTGGGAATCTAAAACCACAAAATGGTCTTACATTTTTATAACTCCTTTAAATCAAAAAGATGTCAAAGCGTTTAACAAACTGCAGGCAAGGATCATTTCACCTATCATTAAAACAAAGACATGGCTGCAATGAGTTTTGGAAGTGCTTTAGCAGCACAGAGGATCACTGAACGGCAATATAGGAAAAGAATAAAGAATACTACAACTTCAGAGACTCAGTATCAGTAGGGATACAATCCTCAAGGTTTATGAACTCATCCCAACATGTCTGCAAATTTAGGTCCCCACACAATTTAAGAAAATACAACCCATAATAAATTAAGCAGAAAGCAACTAACCAAATACACAGAATATTGTGGTTAGCCTATGACTACATTTTGAAAAGCAAGATGAGACTGAGCTCAGCATTTCTTTTCTGAAATACAGCTTTTTCTCTCAACTGAGAGACAGTATCTTGGTAACAGACATATTCTGTGGTTCTGGTCATGGTGTAAAGTAAATAATATTCCCCCAAAACAATTATGCTTATCTAATCATCAACAGCTGGTCTCTCACCCTTTACTGACTCCCTATTGACTCCCTCAAAAATTTTCTTCTTTGGATTACTAGTTCTAATAGAAAAAATGTCCCTAGAATATTAGTACATAAACACTTGCATGGCTCAGTGGCACCCCCAGCCCTGAAGTGCTGGAGTACAGACCTTACAGTCAGCTGGAAAACTCGGGACAGAAAAGGCAAAGCTGGGTTGAATATTCACAAACCATTGCTCAGAAGCAATTTTGCTGATTTCCACTGGATTTGGTTCACTATCTCTTTTGGTTTGACCGTTTGCTGTTGGAGGTATTTTTGATCTTCACTGATTGGCACTACAGCTCTGTCTTTAAGACTATATGAATTCCTGTTTACAAACACCAAAACAAACCAACAGCAATGATGAAATAAAAGCACCCACTTCTTCAACCCTTGCCTCAAGCAACACTGACAGGAAACTAAGTGGAAGTCAGTCCATCATAGAATCGATTGGGTTGGAAAAGAACTCCAAGATCATCGAGTCCAACCCTTGGTCCAACTCTAGTTCATTTACTGGATCATGGCACTCAGTGCCACGTCCAATCTCAGTTTAAAAATCTCTAGGGATGGTGAATCCACCACCTCTCTGGGCAGCCCATTCTAATGCCTGATTACTCTCTCTGCAAAGAATTTTTTTCTGATATCCACCTTAAATTTCCCCTGGCAGAACTTAAGCCTGTGTCCCCTTGTCCTATTGCTGAGTGCCTGGGAGAAGAGACCAACCCCCACCTGGCTAGAACTTCCCTTCAGGTAGTTCTAGACAGTGATGAGGTCACTTCTGAGCCTCCTCTTCTCCAGGCTAAACAACCCCAGCTCCCTCAGCCTCTCCCCACAGCACTTGTGCTCCAGTCCCTTCACCAGCCTTGTTGCTCTTCTTTGGACTTGCTCCAGCACCTCAATATCCTTTCTGAACTGAGGGGCCCAGAACTGAACACAACACTCAAGGTGTGGCCTCACCAACGCAGAGTCCAGGGGAAGGATCACTGCCCTGGTCCTGCTGGCCATGCTATTTTTGATACAGGACAGGATCCCTTTGGCCTTCTTGGCCACCTGGACACACTGTTGACTCATGTTGAGCTTCCTGTCAATTAGTACCCCCAGGTCCCTTTCTGCCTGGCTGCTCTCCAGCCACTCTGTGCCCAGCCTGGAGCGCTGCAGGGGGTTGGTGTGGCCAAAGGGCAGGACCCGGCACTTGGCCTTGTTGAACTTCATCCCATTGGAATCAGCCCATCTCTCAAGTCTATCCAGATCCCTCTGCAGAGCCCTCCTGCCTTCCAGCAGGTTGACACTCCCTCCCAGCTTGGTGTCATCAGCAAATTTGCTGATGATGGACTCAATCCCCTCATCTAAATCATCAATAAAGATGTTAAACAGGACTGGACCCAACACAGACCCCTGGGGAACACCACTGGTGACTGGCCGCCAGCTGGATGCAGCTCCATTCACCAGCACTCTCTGGGCCCGACCCTCCAGCCAGCTCTTAATCCAGGAGAGGGTACGCTTGTCCAGGCCATGGGCTACCAGCTTTTCCAGGAGTATATTATGGGAGACAGTATCAAAGGCCTTGCTGAAGTCCAGATAGACACATCCACAGCCTTCCCCTCATCCACCAGGTGGGTCACCTGATCGTAAAAAGAGCTCAGGTTGGTCAGACAGGACCTGCCCCTCCTAAACCCCTGCTGGCTGGGTCTAATCCCTTGTCCACCCTGAAGGTGCTGTGTGATTGCACTCAGGATGAACTGCTCCATAACCCTGCCAGGCACGGAGGTCAGGCTGACAGGCCTGTAGTTGCCAGGGTCCTGCTTGCAGCCCTTTTTGTGGATTGGGGTGACATTGGCCAACCTCCAATCATCTGGGACCTCCCACCTCCAATTCATAATCCACCTCCAATTCAGCTTTAATTCTAGTCAGTCTATTTTTACCTCATTTAAGAGATTCAAGCAGAGCTATTCCTGCTCCTCAGTACAGAAATCTGACCAGTTTATACATTTCACTCAAGGATGCTCAAATTGAAAAACTATGGTGCAGTCCCTTGGGCACGAGCACACCCTTGAACAGACTCTGAGGGAGACTTGTTCCCACCATGTTGAAATGTCAAGTTACTGTTTCTTAATATCTTTCCCTAATCTTTCACTCTGTGGTGCACGCTTTGTTTTCCCCAAGGAAAACAAACCCCATATTCCTCTCTTGGTTCAGCTACCTAACAGCATTGCCTTTGCAGCACTCCCAGAAGAGCTAGATGGTGAAAATTCAGACTCTTCAGGCTGAATTTCCCATCCAAATGCTCTAAGCACATTTCTGCATAAGAGGGCAGCCCTAACAGAAATCTGATCATATGCACGCAGACACAGCCTGGGTCTCAGCTCCCATCAGCAAAAGGCAGATAATCAGGATGTTCCACACTACTCAAGATTTTGTGGTAAACTGTAGTAGAGAATAACAATTACTCAGACAACCATAGAAATGGGGGGATCATAAAGGTTTGATAGAGAGAACTACCTTCCCCTTCCAACTGGTAATGCTCAGAAAGCATAATCCTTGAGAAGGGCAGAGAAAGTGGCTACCCAAGTGGAAACAGACAGCCCCCATCCTGCCCCCAGGTTTACAATTTTATAATAAATTGGCACTCTGCTCAGCCAACCAAAGAACCGATGAGTCAATGCTGCTTCTTAAACATGACTATATACAAAGCCAGAGTGAAGTATCCTGATGCAGTTCACAATTCAGACAAGTTAGATAACAGTGAGTCAGCCTTTTACTCTGCCCTGCTGGGAAGAGGAAAAAAAAACCAAACAAAACTAAAAACCAATAAACCTATCAAACGGCCAAAATGGAAAATTCCTTTCTAGATGTGTGTGACAACTGTTTTGACTTTTATGTAAGAAAGAAGGGCCAAGTTTAAGTATGTAATTGCATCTGTTGTTTCCAGGTGGCAAAGGACAGGTCCTTCCTTATGCAGAGCTTTCTCAAGTGTGTGGGCGCAGGAACACACACACACACATTTCCAGGAGGTAGAGTGGCATTCATTATTAAAAACCCCAAAGGAGACAAGTAAATTAAAGAGTCCACTTAAACAGCCACTACTGGAATTTCACCGCAAGGCTTCTTTTCCATGAAATAAAGGCCCCTGATAGTGATAGATATTGCCTAGGCTGTTTGTAGAATTTTTACACCTTTTAATTAGCTAAGTAGCTTTATGAGAACTATTTTATATGAGTCATCTTCAGTGATTCTGTAGACTGCACATTAAAATTAAAAATTAATAAGTAAAACAATCAAAACTGAAAAGACTGGCATATTCCAATTGCTACCTCAATTTGGCTGCAGTTTTGAAAGTCATTCTCTAATATAACTGACTGATCATAAAAAGTCCTCCTCACAGTTGAAAGTGTGTGACTTCAAAAAGTGCTTACTGATGTTGGAGCTTGATCTTTCAGCAACATTTTTTCAGCATGTCAGTGATATGGTACAATTAGTTCCTCATCAAAAAGAAATACGGCACCTCAGAATTCCAATTTTATTATTGTGAGGGTTTGATTTAACATCCTGCATACCTAAACACCATCAGGCAGCTGGGAGAGAATATGCTGCATGGAGACCTATCCTTTTTATTAAAAACATATTATACCTTAAGGGAAGTATGTTTTTCTATAGGGATTGCTCCACAATTTAATTACAGCAGGCTATCCTCTCATTTTATGAGATTCATCGGAGCTCAGAAACCACAGTGTGGTTTGTATCAGCATATCCTGCCCTGTCGGAGTGGAATGGGTAGTTATGCTCTGTTCAGAAAAATAGTGTTGTTGGCAAAAATTCTTTGGACAAACCACAGAAATGACAGTACACTGTTGCCTCCATAAGGAAACATACATCATCCCACTAATAAACTATTCCCCACTAGAAACATCTCAGAAACATGCATTGGCTGAGGGAATACAGTACTTCACTATATCTTTTTTTCTTCCTATAGGAGTCAGGCAACTGCTCGAAATTTCCAGAGTGGCTTTTCAGTTTTGGTTTGGTTTTGGTTTTTTTGTTTTGTGTTGTTGTTTTTTTTAACCTTGGGGCCACCATTTCACAGGAACAGAAACACTGAAGAAACCCTCAGGAGAACAAACCATGCTTTTATATATTTAATGTTTCCTGGCTTTAACTTTCTTTAGTGTGTAACGCATAATATTCTCATTCTCACAAACAGGCACAAAGTGGGTTGAAATATTGCTGGTTAAACCAACACATTTAAGGAAGTCTTATACTGCTGCATTCCTCAGCTAAGGATAGAAAATAAAACATTCAATTTGGGGAGTACAGCAAAAATTGAATCAAAGTTTGCCATTGGATAAAACATGCTTCTACTTAGCATGGCATCCCTATCTTATGAAAGGGAACTGACTATATACTTATCTACGTCACAAGCTCATTAAGTAGAGTGTGGGGGGGAAAGTACTGGCTAAGAGTGGTAAGAAATATTATGTTAGTGGCATGCTATTTCAAACACTTGCTAACTAAAAAAATATCATTCTTCTTTTATGCCAGGCAACACCTCCATTAAGACAGCAAACAGTTCCAAAAATATAAACTGAGAGATCTCAGTCAAGACCGACAATCTTAGCATCTTAGTTGTCTCATGGAGTCCTGCTAGTCCTGCTTTTTATTCCTCCAAGTAGTCCTTAGTGCCAGCATTATCAGAATATTATGAATATATCAGCTATCTTTTCTCCTTAAAACAAATTTCCAGCCTACACATTTTTGAGAACAAGAATAAAACATGACTATCATGCAAAGTAGCACCACAGAAATAAAGAGGACAGATAAAAATCCCCAAAACTCAAAGTATCATTTTAAAGATATCACTCATGTTTTATGATATTCTTGAGATTTGTTAATGCTTGGGGTAGGTAAAATTCCTCATTTATTATCTGCCTTATCCTATTGTCAGCTATTTTTGCTGTCAAGTCTTCATCTGGTAGTCCCAAGAAAGAATCATATGTCCTTGTTTAAGCATATCACAGCTGACAGATGTTACTGTCTTCCCAGCAACAGTACACAAGGCAATGCTCTCCTGCTCTTGTTTTCCTCAAATCATGCAGCAGGCCTGCAGGAAGGACTGCCTTTGCATGCCTTCCATCTCCATATTGAACACAGACAGCATTTTAAGGATAAACCTAAAGGAAGAAGATAAATGCTACCTCCTCTGAAGTTGGTCTTCTGAACCACAAAAGGATACACAGCAGGTTGCTGTATAGGTAGTCTTGGCATGGGCAGTAAACAAGTGCAGATGAGCTTTAGAGAAATAGGGTTGGCTGAAGGGAAACCCTATTTATCCTGTTCCTTGGGACCACAGAGAATGCATGAAGGCATAAATAACCCCAGTGTCCTTTGGCAATGGGACACAGGGTGGATGGAGGAATTATCAAGCACAGAGATTGTGACTGTCCTGCTTGAACAATAAGCAGGTTAACATTCCTCTCATCTGTACATACTTCCCCTAAAAACCATGCATAATACCCAAAGGCAATCTAGCAAACTTTTAAAGTAATCTCAAAGAAAAGGAATAATTCTTGGGAGAAGCTCCCACGACTTCCTTTCCTGCAGCAATAGCACCACTCCTCTGTATCTGTCTGTGAGGGCTGTCTGATGTGGAATCTGGTCTCCAAACAATTAAACTGACAGAGGGAAAAATGATGGGGAAATTGCATACACAAGAAAAGAGAAGCTCTGTATCTGAGCAGCTGTTTTGGCAGCATAGGTGTTGAGCCACAGGCTACTATCAGTGAGGCCTGTGACATGGGATTTCTCTGGGCAAAGACCATGAGATGATTTATAATTTAAACTTGCATTATTAAAAAGAGGCTCTGCCTCTTTTGAAAGATATTTGTGTCCGTCAGTCATTCTCTTGATTTTACAAGGTACTGGCCTAGTTGAAGGCCAAGTTATTAAAAAATAATCTTCTTTGTTGTTGTAGTTATTGAACTGATGCTATCAAAAGGACTCCATGATTTATAGCATGTGCCTCTAGGAAGACTTTAGTCCTTTTTTTTTTTTTTCTGTCTCTTCTCTTGATGCACATTTAAATTTGCCACTCAGTAAGATTCTCAGCTGAAGAGGAGTTCAGGCTGTAGTCCATGTTTCTTTCCTGTCTGCAATTTTCTAAAATCATTCTCACGACAAACACTTTGGCAACGATACTTCAACCTGTAAATGCTTATATAAAAACTCCATGACTGGTTACATTGTGCTTTCTGAACCTTTGAAAGCAGTATTTGAATGCCCCTGGCAGTTATTCAGGCCTTGTTTCCTTCTGCCACTTACTGTGGCAAGGTCACACGCAGCATGTAGGGGGAACATAGAGCACACATAGATGTGTTGGCACTGACCATTACAAGGTCTGCAATTGGAAACAGCACAACTGTACTAGAATGACACAGTTAACAGAACAAAAAATCCTATGAAGTAGAAAGGTTTATTGGTCAGAGTGGCTATTAGAGCTTCTTGGGTTTTGGAACCCTGACTAATATCTTTGCATAGCACTGGGTCACATGATGGCTTTTTAAAGCTAGTTTAGAACATGCAATGCAAGGCTGTTGAGCTGTGCAAAGAACCTCAAAACTCACACTCCATGTGTCCTCAGCATACAGGCTAGAAGTTGAAGGGACTCAAACATTTACAACCAAACCTCACTCTGCATTTGAGAGCACAGCAAGATTATAAAAGTCAGATCAGGACCTGAAACACCTGTACTTCAACTCTATCAGACCTCCACTTTGTTCAACACATATCAAGTAGAGTGGCACTCAATACATATCAATATTGCAAAAAACCAAAACAAAACGTATTAAAAGTTTCCAGGACCACTGCATTTTAAGAAGAAGAGAAACATCTACAAAAACTCAGAGAACTGTTGTCTTGCACAGATATAGTCAGATAAGAGTTAGAGGCCTCCTGAGCTCCTCTGGGCACAGCAAAGCAGGTTGCCCCGAGAACGGCTGATTAACAGCATTTTACTCTGCAAGAGGCAGTCCCTCCTGGTTCCCAGTTTCTGATGAGTTTCTGTACCTGGGGAGCTGTTGCCTTTCCTAATGAAAGCTGGCATGTGCTCCTGTGCAAGGCTGAGGTCTTATTAAACTGGTAAGTATGCCCTCTCCCCTTTCCCCTGACTGGAAGCACAGCTATTTTGCAATACCCTGATACAAGTCTACATGGAGATGAAATAATCACAGTCAGTGTAGAGAAGCTTTTACTTCCAGGCAGTGGCTCCTCTGATCCAGTTTCTGTCACTTAGAATGAATCAAATAATTTCTTATACTGACATTTCTCTCCCCCGTTGATAAGTGGAGTCTAGAAAACTAGCACAGATCTAGATATAGTAGAAATCTGAAATCTGATGATGTGAAATCCTAATCTCCCCAAGCTTTCTACATAGTCAGTAGACAAAGTCATACATCTTAAAAAAGTTTCAAAGTTAGGCTCACAAGTCGCCAAGTACAGCTAAATATTTCTATGGGAGGAAATAATCTAAGCCATAGAAAGAAAGTGAAAACAGTCTTTTTGGAAGGAAAACAAAGATATATTACAGAAAGAAGTATTAAAAAAAGAAATACTGCAAAACTCAAAAAAGGACTGGGCTAAGCCTTATGAAGTTCCTCAGGAAACATTTTTTTCAAAGAATTCTCATACCTTTGCCCTAGCCCCATATCTCTTTAAGAGTTGCTGACTTAAAGACAAGCCCAGGATATCAACATGAAAAGAAATCTCATCAGTTCTTGCCACATCAGCAATTAATGCCGTACTCTATTAAGTTCAGACTTTCAAGGTCAATTATCTCAAATGACTTATCTTGAAGGTTTGTTTTTTAAACTATTTTAAGGTATTGGGACATGCAGTGATAATATGTAAGCAGGGACCAAAACTTTTATCTCTTTTCTGTGATGGAATGCCTAACATATATGCTATATAGTGATGCTCCTACCATTCTCTTTTTTTCTCTGTGGTCTAACAAATCTTACAGTCTTTTCTGAAAACTGGAACAGCTTCACCTTGAAGAGTGTAGTGTGGTTTCTTTCCAGCACAGCTCATAATTGAATCCCCTAAAGGAGATGGGAAATACAGAATTTACCTTTTTTTCAGGCTGAAACATAGTAGAAATTCTTCTGCCTCTGGTGCAAAAGCTCAGAGGTTTCCCAGCTTTCTTTGCTTGGGTTTCACTGTCTGCAGCAAGTTTCACCACCACTGCCAGTACTCACTCCCACCTCTGTGTAAATCTGCAAAAAGGCAAAGAGAGGCCTTTTTCTTCTCTCCTTCCTACCTCACTTCTCTACACTTCCTGCTAGGATATCCCCTTTCCCTCCTATTACACCTCAGACTGGGATCCCAAGCCTACGCTACCTCTTGCAGTTGAGCCTAATGCCATCCTTTTCAAAGGGATCCCAGCATCCAGACTTCAGTGATCCCCATGGGTCCCTTCCAACTCAGCATATTCCATGATTCTATCTCAAGTGGGACACCACAGAGTGAGGTGCTACTGCAACCTACAACAGTAGCCAGCAGACAAGCAGCAGATCAAAAGCAGCACACAGGGACAGCTGCTCTGAGCGGCAGCCTTCCCTTCCCAGCACAGACAGGAGACTGTGATTTGCTTGTGCAACAGGGCTCTTTCTGAGTCATGAGGGAAGTTTCCACATCCAGGCAGAACCTTCCACAGTCCCTAAGCCAGCACAGACAAAAAGAAGCTTTTCTCAATAACAGCTGTAACTTTAAAAAGACAAAACTTTACAGTAAATGGAGGAGGTTGAGAATAAAAACCATATAAAAAATAAGTTCTGGCTTCATCAGTGAGAATCAATCTTCTTATACGCCAACAAAAGTGGGCCCTGAGAGAGCTTCTGTCTATGGGGTGGGTGAGCTTATTGAGAGCGAGGGGCTGAGGGAGGTGGGGAGGTGAGCACTTCTGTCTTCCCCACTGTGCTTTCTTCCACCTCATTCATACTTGAGGGAACATTTCCATTCCTATGTGTCCACAGAAGTTACTGGAGAAAGCAGAGCCAGACTGTTCCTCAGCAGGAACCGTCTTTAACAAAGGGACATCTTTTCCTTACAATACCTTCACTTCAGGGTTATTTTAATCTGAAGCTTAACAGAATATAGAAGTTGTTTTGGTTTAAAAGCCTCAGCAGACTAGAAGTGTGACAGAGGGCTTGACAAAGATTTTTTTGTCTCTGTTTTATCTAAAAAACTTCTAAGCCTGCCTTTCTACTTCAACATACATTTTAGATACCAATGCCTGTATCAGAGCTAAAAATAGTTGATGGGTTTGGGCTGGGACCAAAACCTGTATTCTTCTCCTTGCCTAAGGTGACCAAGAATTCCTCTTCAATACAAATCTCTCCCCAACAACAGCTTCAATAAGCTGATATTAAGCTGTAATCAGTTTAAATTATTAAAATATCAATTTAACAAACCTAACAGAGTCTATTAAGTATTCTCAGAAAATTCAGAAGTTGTGCAAAGACAATGTAGAGGAAAGTTTGCTTGGGTCATAAAAGCTATTTGTTGTTATGCCTAAACACGTTATTTATGTTATCTGACATTGTAGAATTTGCAAGGTTAATAAGAATCTGACCTGTGATCTTCTTTATGTCAGGGCTTCCTGAAGTGTATGGGTGTAAATGGGATAAGCATCACCTCTCCTTTCCCCAGTAACTCTTAAGCTTAATTTTTTTCTAAATTGCAAAATCTATTCACTATTGTGTAACTATATTTCCTCACCTTGACATTCATGACAACAGAACTCACAAGGTCAGTACCCACCCCAAACCATTATAATTCATTGTTTTGACTGAAGAGTCTGATTTTTCTGCCTTCATTCACTGTATGGGCATGGCTGAGTGCCAGCTGAACCACAGTGATGACCAAGACCCAGAGAAATTATGTGGGTAAAACATGTACTGCAACTGTGATGATATTCAGAAAAGGGCTGGATCATGCTGAGAGTCACTTCTTCCACACAGTAAATCAGTAGAATGAACAAGTATCCTTTCTCTGTAAGTCTGGTACTTTCAAAGAGATGGGGGGATGGTTCTTTGGTGGAATGGGGGGGACCCCAAACCAAACCAAAAAAAAACCAACAACAACAAAACAAGCAAATGAGCAAACAACACCTCCCCTAGATAAATCAGTTTATTTAAAAGGTCTGTCTGCCTCATTTCTGGGAATGTTGCTTGTCACAAAGAAGCTGTACATTGCCAGCACAAATCTGCAAGGCTGTTAACACACAAGCAATCACTGTATCTTTTAAAACTTCAAAACTTTGATTCCTCCCCTTATACCTTCAGCTGTGCATTCTACACTCTGCTCTGCACAGGCCATTGCTGCTGCTGTAAATTTGTAAGCATGTAATGGTGAGGGCCGACCCTGTGAACACAGACATTACAGCACAGCTAATGGAAGAAAGCAAGGGAATTCTGAGCACAACAGTTAAAACATACAAAGGAGTTGATGCATTGCTTATCTCAATACAAGGCTTTCTACTGACTACAAGTGGCTGCTGGCACTTCTGAGCCAGCAGGCAAGAAAGAAAAGCTATCTGCAGAGCAACACTAGCACTGGAAATCATTACAAGACACATCCACTAGCATTTCAGCCAAAGAAAATACCATAACTGGAAAGTATTTTTACAGTATGACATTCATATAAAGTGGGACTAATTTCAGAATTATCATTCACTACACTGGAATGAAATAAGATATTCTTTTGAATAAAGCTGTGGTGATGTAAGAATTATGTATTAATGAAATATCTGGTGCTAAAAGAAAGATAGTGTCTAATCTAGCTGAAATTAACTCTTATTTTGAGGAGAAAATATCTGTAAAACAAATAATTAAAAATTCAGTAAGACGAATACTTTTGAAATATAGAATACATAAAAATCATCCAGAAAGAATCCCAATATTGGATGAAGTTTTCAGAAAAAGACATATCCCAATCTGTGCTATCACTGAGATTTGAAGAATCATTCATTGGGCTGAAGGGGCAGCTCAGCAGCCATGTACTTGTAAAGCACAAACATCAGGAATACTGGAACTGACAGTAAGTAGAAAATGTTTTGCTAAGAGAACTCATCTTACTTTCAGAGTTGTTTTGAAGCTCTCTGTTACACCCAGCTTTGAAAAATTTGAAGAAATAACAGTGTACAGGGTTGCAAGGTTCCTACGTTCTGATAAGGAATTAAATAATTACACTTTTAGAATGTTATTAGCATCCATGCATTATTTGGACAAGTGCATAAACATATTAGAAACTACAAAGCACAGAAGGATTAATGGGTAGCAATGAGATGCAGCAGACTGTTAGAGTGGAATGCAGGACATGGTTAAAACAATAGTCATCCATTAGTGTATATTTTAAGTCGGCCAAAAATTCAGGTTAATACCTACGTATATGTACTGCAGGATACAGGTTAGACATTGGAAAACACAGCCCTAAAAACAATGAGTCAGTTGAACACGAGGTCAGAGGTCTCCTGTTCATGAACTGTGAACACAATATTACAGTTAAAAAGCCTAATGGAAGTCCTTGGAGACAGGAAATAAGTGGTCCCATCACGGGTAAGAGAGATGTTGGAATTTATGCACCTATTCCAGTGCATACTTCATGGCGGATATAGAAATGCTAGCAACACCAAAAGGAATATATACAGGGTACATGACACTGTTTAAATTAATTAGCTAATTTACTTCAAAGGATCAAGTTCTTACTATTAAAACAAGAAAACAAGGAATTCAGTTCTACTGACATTGTTGCTGAAAGGCTGCGGTGTGGATTTAAGCCATATAGGCTTATAAAATTTCATACCAAAGGAGCTCCTTGTTAGATAAATTGTTAAAATGTTGAAGTGAAAGGATATGTAGGTGGTCAGAGCAGATGGTACAATGGGGTCTTGACTTCTAGTGCAGCTCCTGAAGAAGAGAGTTTCAGTTAAGCTGAATAAAGTATTTGCTATCAGAATCTGTCCTGTGCTAAATTAATGAACTTTCTGGAAATTTACAAATTTCTACTCATTCCTCAAGGATTTTTGAAAGAGTTCAGACATAAGTGACATATTTGATAGAGATAAAAATGTTTTGGATTTACAGTGTATCTTGAACTGCAATTTAGGTTATATTAAAATCTTTGCTTATTCTCTGTTCAGCCACAAAATACCTGCTGCACTGTTAGTGGTTCTCCATTGCCTTTGTTATTACATCATGAACAAAACATTGTTGCCCCAATAACAATAATAAAAGCAACTTTGGAGATAATAATTATAGTTCATTAAGATTCAGTCCTTGAAATGATAGACAAACTTTTTAATAATTGCAAAGACAATTTTTTTTACTCCTCACTATTATCTACAACAAAATAACATTGCTTAAAGCTTTTTCCTTACCAATTTGACTTCTCATATCGGATGCACACAATGGTTAGTTACAAGAGAGCTGCTCATTAGTGCTGTACTGTTGGCAATGATCACTGGAGCATTTGTGTTTTCCTAAAATAAACTGTTAGCAACAGCTCTAAAGATTTTGGATGTAGAGGAAAATGAAACAAAGAAGAGTCGGTATGTTAATTTTTTGAGAAGCTCATAGGCTGATGAATGACCTCAGTGTTACAACACCATTAATTACCTTCTAATAGAGTTTACACAGATTGGGGTTAACTTATTTGTTTGTGAAGACAAAGGAGCTTCTTAGGAGGGAGAAGCACACAAAAAGTCACAGACAAGTCTCCAGCATTAGGTGTGCTGTTAATCTGAAAGTGCTTATTTTTGTCATAAATATGTATGTTCTGTTTTCTGAGATGACAGTAGTGGTTTGAATTACTATTTTTAGGATTAGCAAAACTAGTTTCCTGGCTTCATTTTCCAGCCATATATGTGAGATACAAGCCTAAATCAGTGCCAAGCACAAGCACGGCTACACCCCAGGCTGTTTTTCTAAATCTCCCAGATTCACAGAATCACAGAATGGTTTGGGTTGGAAAAAGCCTTAAAGATCATGTAGTTTCAACCTCCCTGCCATGGACAGGGTCACTTTCCACTGGACCAGAATGCTCAGAGACCCATTTAGCATGGCCTTGAACACTTCCAGGGATGTGCCAGCTTCTTTGTGCAACCCATACCAGTGCTTCACCGCCCTCTGAGTATAGAATTTCTTTTCCACATCTAATGTAAACCTGCCCTCTGACAGTTTAAAACCATTCCCCTTTGCCCTGTCTATATCTGTCCATATAAAAAGTCCCTCTCCCTCCTTTCTACCCCTTTAGGTTGAAGTCCATTTTCTAGGCATGCAGAAATGTAGTCCTTTCTTCAGTTGAGGTCTAGACACTCCAATCTTTTATCCTTCTCTTTGCAACTGATAAGGAACACAGAGTTCTCTAATCATATTCTAATCACCACACTGATTTTCATTCACACCTCAGTTAGAGGAGGCTTAGAAGATTATTACTAAATGATCACATGTATAATCTTCACATAAAAAGGAATGGCTACATTTTGGGACTAATCCAACCTTATCCAATGATCCTTTTAAAGGGAAGGAGGACAGCAGATGATATACAGAAGCAAAGAGGGCAAATTAAATTCCTCTTAAAGAAGCATAGAAAACCAGCCACAAAAAAACAAAAAATAAATTGAAGAAAGCCAAGGAACTTACAAAGCAACTTTAAGTTCATTATTCAAGAAAAACCGAATATTTAGAAGTGAATCCCCTGGCTTTGGCTTTCTTAAAATAAGATTCTAGTATTGCATGTGCAGCAGCAGTCACAGAACACATAAACCAAGTACACTAATCCTCATAAGACTTTATGCAGGAAAGATCACAACAAGACAAGTAGGTGTTTTGATTCTATATGAAAAAGGAACACTTTCTAACTGCAATTTGACATTAAAAATTCAAAACCAAAAAAGATTAAAAAATAAAATAAAAAGAGAGAGAGAAAGAAAATGTAAGGTGAAATATAAATACACAACATTTTAATCAACTCATCCTCCAGAAAAGATCATTAGGGCTACTTGGCTATGACTACCCTATCAGCCTGTCCTGTCAACAGTCTGTGTGAGATGACATGAAAACTTTATCTCTCTCCAACCCTTCTTCCTCTGCCATGTCTCCAAAAATATAGATTAGCAGGGACATGAAATTCATCTCTTTTTGCTGGAAAAGTCAACAAGCAGCTCCTCTGAAGCCTATCAAGGGACTGGGCTGGATACCACTTTTGAGGACTGAGCCAACACTGCCAGTGAAGCCTCAGAACTCAATTTTCAGAGCTGCAGCCCATCCCAAAAGGCTGCGGGTTCTGCTGGGCATGGCAGCAAGAGCCCCGAGGCCAGGCTTCAGCTGTGCACCCCTTCGCCACCAAAGCAGTGCTGTTTGCCAAGGTGCAGTGCCAACAGAGAGCCCTTTTCAGAGGAACTGTGCTGTTATCTCTGCGAGCTGCCAATTCTCTGAATTCCTCATTATCTACGCATGAAATCCAATGGGTGCCCAATGCCAGCTTAAACTACAAATCAACACATTACTAGCAACAGGGTAAGCGCGTGTCTTCAATGTATACAAACACAGCATTATAGGCAGGCCTCTGTTTATGCTCCTGTGCTGTTCTACTTTTGCAGTTACCTCTGTTATTTATAAAGTTTGAAAGTCCAGAGAAAACTATTTTTCCAAGTAGAACTTGACAGCCTGCCAGTTGCTACACTCTTCACCAGTTGAACCCTTCGTCTTCCAGACAGAAGCACCTCTCTCTGGTATTTTAATTAATACTTCTACTTCATATTCTTCAGGAGTTTTTGGAGTGCTGTGTTAATGTGAATAAATGTGGAATGACCTCATTCTTTAACATAACCTTGCAGGAGGACTTTTCATTGAAATGGGACTTGTTCTTGCTCCTGTACATAAAGTTCCAAGGCACGTTACTCCCTTGGGTGTCTCTCCAAGCTGAATTTCAGCTCTTATCTCTTGACTAGCACAGCAATGAGGGAGAATTACTCGTTATGAAATATCTATATTTCTTCTGATTTTACAGTTCACAGATGCTCCCATTAATTATATGTCTTAAAAATACATGTCCTTAAGATTAACCTGCTGAAATGTAGTTTACACACACAGGGCTTCGCTTTACCAATAAAATAAAATAAAATCAATAAAAATCTGTATCTTTTTTCATGTTAGTAGTTAACTAGTGGGCACTTCACTGACTACCTTGAGAATAATTTTGCTTGTCTCTGTGTCTCTTGCTTTGCTTTCACTTTTACTTCTTTTACATTTCCAGAGAGTCATAGAATGGTTAAGGTTACACCTTTAAGACCATCAAGTCCAACAATTTACCTGGCACTGTCAAGTCCACCACTAACCCAAGACCCAGGGTGCCATGTCCAGTTGTTTCTTGAGCGCTTCCAGAATTGGTGGATTAACCCCTCCCTTGGGCAGTCTCTTCTGATGCCTTACCACCCTTTTGGTGAAGAAATTTTTTTTCCTGATATCCAATACAATCCTCTCCTAATGCAACTTGAGGCCATTTCCTCTCATCCTTCCTTGTTACCTGGGAGAAGAGATCCATTATTTTTTGCCAGTGTATGCACAAAGAGAGCCTCAAACTCTTTTCCTCTGGGATCTGCCATTTTTTCATTGTGGTTTCTGTTGAGGTTTCTTTGGTTTGTTTTTTTTTTTTTAATTTGTTTGGCTTTCTTTAACTGAAAACTCTATGCTACTTCTTTAGGCTTCTAACTAAGAACATTACCAATGGAAAAATCTAGGAATAATCTTTGCCACAGACACTCAGACATGACCTTGTGACCCTAACCAATAATCACCTATGGTTTTTAGGCCTTTTTCCATGCTAATTTCCAAGTTTGGTACTAATGCTGCTCAGCTTTTCTCCTGAGAGCAGGAAAAAGATGCCCTGATAGGATTAATTACGATGCAGTTAGGACTAATTAAAGCCTCTGTAGCTCCATTAACAGAACTCATAACACTTATGGTAGCCACTACACACACACAAAAGGCCCCCCATGGAATCCAATCAGAGACAAAAATGAAGCGTCATGGCACTTAACTATTCCCTGGTAGAGAGTTGTATAGATAATCTTCAGCCTTTTTCCATGTTGCACAGTGAATATGATGATCAGTGACAGTCTTCAACATGGGAATATAACTTACTGCATGCTAAAAAATAAGATACATGAAATTTTATTAACAGGGTAGTCCTGCTGACCTTCATCCCACAGTCAGGATTTTGCATACCTGGGCACTCAACAATCAACATATCCAAAATGAGTAATTAATGCAACTGTTGACTCAGTAAAAAAGGAGAAAATTCCCATTCATAGGCTTCTAAAATATCTTTATTTTGTTTAACAGAAGAAGAAACGTAAATGAACCAACTACGCAAATCTCAGGCTGTGCTGTGGAAGCATTCCTATCTGGATTGAAGAAAACATCAGGATTTCAGATTTATCCATTCAAATTAGATGAAACTCTTTAAAATTTAACTTGAGGCCTAAGAAGTCCAAACAGCATCTCCTCTTTGATGTGCTTTTCTGAGAGATGGCTGTGGATAACATGGAGTAGATACTGTTACCACATCCTCTCTCACTCCATTCCTCATTAGCAGTGCTGCTTGCAGAACTCTTGCCCCAGTTCTCTGTCACTCTTTTCCCAGAAGGGATAGGACAGTCTTCCTTTCTATTTCCTTTTACTCTTAACCTGCCTCCTACTCCAAGAGCCTTTCCCAACCCTTTGTTCCCGCAATCTTACCTCACCTCTGGACTCCAGATTGTCTTCCCATCTCCCTTCCCTATTCTGTCTCTTGGAATCAAATCCCAGAATTGTTTTCATTTGTATTTCTGTAACTGACAACATAATGTGTTATTCCAACTTACAATAGCTCCTCCAAACAGTGGGAAAGACCGCTCACAGTATGATCTCTTAAAAAAAAGCTTAGAAAAAAAAAGATTTTGTGTGAAGCTTTCAGAGGTGTTCAATAGTTTTTCAGTCATGACAAAACACAAATTTAAACTTGACAGTATTTATCCCCTATATATATATATATGTATTTGTATGTATATTAAGGTGCAATGAGATGCATAAGCAACAGAAGAAAACAAAAGACAGCTTCATCCTACTGAATTTTTACAGAATCTGCACAATGTTCAAGTTTCCATACATTAGCTCCTGTGGGGGATCCTGCCTGGAACCCCTCATGTTTGTAGCAATCATAGAAGTCTCTGTGGGCCTTCCTTGCTGAATAATTTCCATATCCCTTTTCATTTAAAGCTTGTTTATATACAGCTCAAATTAACAAAAAAAATCACCTGATTGTATTTCTAGATACTTTTCACTAGCTCAACAACAAATGGATTAATTTGGGAAAACACATAAACATGAGTTATAGGCTGCTCTACATATCTGATGAAAGAATTAACTGTTTGTACAGAATTTGTCCCAGATTACTGCAACAGTCATGGCAACTGCATTTCAAACAAACTGAACATCCCAATAAATACATATAGTTTTCAGAAAAATACATAAACCCACCTAAGAAACACCTCTAAAAGATGGGGAGGAAAGCAGAATATTTAAATAGTGGGATCTGAGATATTACTAGACTTCCTTCATATAGGCTGAGTCCTACTAATGAAAATACATACACACACACATCAAAGTAACAGACTCAATATAAACATGAAAAAAATCCTAATACCAAATCCTTCCTCCAACAGGGACAAGAAATGAACAAAATGACTGTATAACCAATAAATGATGAGGCAACAAAAAGTACATTCAAAGAAAGTGAAAACGTATCAGAGAGCCAAATTAATTTTTTATATCACCATTAATATGGAAAATATCATATAGACTACCAGGCTGTAGTCCTTTTGACTGTGAGACTTGTCAGAGGGTCCATATGCAATTGAAATCATTACAGAAAAAGTCACAACACAAATGGACAAACAGTAGGAGCTCACCTAGACCAGATGGTGTCCACTCAGGAGTTTCAAGGAAGCTTGAGGCTGAAGCAGACAAATAGTGAGTTTTCAATTGTTATAAAACTGTGCTGCTACTTCAAGATAAAAAATATGGTGTCATTTGAAAAAAAAAAATAAAGTCAGGAAAAAATGCCAAAGGAATAAGATGGAAGTCTGACACTTACACATTGACTTAATAAAGTACAAAGGTGAATGGGCACTTGGACAAACGTGATCTACTTGGTAAAAGGCAACATGTCTTTCCAAAGAGGAAGCAGTGCCTTAAAAACCTATTGGAGTTCTCCGTATTGGATTTCCACGGAAATCATGTACGTATCATAGATAACCTATTTAGTTTTACAAAAACTTTCCACAAAGTCTTTCACTAAAAGTTTTTTGAGAACTAGACTGACGCATGCAAAGGAAAAAGTCCTGGCTAGATAATTGGCTTAACGATGAGATGAAGAAGATGTAATACGAGTGAGTCTCAAGCAGTGAAAGAAAATCATCAGTGGAATTTCTCTGGGACCCCTGCTGTTCTATATGGTCATAAATATAGCTCCCAAAGGGGGCAAGTGGGAAGCTGACACAGTTTGCTGACAATACTGTTATTAAAGTAGGAAGGACAAGACTCATGAAAAATTGCAGAAGGATATTATGAGACTAAGAGGCTGAGCAATAAAATGTCAGATGCTGTTCAATATAGCTAAAAGTACAGTTAGTCAGACAGAAGAAAAATAATCTCAACTCCATATTTAAAGTGATGGCTGCTGAGCTGAGTGTTACAGCTTCAGAGTGTGAGCTTTCAATTGTGATAGACAATGCCATGGAAATGTCTGCTCAGTGCTCAATAGCAGTTGAAAAAGAGAAATCATAGTTAGAAACTATTTAAAAATGAAGAGAGAATAAAATGGAGAACTTCATTATTCCATTCTAAAATTCCATGGCACACCCATATCTTGAATGCTGTGCCTTCTTTAATCTCAGAACAAATACAGTAACATGAAATCTGTGCAGGAGAAAAAAATCAGTGGAAAATCACAGGTGTAGGACAGCTTTTGTACAGTGCACAATTAAGCTAACAGTCTCTGGCATGAAAATTAAGCAATTGAGGAAAGATATGAGAAAGACTGACAGAATCATGACTGCTAAGAAAAGAGTGGATAGGAATGAACTGTTTATTTTTTCCTCTATAGAATCAGAACTAGAGGCATCAAATTAAGGTATCAGAAGACAGATATGCAAAATGTCTGGGATGTAAAATCTGGGTTCAAGAGGAGACAGACCAGAGAAAGAAATCCCCTGATAGCTACTAAGCAGAAGGAGATAGACTTGACATATGGAGTTCCCTGACTGAAAAAAGGTGAAGACCAGTAAAAATACTGAAAGGAAACATCCCTCATCATTACTCTGCTTTTACTCTTCCTTAAACATTCACTTATAGGCTCCTACAGAGTCAGAATACAGCATTAGATGAACCTTCGGTCTGTCCCACTCTGGGATTGTCTTTATGTACTTATAGCTTTAGGATACAAGACATATAACCCGAAACATATTAATATTTCCTCCCATGTATTAAATATATTACAAGCGAAGAATCAAAAGTGATTTGTAAATTCCTACCACTCAGTACTGGGCTCTGTCCCATACCAAGTGTTCAAACAGAAGGAACACTGAGCTCATCTGTTGTGCTTGCTAATCTGCAATATTTCTTTCACATATAGCCCAGCAACCTTACTGGCACATCTTTCTAGATCTAGCTATTAGCAGGAGAATTATATGCTTAATCTATTATTTTTGCATGGAGTACATCTGAACATTTTCCTTTGCTTTTTCAGCTAATGCAATGGTTATTTAGTACACCGCAAAGGAAGAAAAAATGCTAGAGATTATGGCTGAACTAGTTTTCAAAAACAGTTGGACAAATGAAATATTTATATTGAATAGATTTCACATTGCAGTGCCTGGAATTTGGCAACAGACAATTATAAATCATGAGCAATATAGAGAATACAGAATTTAATTAACACAGCTAAAGATGGAAAAGAAAGCACACTGATATATGTAATGTGGCTCTCAGCTTCAATATTCAGCAATAAAATAACAAGTCAATGCTTCTAAACCAATCTGAAATGAGTGAAAAACAGAAACAACATAGTTGGAAGGTTATATTTCAAAATGTAATTAGTGTCAGAATACTTCAGAACTGCTAAAAGCAAATAAGTCGCCAAGTTCAATACAAAGGGAAACACACATGACAAAAAAGTAATTTAGAAAAGGAAATATATCTCATTATTTTTATTATCTAAATCTAATCATCGTCAGATTAATTTAGAGGAAATTAAATGAAAGCAAAATACTACATCTTCATATTGCCAAATAATTGGTGTCAAAGATATTTTAATTTCTTGGAAACAATCCCTTCTGTGCAATTAAAGAGGAAAAAAACTTATTATGTCTGTTAAATAGCAGCTTTCACTGTAAAATACAGCTCTCCAAAGATTAGTCATGGTTTAAATGAAAGGCCACAGAAAAGGATTTCCTATGTTCTTCATGAAATTAAAGACAATCCTGAAAAAAGCCCTATGTGAGTATATTTAATAGGAATACCAAACTGTAATTTATTTATTATTGTATGTTAAGAGATCTTTTGGACAAAACTATTATTTTATTGTGCAAAACACTGAGATGCACTTTCAGAATACACATATTCCAGCAGACCACCAGATGGATGCTCATTTTGAAACAGAACTCAAATATTTTCACAATGTTCCCACAGAGCTGCAATGCTGAGCACAACCAAGATGCCACTGACATGACCAAGCAAGAAGTATCACTTCCCTTTGGCTGTGACATGCAAAGTGCCCAATGCCCACATCTGAGCACCATGAGAACAAAATGGCAATGGCCCACAAGACAGTGCTCCATCCCAGACTAACCTCCCCCACAGAAATTTCAAAAAAAATCCAAAACAAACACCTATCAGGGATAAGGATGTTATTGACACTTTTCTATTAGCTGCTACAGGTTGAATACAACAGAGAGATGGGCAAACATTCACGTTTTTTGATGTGTGCTTGGACTCAGAGAAAAACATCTCTTGATTAGAAACATGTCTGGTGAAAGGGAGACCAAGGGATCTCTTTCTTTCCAGTCAGCCAGAAAATGCCTCATTCTTGCACTGTCTTTCAGGTGTTTTGCTGCAACTGGGAACTACAGACAAATGTCAATGTGTAAGAATGAAAATAATAATATAAGCTTTGTATTGCTTTGACCCTTCCAAAATCAGGCTCAGCTTGAGGTCTATGGCCAGTCAGACCAGTTGTTGTTTTATCCAAACTAGTTCATCTGTCCCTAATCAAGATGTTAGCAACCAGCTGTGTTGATCCTCTTGTATTCAGTGCACAGCTTTTCTGTACTCCAGGGAAAAAGAACTCACTTTAGACTATGCTCAGTCAAGAGTCTTTTTCCATCAGGAATCCACAGGTGCAAGCTCTCTGGCTTTGGCTTTGCTCCACATGAAAGCTAATTGCATATCCCCTGGATGACCCTTTACACCTGTGCTCTTAACCTCTGCTAGGCTGAGAATGAGCAATGTAGCACAGAACAGGAGCAAACTCACCTAATCCTTTTCTCCATAATTCCTCCTAGAATGACATCTTCCAATGTACTGTTCCCACCACTGTTCCCAGCCATCAGTCTTCCCACTACTACTCCCTCCTACCTTGCAAGGGTAGAGGAGGTAGATTTTACCAGTCCTCTCCTCAGGTCTCTCTCATCCTAAACCATTGGGTGGTTTTCAGTGAAATAAAGAGCTGGTTCCTGTCCCAAGGCTTCAGAGAAGTTAACCAAAGGAAATGCATTAGCAGGTGGGAAGAAGGGGAGAATACAACACCAGTAAGGCTGCACAGCCAGCTATATATCTGTGTGAAGGGGTTCAGCTGTGAGGGGCTTGGCACCTACAGCAGAAGCATGGAGCACACCTGGTCTGGTTGACAGCTACACACCACAGCATGTTCCAGTGTCCTGGTGAGTTGTCATATGGCATAGTGTGCCAGCAATTCAGTCCAAATACTTGTATTTCTCTAGTGTTAATCAGTATTCAAAAGAACAGTGCACACAGACACAACAACAATGGGAATGTTTCTCCCCTTCACCCTGGATTTAGCCTTAGCTGAGGAGTCTGGATTTAGTGAACTACCTGGTTACACTCAGCAGTGGAAATCTATCATGGGTTCCAGGTCCCTTTGGTAGAGGTAGCAGGTTTTGCTCTACACTTGAATACTGAAAAGGAAAATAAACAGTCTGTAAATCACTAATAAAAACATTCTTTTGTGGCTGATGTCAGCAGGTACACAGAGTAAAAGGGGACAGTGCCTTCATCACTCTTTCAATCACAAAAAAGCAGAGGAAAAGGTTCACTACCAGGCCTTTGCAGGAAATTATGACACAGAAATTAAAATCTTCTGCTTTACATAAGTTACATTGCTGTCAAATTTGCTGAAAGAAGCAAATTTCTTAGCAATTATTAAGAAAATATGACTAACTAACAAGATAGGAACCAGCAAGAGGCAAACAAGGGTGCTGGCCATGAGCATATCTATGATGTATGTATTGTGACATGCACAAATAATACAGACAAGATTTCCAAACAGCAGTGGACTTAGGTTTCTTAAAATATTAAAAAGACAACAGATAAGCTTGTCCAGGAAATTTGCTGATGAAGGAGGTTCTCCCAGATCCCACAGTGTGGTGGGCTCTTTATAAAACTCTGTGATGGCTCCAACAAAAGGATTATAATAGTGCAGTGAAGGTGGGAAGACTGAAAAAACAGGCATCCACAAAGCTACCTTGGGGTTGCAGACTCTCTGAAAGCAAAATACTGTTGCATTTTCCTTTCTGCAGCAGAGCCTAGGGTGGTCCTGCAGTTCTGTGTGATTTACCAGAGTTCATTTAGACATCACAAGCATCCACTGCCCTTGAACAAGGGCCATGTCAGATGCAGAACTGACAGCTTCCATGGGCTGTCTGAAATGTGTCTTGGAGCTTGGGCTCCTCCAGCAATTACACTGTGATAAGAAATCATATCTTGTAAGTTTCAGCCCCAAGTAGCTGCTCATAGTCCATTTGTGACAGTGTTTGTTTTCCCTGCTGTAATTTTTCAGGCAGTGTCATACTCTATTTACTCACATTGCTGTAGCTTTTGCAAGACTTAATTTTAATTGATATTTTACTGTTCTAAGGTAATCCTACACCATTATTCAAATAATATATGTGCAAAAATTTCTGTTGTAGATTTATAGTCAGATGCATCTGTTAAAATATTGACTCAACTCAAATTAAGTTTTAGATATTTTTAATGACATGAGTACTACTAACATGTATTTATGGGCAGAAAGGTATAGTACAACCTCCACAATAAATGATTATTCCTTAAAATCATCATTCCCCAAAATTACTGTTTAGTTAATCACTCAGTGCCCATGCTCTAGGGATACACCTTATTTTTTTTATTTTATTGAGTAAGGTCTTATATCTCAGTCAGTTTAGCACAATACCAGTAGGTGGAGTAATGGTAAAGCAAATGTCATCTTCAGCTATTTATATTTATAAACAGCCATTTTTAATATCTGTGAAGAGATTTGCATAAACCTGTTGTGTATATATATATGCCAGAAACGTCTACACATATAAATATATTAGTTACACACCATACTCAAAAAAACGCTTAGATTAAAAGAACATACTTAAGTGATGATTTTTTTTATCTTAAATTTAGTATTTCATGCAATTCTCTTCAATTTTTATGTACTAGGCAACATGTATTTTGCAAATTGTGCCACAAGCTTGAAACCCTACATTCCCATATACTTAAAAAGAACTGATCAGCGCCTGAAGGGAGTACGAATTTGCTGCAAATTCCACTTTGGTATTGAGGTCAGTTGAGATTTGAGAGACAGCTTTGGTTAATAGTGTCATGTCCTTGCCAACCTGCAGTTGTGTAGCAAGCCCAAAGCCTTCAGTACACTCGATAGGAACATCATTAGCAAGACCTTTGTCCCGTGTCAGGGGGGAGGATGGCTGTCATGGATGAATGGTCTCACGTAAAGAAAAAGATTCTATGAATGCAGCTGCTATTTCTCCATTGCATAAAATTCTCCTAGTTATTCACCTAGACTTCAGATAAACAATAGCAACTTCCAAGCATTCAAGGAGGAAACAAAACAGAGCCTTAACAAGTTCATAAGAGTTCAACATCACTGCAGCAGCTTGGTTTCCTAAGGTAATTTTAAGCTCAAATTAAAGTCACTCCCATATGTGTTATCAAAATATAGAAACTTTGGGAAATAAAACCGATATGCACTGCAAGAAATCTCATTTGGACTGCAGCCTGTAGTTTAGTTCAGGCAAAATTCTTTCCAAAGTCAGATACAGGGGTTTTTATTAATTTCTGATTAAACAAGCAGGAACAAGCTCCTCAGTCACTATAAGAAGAAAACTGATCAGTTATTATTAATGTCTTTTCTGAGTCACTGCATTCAGATAAGAAGTGCAACACACTTCTGCACAGCTATCTGAAGCTGATCTCTGAACCATAAAGAAGACAATACATTCCCTAATATCAGTGTTAACTTTATAAGTAAGAAGACTTGAAACTGAGTTTTGATTGCATGCAAAAACTAAAAACTTGGTAAGGTTATAACCATCATTCTTCAGGTAGGAGATTCACAAGGAAAAACAGACACAAGAACTTCATTTTGCTCCTAGGGATCATATTAAATTGGAAGTACCAACACAAAAGATAAAAAAAAAAAAAGGAGGACAAGATTTCCTCTGTAAAATTAATATAGGTCTAAAGAATTGTAAATATCAGTCTCATTATATGTACTATTGAGTGTAGGTAAGGTTATTTCCCCTATCACCATTTGTTCTGTGCAACTATGTGGAGATTATTAATATTAAAGAAACTCATTCCCCCCACCAAATCCACAAGTTCAAGAAAATATTTTCTCATATTAATCTTAAAATACTGAATCCATCTGTGCTGCCTTCTTCAGGATTGCTCAAGCTCATAATAATTTTACTCAGATTTTATTTGTAAATTACTTATGATTCATTTGGGAATTTTTTTATCCTTTTTGTATGCAGTATTCAGTAAGCCAAAAAAATCTGTGTTCTTGCTCCTGCCAATGTAAGCACTGCAGATGATCATCTTCCACCTCTCTATTTTTCTCTAGGAGAAAAAGGGGAATGGGCAGAATAACAGATATTTCAAACTAACCACCTATTTTCTGTCAGACAAAATATAGTCATACACCTGGAAACAAACATAACCTCAACTTATACCAGAGAAAACAAGTGAGCCAAAGGTTGAGTATAACATATACCACAATCATTCAATAAAAAGAGCTGGAATATTAAGGGAGTAATGAATTAGCATGATCTCAAGAGATCATGCTTGAAATATCTGACATGTTTTGACAGGCATGGAAAGGGTAAATGATTCTCAAAGTTGAAGAAGAAAGGAACATTTTACAGAGCTGTTGCCTTATTAGGGTTCTGTTCTTTGAGCTGCTGTGCCCCCCTGGCAAACTCTGCAGCGTTACCAGTGAAAGGAGTCACAGTCAAGGCACACCCTGTGCAAGAAGTGAGGTGACCCCCAGCACTGGTCCCCTTTGGCAATCAAAAACACAGAAAACAAGGACCCACCCAATATCCAAGGCAGCACAGGCAGGTACAAGGCTCCAAGGAAGGGACCACAGCAGAGGTGGATGTGAGGCACGTGGTAGGTGCAACCTTTTCTCAAAAGGTAACCCCAATTCACCCTCTGTACTACTTCTTGCTGGCTTGTACACTGACTGTTCATTTCTTGCTTTGATGCAGTAAAAAGTATGACTGGGGGAAAAAAAAAATCAAAAAACCTTTTTTAGCAGCTGACTCCATCAAATTCAGTTCAGATCTGACTGTTTGGGGAAAGGGCATGAGAGGGAAGTAAGCTCATACCTCAGATACTAGCACTTACTCTTCTGCTGCCTTGCATCTCATACATCTGGCAGAACAGGATCTACTACCTGAATTTCAGACTTGTTTTTTTCTTCAAAAGAGACAAAAATGCCTTTCTTTTTCTGTTGTCTTGTTTTTTATTTTATTTTATTTTATTTTAATTGAGAATAAAATTGTTTTCTGCTGAGGCTTTCATTTGCACCTCAGGTGGACTTAGACTGAACAGGAATTTCCCCCAATTTTCAAAATTATTACTTACTGCCCCTCAAAAGTTACAGGTTGAGAGCTCAATAAAACCAGAGATAATATTTTTACAAAAATAATTATCAGCTCTAATTTTCTAATTAGTCAATGTACTTTTTCCCTTTCTCATTTTTCATCCCTCCCTTCCCCCCCCCCCCCCCCCTTTCATTTTTTAGTCCATAGTTTAGATTTTTATAGACGGTCTGGGAGAAGGGCATGGACACTTGACTATAGTCTTCTGTCTGGTCACAAGGCATCCTGTCCATGGGGAAAAAAAAAAGTAATGTAGTGTTTATGGCAAGGGACTTCTCCACTGATAACAAAAATGATGAACCAGATGGGTTTTGCACTCATCCTTAACCTGACTATGCAGTTTCCAGATTAGTTTCTAGCTTGTCATTCACAGTTACACACATTGAGGGGCCTGACACGAGGGGGTTAGGGGATTATTTAGTGTATGAATTTGCCCTCTTCATACATTTCTTGATGTTTCCAAGTCCAGAGAGCCCCTTTGCATAAATCTTATCTGATGCTGCCAGGAAAGGTAAGCTTAAGATATAGCAGTCCATTCAGCTGGGCTATTTCATAAAGCTGCATCCCTTTTCAGTGCCTGGGAGGTGCTGTGTGTCTGTGTTAAGGTTTGCAGCGTTTCATACATTACTCCCTGGGCTCAGAGCCATGGAGAAGAGAGCATTTGGAAGGCAAAAGGCAAAAGGCAAAAAGGAAGTGGGTCTCAGTCAGACTTGCTATGAGGCAGAAATCAAGGGCAAGTCTGGAAGCCCTTGGCAGAAAATGAGACAAGAGAAAGTAAAGTGGTGACAGAGGGACATGAATAAAACCCAAACTACTTCTGAGAACTTGAATATACTGCAAGTGAAATCCAATATTTAGCAGAAATGTTTTTCTTCCCTAAAAGAGCTGTAAAAAAACCTGACAGAAATCTGCATGCAAATCTAAGACTTATAGATTAATTCAGGTTGGAAGTGACCTTGGGAGGTCACCTACTCTGACCTCTGGCTCAGAACTGAACCCATTCCACTATGCATTTGTGAACAGGCATATAATGAATGCTGTGTCCTCAACCAAGTGTCTCGGCCTAGGGAAAAAAAAATCAGGTGTTGCCTCCTAAAGTAGTTTAATATCAGCAAGATAAAGAACACATCCAGCACTAACATAGGTATTCATTACACTATCACTTCAAAGCACAGCTTTCACATGTTTGCAGCAGCCTTGTTATAGCTTTGCCTTATCTGCAGCAGCACTAAATCTCAAGTAACATGCAGAAAAATTAACTATAGTAATGCTTCAGTGGTTGGGGAATCAGAGGAAACCTAAAGAAAGACGTAAAGAAAATGTCCTTAGAATCTTCTTAAATTTTCTGTATAGAACTACAAAATATGCTATAGCAAGAAACAAGATTCCCCACAGAGTTCATGTAAATGAGAGGTCTAAATATGTGTGCTAGATACCAGAGGATTTGTTCATTATTAAACTGCATTGTGTTTACCTGTGTAGTGCAAGACTGAGGAAGACTTAATTGCATGCTATGTCCTTGCCCTCTGACCTTCATGTTAATTACATTTTGCTATAATAAGAAATAGATGCACCATTTTCTCTTATTTCCCCAGGACTGAGACAGTTATTAATTCCTAATAAGCTAGCTTTTTCCATCTGCAGAGAGCTATATTTTCTTTTCATTGCATGCACAGTACTCCCAGAAGCTTTTAATTTGCATATATTGAAGATCACTTCACCCATTTAACACTTCCAAAGTAAACTTGCTTCGAGCCACCATGTGGCTGTGCTCTGGGGTTTAATCTCCTTCTGGTCTGCAATCATAACACCCACAGAAATTAGCAGGATGAGGAGGAGTGAGGTGTGTATATATATCTCCTCACACATATATTGTGAATGTGCACAGGGAGCATGGCTGCCTGGTGTTTTCACTGAGATTCATTTTTTGAAGTGTTAAATGTAAAGACTGATCTTCTACATACTTCCCACTCTCTCTTATATGGAGCTGTTATTGCCATGTGATGTGGCTTAGTTTCCAACCAAGATGAGGTTCTTTTCTGCATCAGTAAAGATTTTTTTTTTTAATCTTTAAGAATGTTCTTTTTATTTCAGATGGGATATTAATTGAAATGATATTCTACTCCCATCCTCACCTACTAGCTTAATAGTCATCACATTGCACAAATTATTTTTAATACCTTGAAAAATTCATTAAGTGAACAAAAGATCCTGACATAAGTCATAAGATAGTTTTTTCCTCAAATGTGAAGTTAATAAAAAAGGCCTCTAGAATATTAAGGTCTACTTCTTAAGCCACCTTTCTTCCCATTTTAAAGAAGGGTATTTCTGCTTATTTCCAGGAAATTTAGACACTAAGCTCTGACCAAAGATATCATTAAACCAGAGGATTCTAACATGCCTGAACCTCCTAGAAAAAAAAGAAAAAAAAGATTTTTAATATGAGTTTTATTTTCTTTATTAAGAGACTGAGCACAAAAGGCAGCAGTTAAGCCTCTTATCAGATTTCAAGCAAGGTAAAAGCAGCCATTTTTAAGAGGACTTCTATCCTCAGAAAAGCCTCTGCCATATAGGCAAATGGAATTGGATGGAGAGGAAAGTATAGCCCAGGTGGTGACAGTGGAAGCATCGTGCCCTGCTGGAGCATGCTGAGGTGCTGAAAGGACTGAAAATCAGTTGTCACCAGCACACTCAATTTCCCTGAACTATCAACATATCCTTTCTTTCTCAAAGTTCATTGTGGTTCTTCAGTGCTGGTGTACTCAGATGAGGTTATGTCCACATATTATTTGACTCCTCACCCCAATGAACCAGTTATTGTCTGGCTTTCCTAGTGCTGTGAAAAGACGTGCTGCCTTTTTTTTTTCCCCTACTTCTTTCACTGTCCAGCTCCAACCAGATTTGGAATTTGAAGGAACTGAACCAAAGAAAGCCTGTAATAACATGGATTTGGGATGAAGGAGAATTTGTGTGGCTATCATCAAGAACAAAGAAGCAGAGTAATAGACAGATCCATTTACTCTCCCACAGACATGTCTTCTCCAAGCCTTTCCCAGTACAGAAAGCCATTTTAACATAGTTTCCAATGCCTAGTCAGTTCTTACACTGAAGAGAAGTTGTGATCAGAGATAAAGCATCACACACAACGTGTTCACACAATCATCAGGAGGCCAGCCAGTACCTGGGATGGTTTTGTCCAACAGGAAACAACCAAAGGAGCCAGGCTGGACTCTGATATGGCACACCAGTGCACTCTTGGAGAAAGCTTTGTGAACAATATCTAAGCCAAGAGAAAGACCAGGAATAAGCCTCACCTGAGTCACCCCCCACGCACATGATTCCCCTTCAGCTGCATTTTCACAGCCAGCCCTTTCCTGAAGGGACACTATTCCCCTGGCCAGAAACCACTCAAGTTTAGAACAGCACCAGGGGGTAGATAGTCTGGGACTGATCCTGTCACCCTTCCCTGGCACCACAGCCTGCCTTGCTGGGGGCTATAGGATGGCTGCTCAGGGAAGGAGCCCACCACACCACCTCACCCTTAGGATCTCACTTTGTCAGAGCTGCCTGCACTACTCAATCTCACATTAGTCTAAAGCCACTGCAAAATTACCAACATTAGGAATTTAGTCCATGTTAAGAAGAGCAAATGTAAAATAACCCTGTCATTTTTAGAAAAGGTTCTTCACTTTTACAGTTAAATCTGGGTTTACACTTAGTGCCAATATCTAAATCTGGATGTGCTTATTTGTAAGGCTTTTTTTTTTTTACTTAGTTGAGATTTTCACAGATAACTAGATCAGTCCAAAATCAAGCATTTCCCACAGATGGACGTGTCAGTCATTATGTCACGTCTTCTAATTACTTTTTATGCCATTTTTCTCAAGTTCTTCTCATTCATCCAGTCTATTGACCAGTGTGTAAAATTTTCCTTTCCAGGAAGTCATGGTCATCTGCAACAGAAAAATGCTCATCCTTCCCAAAACAATGTACCTTCAGTGTATGCTTGACTTGAAGCCCAGTGGGGTTAAACACATGTCTAAGTGCTGTTTTATGTGAACTGGCACCCTTAGCAGCTCTCAGAGTTTCATGGGCATGTCTTTGTCTGACTGTGTAGAGCAGAAGTCGTGGCAAGGTCAAATAAACCAAACACATCTTAAAATTATTTTCCTTTGTTGTATTTGACTACAACAAAAAAAAAAAAACACCTCTCCCCTTAGATATAAAAGAAGCCTTTCATTAAAAAAAAAGAAATTAAAAAAACCCAAACCAACCAAACAAACAAAAAATCAAAAACCCCCAACCAAAACAAAAACACTAGTTGACTGATTCTGCCAGAGCTATCGAAATCCTTCTACAGCTCATTTTAGTAAAGGGCCCCCCATATTGTAGGTGTTTATTCACCTTAGCTAAATACTCCATTTTAACATGAATGGTTGATTAACAAACACTGTTTGCAGCACAGTAACATCTCAGACATGAACTGGATGTAGGACAACACAAAATGCATTGCAAGACCCTGTAGGACAGTTAATGGCTGCTTTCAAGAGACAGAAAAAATACTAAATGTTGGCAGGAAAAAGTTTTAAGACATATAGAAAGAAATGACAAAAAATATAGTCATATCCCCAGGTTTTCTATAGAAATAAATAAAAATAGAGTAAAATAATGTACTCCAAAAAAGAATAATACATTTTTTTTTCATTGGCAGCTGTCTTCCAGAAATTTTCAAAGCATATATTGTTTCCCATTTAGATTTATAGGTTGACATTAAAAAAAAACATTCTACAAGCCTCTTTAAATCATATGACATACGCACAGGGCTTTTAAACCCTATTTGACTGCTGTATGTATATTGCACATTTCAGAGGAGCATCTAGCAACCTAATGTGATAGGATCTTGAAAATTAATTAAGTCCTTGGCCTTTCTACTATGACTTCCAATTATTGTCCAATGTAGTGATCATATTCTCATATGTGACTGAGGGAATATACTAATTTTTTCCCCCCTAAAACTAATTTCTGTACAGCTAATCAAACCAGGTACACTAAAAGCAGTTTGTTTGATTTAGCCTGCAGCCCATAATGATCCTTGGAAGGTTAGATTCAAGAAATTTCTAGTAATCCACATCATTTTATCATGGAAAATTAGGCTAAAGCTATCAGTTCTAGTAGGCAAGAGAATAACAAAATTTGCTATTTGATACAGTGGCACAGCAAGTCATGAGCATATGAACACATTACAGTTGTCATCTAAACCCTTGGCTTTTTTCCTTGTTTCGGGGTTGACATTTTATTTATTTATTTATTTATTTTAAATTCATTCATGGGGTGTATCATAAACTTTGCAGCTGCAGGCTTCAGCACCAGACTAAGAATTGCATAACTATGCCAAAATTGTTTCTACCTTTGTCATTTGTTGCACACAGTCTCACATCCAGAGTTGTTAAAGATTAAACGCAAAACAAATGGTCTTTAAAAGGCAGATAAGCTAAATTGTTACAGATTATACACGTCTCAGTTCAAAATCATTAATGTCTCTCAGAGTAAGAGATTAAAAGACAAAAATAACCTAATTAGAAAAGATTTACAGTGGAAGTTGAATTATTTGTGTTCAGAGCAAGGCAGGATTTGATCTGAAGCACCCGGCAATGCATTGGCAGTGATGATGATGATCAGGAATGTTAACTAGTACAGCTCTGCCTTAAACCAATCAAAATTATGTGAAGAATGGCTGAAAACAATTTAGATACAATATCTTGGATAAAACGTCTGAAAAGTTAGTTCACTTTGCATTGCCTGTAAAAAAGAGATGGTTAATTATGAGCTTTCAGATATTGCCTTCACTAAACCTGTGGTATGCAAAGCAGTGAATTTCAACAGAATTTTCAACAAAAGCATGTATATTTATAAGCAAACCTTATGTCATATTTGTGAAAGGAATTCTGAATAAAAGGTAGCTATACTACTGGGGTTGGATGATTTCTCAGCCATCAGCAGGGAAGCTGCAAAATAATTTTGACTGAACTGAGCACTCAAGGGTAAATTCAGATTTCAGTTACCCATGTGTAATGCCACTGATTTGCATTCAAGAAACTGTGGGTAGAATTTGGCCTCAAGAAAATATCTCATGTTAGTGCCATAACCTTTGTTTTACAGGGAGTACAACATTTGGCCCAAAGGAGAAATACACCTCTTGTAAACCAGGTAAGCAAACAGGCACAAACCTGCTCAAGACAACCCTAGCATAAATCAGAAATCATCTCATTTCCATTTAAAAGGAAACTAACACTGTATGAAAGAGAAGAGAAATCTGCATGCTTGTTCTGGTTTTGGTCTTAGAGAGGGGATTTGAATTGCACTCCTTGGATGAGTGACTAAGATCTATCTCTTGCATTCAAACTCACCTATCATTTACCTCTTGGATGTTGATGGTTAGAATCGAAAGAACTTATCGCTAGATTACTTTTGTGATTAGTCTCCAGTAATCTGCTTCACCCATACATGGCTACAGCAAAACTGCTCTGTACTACTATCAAGACCTCTGCCTTGGTGAAAGATTGGAGAGTAAGGCCAGAACATTTTTGCCTTTCTGATCTTTTTCAGCTCACTTGAAGCAAGTTTTCTATATTCTTGTAATAGTATGTCTATTCTGTATTTCTGTAACAGCATACCTATATTCCTGTTTGGAAAATACAACCCAAGCGGACGAGCTTGGTCCTGGTGCAGCTTGCACCACAGTGTGGCATCTTGTTTTCCCACTAACATCAGAGTTGTTCCCTCTCTCTCCTCATTCAGCAAAGGCAAAACATCATATATGCCCTGGGGTATGTATAGGGTACTGTATAATATCCAGCTGTGCATTTCAGTAAAGTTTCATATTTCAAAAGAATTATCTCTCATGCTATACCACTACAGAAACCACAAGAACTTTTGCTTATTTAAAATGGAACTTCCATATGACTATCATCAGCCTACCAGTAATATCCTTGCCTAAAAATTATTTAAATGTGGCACTGTCAGATAGCATCTCGGGGAGTAGATAATCCTGTCCTTGAGATTAATGTTATTAATGGCAAAAGTGTATTTACAAACGCATTTTAAAATCATATTTTAGTGCGAGATTGCTTATGTTTCTAGTAGTGTCTATGCTTTCACTATTATTTTTCTAGTCTGCATTTTCAGCCCAACTCATGTCCATTACATAACACTATGGTAATAAAAGCTTTAAGAGCAAGGCTGAGGAAACTCAGTGTACTCTTTGCCCCTACCTATAGCCAATGGCTATAACTTGCTGGTCAGAGGACAGCCAAGCTGCATTAAATCTATTGTGTATTGTTATTGCTAGTTCTGGCCAGAAGGCACTGTATGAAAATGACATCCACTGCCTTATCTTAGTGAAGCTCCATTAGGAAAGAGTAACGAAAATATCCCTGTGGGCACACTTCCCCTTGCTAGCATGCTGTCTAAAATTCTAACCAAAAATTTAGGTGGTATCACTGTGTCTATCACTATTAGCAAGAAGTGAAATGCTCATCTAATTATGCTAGCACTTCCTCCTTATTTCCTGAGGTTAAATCACCTGTAAAAAATAATTTGCTCATCATTCTCTAGGTATTTTCCTAACACTGCTAATCTGTGCAAGCATATGACTTCACTGTGCATATCTGTCTTCTTTCTCCACTCCTACCTGACTTGCAGGTAAGCCCTCAGGAATAAGTTGGTAACCAACTCGAAGTACAAGGAGGAGTGTAAATGTTCCAAAGGGCTGATATATTCAAACCAGTTTGACAAGAGTGAAAATAGATCTACAGATACCATCGTGTTTTGTTTTAGAAAATACTCTGGACAGCAAACAAATGGACATTCTATCTCAATAGATCTGAACAGGTATAAATAACAAAATAAAACCAGCAGTAATTTTTATTTTCTTGGTCTCTCTGGACTCACTACTGCATTAAAAAAAACCAAAAAACCCACACACACACAACAAACAAACAAAAACACCAAACACTTGCCAACCAAACAAAAAAGGCCCAAAACAAAACAATACTTCAGTTCTACTACCACTCTAAAGAAAAAAACAATAGGGTATTTTCAAGTTGCTGTAAAAAAGACCCTAAACTGACTCTGTCACAATAACTTTAATACTTGTATCAATATGTTCATGAATGACTGAACTTAGGGTAAACAGAAATGAAGTCTGCATTTCAAATTCAAAAGCAAAACACAAAACAAATTTTGCATAAAATTTCAGCCTTAGAGGCTAAGTAGATGCATGTTCTCCTGCTAAGTTTCGTTCCTGAGCCAAGGACATATCTTGCTTTCAAACTTAAAATAGAAATAAAAAAAAATAATTAATTCAAATCATAACCATCCAGCCCCTGAGAACTGAGGAAGCATCAACTTGTGTTGTTTAGTCTATTATAAAGCCATAATATTCCCATTTGAAGGAGATACATCATCTGTGAAGAGACCATCTTAGTTCATCATTCCAGAACACGAGCATCTTTCCATTTTCACTAAGGTGCACAGTTTCTCACACATGCCACACAATGCATTTCTAAGGGGGAAAATAAATAAATCTACCACCAAGAATCCTGTCCTACTGAGTCGGTCACCTGTTCTCCACAAACAACTTATCATTGTGTTTGCAGAGGTACATAATCCAGTAGGTTTTTCTCTTGTGTAACTTAACCCCATCCCATGTGCTTCACAAACAAACAAGGGCTGTGGAAAATGCAGTTTCAGCTGAGCAAGAAACTCCACCTTGCCAGGCTGACTGGACCCATCAGCACACAGCACTGATCCTCAGACAATTAACTGTAAGTTTGGTTACAGAATTTTCATCATGTGTGAGGAGGCAAATACATGCAGGTGCATTTTCCAAAACATTTACTGCTCTGCTCCTGCCCTGAAAACCCAGCCTAGGGGACACCTCCAGCACAGGGAAGGCAACAGAAGTTCTCCATTTTCTGTGGTTTTCAGGATGGCTGTTATTATTCCTTACTGGTCACTGATAGTTAACTGATAATTAAGCATGAGACAAATCATTTCAAGACCAGAAAGGAAAGCTGCATATCACTTTTATCCAATACAATAAATACAATTAAAAGAAACTACTGCTGTCTCTCTTAGTTTTCTCCCATATATATCAGCTGTCATTGCTTGAGCTTTAAAGCACTTGAATAATAAACCTGCACAGAATTGAATTACTTCAGTAGCAAGTTGATTAGTTCCCACATCCAATAAAATGTCTGTGGTATCTCATATATTTGGCATTTAATGTTGTAATTAATAAGTCTTGATCATGTGCCTCTTACAGCCACAGGTCAGTGACAACAGTGACATTCCCTTTTTCAGCAGGAAATTGAGCCTCCAAGACATTTTCCTAAGACACTTTCAATTATGATAAATTGTCAGATTTGCTTCAGTCATTTTGAAAACTACTTCAAGTATATCTTCCCAGGTAAAAGCAGTGCAGAGATTTAAAGTAGAGTTGGTTGGGTTTGGGTTTTTTTGTTTGTCTTTTGTTTTCTTTTTGTGTGCAAATCACATTTTGGGGAGTATTTCAGATTTTTTATGTTCATTATAGATTCCCAAGTGAAAGACAGGCTTTGAAATGAACTGATCTCAAGTACATGTCTTTCCAACTTAATCTAGCATTTCCAATAGAGAGCCAGAGACCAAATTGCTTTAAGTCTGTGTAGCTCCATTGATTTCCATGGGTACATGTTCAATTTATTCCACACAGGGATTTGTCCCTTTAATTTAAAATGTTTTAAAGGCAATGTTGCAAAGACATTTATATTCCTTTTCTTTTTCATGATATATGCAGGAGGTTATATTTTTAGAAATATTTTATTAACTATCAGGACTCTTTTGCTTCATTTTTCAACTTATTCTGACAGTGTGCAGGGGAGATCATGAAAATACTACTGGACAGACAAGGATGGAACAGGTAGAGGCATTTTTATAAGTTATCATCTGAAACATGAGATCTAGTCTAGACTTAAGGTTGGGTAAAAAAGGAAAGTAAAAATCATCAATGCTATGAAAGCAACACTACTATAGTTATTTCTTTGGCACCCACAGTAAAGGTACACTGCTTTTTCCTATTTGCAAGATAACTAATGTTACCTGGCTTATTATAAACGCAGTTTTAAAATAACACTCTTCTTATCAAAAACTTTATATACTGATGGTAAGCTAAGCCTATTAATTTAGAATTCCTAGTAAGAGTGAAATGTTGCAATAAAAAAAAAAAAGGAGATAAAACCTTGCACCTAACTCTCTGATGTAATATGCTGAGGGGAGAGGCAAAGGAAGGTGGGGGGAAAAGCATCATTTATGTTGCTTCCTTTTCCTGGAACTTTGCCCAGCTACACTCCCTGATCAAGAAATATTTCCTCTGAATTGAAGACAAATGGTTGACAACTCTAATTATGAGCCTCTCTGCACATATTTAACATTTACATATGTGAACAACATGGTGGGACTGTAATGCTGCCAGACCTGACACACACAACGTGGCTTAGACTCTCAAGATATTACTAATTTTAAGAAGCAACATAGTTTGTGTCCTCTTCTTTTCTGTCCTAGTTTTTTCCTTTAGTCTTCAGGGAGAGACTTTATCAAGGTTTTCTTTCTTTACAATGTCAAGAGCTACAAACTTATTTCAGCTGCAGTTGAAATTTTTATATAGTCATGTGTCTGCAAGAGCTGGGATGTTAAGAGAAAAAGGAATATGAAATATCATGAGACCTGCTGTTACTGCAGTAAACAGTAAGAGTTTCTAAGACAGCATGATACAACATAAAATAGTCATACTTTCCTCAAAAAGAAGAATCCCCAAAGCTTCAGAAAGCGTGTTTCTAAGTTTTACAGACTTAAAGCCTTATGATAGAGAGCTCACTGCTTTTCTCAAAATCATGGTCAATAAAAACGCCAAAACAAAACTAACAAACAAACCCAAACCCACACAAAACCCCAAATAAACAAACAAAAACTAAACAAAAGAAACCCTCTCAAGGTCTTTATGTTCATCTCCTGCTGACTGGGAGTGAAAATGCTGTAACTAGCTCTCAGCTTCTTGCTTTAAACATAGATTCAAAATTCCCTGATGAAATGTGTTATTTGTTTGAGGAGGCAACCACAGGCACTAGAGATGCCAAGCACTGAGAAATGGCATGTGCTGAATTCCAAACCTTTCTAGCAGTTACTCCGCTCCTGCACAGTTTTGAAGGACCTTCACACCTTTTGTATGTGAACACCACACAGCAGAGTGTGAAGACCTCTCAGCTGGCACATGCTGATGTCAGTAACCCCAAATGGCACAAGCCAAGACTGGGCACACCAGCTCAGGCCCAACAGCAATGGATTATTGCCCCAGGCACCATGCCTAAGTGAAAAAACTGTTCTGCCTCTGGAAGCTGGACAGGAGATATGGTGATCCCAGCTCTGTTCTTCAGAGTTAGCTTGTGGAATAGCCACGTCTGACAGTATGGGTATGTCTCAGGCTCGTACCTCAGAGGACACGAACATTTAACACAGCAACTTGTGTAGAGCAAACCAGGATTTGTGTGGTTTTGGACAGACAAGAAAAACTTATTTTAGACTGAAGAGTGTCATCATAATTTCCTCATGTGCTAAGTATATGCAAAACAGACACGATTTCTTGCAACTTTTGCTGCTCTCAAATCCTTCTCTGTATTTAAAATACTACAGAGTGAGGTTTGTTTTAACAAAATTTACCATCTTAGAGTATTTAAGATGACCTTCTTCTTTCTCCAGATTCTGGAATATGTTTAGTGTTGCTCCAGAGAGGTAGTCAGTGTGCTTTATAAATATGAACAGTAATTTCTTTAGCAAATTAAAAAAATGTAAATAGTCTCATGAAACACTTTGAAAATAATTACATTTATATTGCATATTAGCAAGAAAGATCCAGAAAACTTGTAGGAGACTGAAACTAATTATCTCCTTGGAAACAATCAGTAAAAAAAACATGGACACCAACATTAAACAATTAAAAAGAAACTAAAACAACAAGAAGAATATTTAAAAGGACAATTATTGAAATTATTAAAAAAGAAATGAGATAAATGTCATAGACCAGATACAATACAGAGAGGATAGAGAGATGAAATTTAAATAAGGGAAAAAACCCCCAATAACACAAAACCCCTTTACTATAACAGCAGAAAAAACATGAATCATCAGTGAAACCCTGATTCTTATAGGTAAACAGCCTGACTGATGATAAGATCCTACTATTCTGATCTGTAGGAATTGCACCGAAAAGTGCAATCCAAGGTTATCTTGTCCTTTGTTTTTATAATCTGCTGCTTTCTAATTTATATGATTCTTACCAAATTCATATGATAATATAAGCTGTTTAATATTTCTTGTTTGTAATATACAGAAGGTGAGAAATAGTTATATGAAAAAATTAATAGGATCTTCATCAACTAACACTCTAAATATATTGGTTATTTATTGTTTAAAAAGAAAATCACCTAAAAATCAAATGACTTCTTGAAAACAATGACAACAAAACCCCTTAATTTATAATTCATCAGATTGAAAGCAAATGTGGGAAGGAGCCACTGAGAAATTTGAGCAATCGTAATCCTCACAGGCTGTTTAATTTCTGGTATCTCTCAGATGCCTGTACTTCTCACAACAAACTTTGTCTACGCAAAGTTATTTCACGCCCATTTTGCTCACAGCAGAGGTACCTTCATCACATCAATCTTCACTTACTGCTTTGTCACAAAAACCCTGAGTCACCCCTATTCACCTCATTTGTCTGACTCACTGACTAGCAGGGACTGGGAATTTTACTGTGACAAGCCCAGCCAATGGAAATCAGAGCATCTTGCCTAACCTAGATGCTCTATACAGTAAAATCTCTATTATGTCAATGTTTTATGTTTTCTTTTCCAGGATGGAAGTAAAGAAGATTTATTTTTGAGACTGCTTGTTCTGAAACAAAGCCAAACAATGCCCCTCCTATGGACTGGATTCACCAATACTCTGTTTACAGGAGCTGCCATGGCACCTCACCGATAAAATTTGTTTCTTCCAGAGTTCACCCTTTCCCCATAGGCACCTTTGTTGAACTACAACTACAATTACACACCACAGCAACCTCTCCAATTAAACTGTTGAACACTGTCTGGTGCATAAGGCTACAGTGCCTGATAAAGGATGTAGTTGGAGCCCAAATCCAAGTGCAAGGAGACAAGGAGCTGAGTTTTCATTTCCATAAAGCCACTCAGGCTGGCACAGTGTAACATCCATCCCAAAAACTTCAGAGTTCCAGTTCTTTAGAATTTTCCATTCTAAGAAAAGTTTTATTTTCCTCTTAATTCAGGGGAAAATGAAATGTTGAAATCACAGATCTTTCAGTCTCCTTCACATCACTTTGGGTACCATCCAACTTTTATGCCCCTGCTGTCATGCACCATGCTCCTTAACAGATCCACCCTTTTCTATACCTCTGTCCTCCCCAAATCCAACCATTTTCACTGCTCATACCCATTACCTCAGTCATCCCACCAGATTTCCTGCAGTTTGAGGCAACCACGGTTAGCAACTGTGGCTTCACCTCACCCTGAGTTGGGGCTGTAAGTTATAAACAGTTACAAATCTTGGCCCCAGCCTGCTGGGAGAGAATGGAAAGCTGTCCCCCTACAGATTTGGGAAGAAGGATAGAACAAAGAAGCTGGAATATGAGGCAATCTCTTAGAGGTACTTGTGTGGCAGGGAAGCAGATGTCCTATGGGCTGAACCTCAGCTGGTTGCAGCATGAAGGGGAACCAGCACAAAGAAGAGGCAGGAAGGATGAAGTAATTGCTGATCTTTACAAGCCCTATGTAAAATACCATTCATAATGGTGATGACAGTCACTTTCTGCAGACAGGCACAAAGGGCTTTTTCTTCCATGGCACTCTGACAGTTTAGGCAGGAAGAGAGAGGTGGCTAGTGGAAGTAAATTGTCAGCGATCTGTCACCAAAGAGCAGATTGCTTTTCCTCTCCAGAATTTTCCCTCCTGAGTTAAGATTAGTCTCTATTGAAACCTAGGGTTCTGTTCATCACCAGCCAGCACCAACAGAGATGCAATTTCTTTATCAGATCTCTCTAAATAACTAGTTGAAGCTCAAAATCACTCTGACCTTAGGAAGAAGAAGAACAGTGTTGTTGCCAAATTCCAAAGAACAAAGCTCACTGTAAAATAAAGCTCCATAACAAAAAATCATTAAACCTATTTTTGCGCATGCAGGCTGCTGTAGCCCAAATTAAACCCAATGCAATCACAAGGGAATTAAGGCAAATAAAATTATTGTAAATAAATTGCTAGTCTTAAAAATACTTTGATTATTCTGTATTTAGCCACATGTACAATAATGGAAATTAATCTGAGAAGAAAAGATTCAGTTACACATGAAATGCTGCTGCATAGTACCAAGAGTTTCTGAAAGCATGGAAAAGTCTCTTTTGTTTTATTTGACTTTGTTTTGAAAATCGCTTTGCTGTTTACCCAGGTATAATGTCATCTTTTTTGGAGAATACAAAGATCCATGTGGAAAACAGAAATGTCTGCTAATTATTTCCCTCTAAAAGCAAACAAGAGAATGAAATGTCTTGTATAATTGAATTTGGAAAATGCCAGGAAAGTTTGTTCTCTTTATAGCCAAAGTTAAAGCAAATTATTTTGGTGAGGGCTGAAATAGGGGGTGAGAGGAACACAAGTTTCCATTTAATTTCTAGACTTTGTCTTTAGTTGTCAAAAGCCTTTCCACAAAAGGCTACAACAAATAGATGAAGGAAAAGCAAAGCTTCTGTCACAGAGGCTCTGCCTTTGTTCTCAATTTTTGCAACGCCCAGAACACTGAAGCTCTGACTTCTAAGCCAGATATAAATAAACATGGAAGGAAATGAAAGCAGAACACAAAAGAAATCAAATAGATGGGTAACTTAAAAGAATGAATAAAATTGTATTTATGCTGTTTAACCCTTACTTGTCTAGCTCTTGATGCTGCCTTAACAAAAAGAAGTTACGTTATTACAAGTCAGCAATATTTGCAATAGGCTTCATTGCAGTGTGTCAGTGGTAGCACCAGTGGAACATTAAACACATATATATTTATAGAGCAATCATACTCTAACAAAATAGCTGAGTTTTTGCCTGTGGAGTGTGTCCCACTTTCACACAGGGGAGCCCAGGAGAGCCCTGAGTTATACAGGGCAACATATTGAACTTCTCCAAGTATTGACAAAGAATCTACTTACTTGTTCTTGCCAGGGATTGTATCAGGTTTTGATATCTATTTATAGCCTCCAGAAACCCAAAATGTCTACTTGATCTCTAGGACAAGAATGAGAGCAATGTGCCAGCCCACCTGCAGGAGAGGTCCCCTCTTGTGGCTGATGAACTGCTGCTCACCAGCCCATCTGTCAACCCCTGCAACCACTCTGCCTCAGTAACTCATGCTCTTATAGCACAGCATAACTGAGACATGCCTTTCTCACAGAAGTTCTGTTCTTGTCCCTTTCAAGACAGCGACAACAAACACCAGAGAAAACGTGAGCAATTTTCATGAATTGGGAAAATTCCAACAGCAACCACAGAATTCTCTTGAAAATGATCCACCATCCACAGAAATGAGACCTGATTTAAACTTACCTTGCAGTCTTCTTTGTAGAGGTGGCATAACCCCATGGTAATTAGATAGAGTACTGAAGTACAGATATGTGCAAACAACTAACCACGGTGTTTTGTAAAGAAGGAAGGAAAAAGATGCTACAAGTACACTAACTCCATTCACATTCAACAGGGAACATTGTGAACTGATATGCAAGACAGAAGGGCAAATACTGTCCACCCAGAGCACCCCATATATGCTTGGTATGAACAACAGATAGACATGTAAACCATTTTGTATTTACTTCATTATTACTTTTCAATTGGAATTAGCAGAAAGAATTAATGGGATGGCCGCGGTCATTTTCATATTTTGCATCACGGTGTCTTAAGTGGAAGCCTCAGATTTTGTTGTGCTTTAGCTGCTTTGCAAAAAAACCGAAACAAACAAACAAAAAAACAAAACCCAAAACCAAAAACATAGGCAAGAGAATGAAAGTTGGCTGCATTCAGAGTGGTGTGCAGATGTTTTTGTGAAAGTATAGTGGGAAAACTTTGCCAGGTAATCACACTAATATTGCTAAGACACAACAGAGCCACAGAGAAAAAATATATTGATATTGTGATTTTACAATGTTATGTCCCCTGACTGAGAAATGCATTCCTGACAACGTGCAGAAGAGGTGGAAAGAGAGTCAGTGATATGTCCGATTTCACCAGGTGACTTGAAACCTACAGAAAGGAAAGGACAAAGTGTCACAGTAGCTTGTTTTCCTCTGCAGAGGGACCTGGCAGAGGCACTTGTACTGTTGGTACAATTGCTGATGTACAACTGACATGAGGTTCCAATGGAGTTATTCCCAAATCATCCATGTGCAAAGAAAGCATCTGTGTTCTGTTTTCACCAGACCACAGTGCTAGTAAGCGAGATGCCAAAGAAAGGAAAAGCTATAGCATCATCATGTTGCATTGAAGACAACAAGGCTATTTCAGAAGACAGCGAGCCTGATATTAGTTCATATTATAATCAAAACAAATCAAGCTTGGACAATTTGGATCACCTCAGCAGGCTTTATACACGCAAGAGGAAAATTTGGTGGTAGCCAGTGGTAATATGATTGTGATGTGCTGTGCTGAATGGCTGCATTTGTCATTTAGTATTCAGAGTTCCCAGACTCAAATTCTGCAATGTCCTATGATTGCTGATTGTTTCTGTAGAAGTGGTCAACAACTTAGCTAAATAAAGAGATGATAATACAGTAGGTTTTCAAACTACAGTTTGTATTGGATTTCAAGCATTTGGAATGAAAATAGCAACCTGCTTGCAGCTGTTGCACTTGTTGAATAGCAGAAATCAACAAAGAATCAACACTGGCACTTATAACTGCACAGCAACAGCAGAAAAGTGAAGATGTATGCACAAAAAACCCCCCACATGCAATTTGTTGCAGAAATAAAAAAAAATAAACTAAAAAGATCCTGAATAAGAAAACAGACATGCGCAGTTAGATAAACACAGCCACAAAGTGTGTTACAAAGGTGAAAACCCCCCACAGATATATGTAGGTCTCTGCACTAATCCCAGATAAAACAGAGTAAGATAATTATTTTGACCCTGTGGCTAAAAGTATAACAAATTACAATAAAATAATATATAAAAGAAGTAAAACTAATAAAAGAAATGGAGATAGTCATAAAAGAAATGAGAGAAAAAGGTGATGAAAGAAAGGGCAAATCAAAAACCTGCACACAGATCTTTTAGCTTAGCAAATTTAATGAGCATCTTGGAGTTTTCTGTATTTACCAACGAAATGTCACCGAACAACTAAGATGAGCACAGGAAGAATATTCTAGCCTAAATAACAAAAAGAAAACAGTAGAGGAAGCCAATGGAAAAAAAATCAGCAAAATGCACACAAAGTCCTTTTAGAACCTGCCAAATGGAGCTAGGAGGTTGCTCAGATGGCTGCAGCACAAGGGCCTTAACCCATATTTGCTGATGCAAGTCCTAAATTTCAAGCGGTGGAGGCTCAGATCATTTGTCTGGCTCTTTGGAAGTTCCCAGTGCCAGTCTGTAGGCCTCGGATCAGGCAGGGAATGGCACTTTTCCCATTAAATCACTAAGCGAATGACCCATCATCATGTCAGAGCTGGGAGGGGTTGGTGCTGATGGAAGCCATGTGTGTTTGGATTAAGAAACCCAGCAATTTCCCCTCAAAACAGATACACTGGCCCAAATGCTCTGGCAATGGGCAAGTTCCTTTGCAATCTTCCTACCTCAATTTTTGCTGTGGTTTTAATTGAAAGCTGTATTGCTTACTGCTCATTCTACAATGTAGACTAACTCTGCTGTGCCTTGCTGGACAACTGTTGTGTTATGGCCCAGAGGTAAGGGATAGAGTCAGCCCCCTGTGCCTCACACTGGTTGTTTCACTGGGGAACAGAACATCTTACTTAATGTTTGCAAAGCACTTGGAGACCCTTAAACAAAAGGCATAAGAGCACACAATACCATCATCATTAGCTATAAGAGCCACTGCAGAGCAATGGAAAAATATTCCTTTTTCCCTGCCCATCTGGGGTTTTGCACACTGCCTAAACAGTGATTCCATCCCCTGCCAGCTCAGAGAGCAAGAGATCAAATCTGTGCCGCTGGCAGAATAGTGCAGAGTGCTAATTACACAACTACCATAAAACATCTGCTGCAATGCATAACTATAATTCCCTGGCATGCACAAACGCAGCACCTAGATGCTCAGAGCACAGTGTTGTAAGCAAATCCTGGGACCCAGAGCATAAGCAGCCCTCAAGTGAGTCTCGGCCTGGATGAAAGGAGACAAAGGAGTGTGGAAAGGCACCAACCTTTGGTGCACTCCCTTCACACAGAGGAGTCACAGCTGCAGGCTCTGCACTCGCAGAAACACAGAAGCAGAGCCATCAAAGTTGCCATCTACCCTCTCCCAGAGCAAGGTCAACTACCTAAAAGAATGTACAATTAGGCACCTTCTCTTCACAGCCACGGGTCAGTCAGAATTAATAGTTTGTGAGACACTGTAAAGCCTCACCCTGCCACAAAACATCTCAGAGAGGTTTTGTAGGAGAATTAGTCATCCCCAAGGCTTCCTATGGCCAGGCATCCCTTGTTGCCACTACAAAATACATATCTCTGCACAAAACCCCCCCAGATCAGCATAAACAAACAGTACATTCAGAATTAAATCTTCTGTTCATATTAATTTTGTAAGGGTTACTTCTCATTTATACTTTGAGTCAGTAGTTACTTTACAGCAGTGGCCAAGAAACCTCATACACCAAATGTGATGTTTTCCTGTTTATAGGACTGGAGAGAAATAGACCCCATCCGTCCTATATTGCACTCTTTTACAGGACTTGGGATGGCCTGTCTAAAAACTCATCCCATATATCAAGCTTATAAGCTGGATGATGAATCAGGATGGAATCTCAAGGAAAGTCATGAAATGTTCCCTCATTCCTAGCTGATGTGCATGGATCTGAAAAAGTGACACAAGGTGCCTACACTCTTCACCAGGGTCACAGGGAGAAATTATCTGCTGGAAACTTTTTGTTAGTATGAATCTTCTTTATGCTGCAGCCCTGATGTGTCAGAGAATATGTGCTTCAGTGCTGGCAGGAAACACATGTCCTAGCCTATGGTATCTCTCTTTTCATCAAAGAAAAAACACTTGCAGCCATTATTGCCATTATTTTAAAATATTATCAAATTTTAAGCATCAACATTAAAGTAAATTTGTAACAGGAGCCTCACCCAGACCTTGCTTTGCAAGAAAGGGACAAATGAAGCCATTCATCCCACAACAACAATTTAGGGGCTAACATGATGAGCCCTGAATAAATGGAGAAAAAAAAAATCCATAGAGTGGCTTTGCAGCAGCCTTACGAGCAAGTTCTGTGAAAAATGCAAAAGTGCACTGATCTGTCCTGCTAATTTCTTCACAGTAAAACTGGAAATGTAGACGCTTATCCATGCACAATGGTACAAGAGAAAATGTATATGAAAGACCCTTCAGCCTGAAATGGATAAATGGAGATGAAACAGTGCTTTAGATGCAAGGCTATTCAGAGAAATTGGAGAGTTTTGTGCTGAGTTTCTTGGATTTGTTTGCCTGCATAGAAGCAACTTTACAAATTCAATATTAAAATAAGAAGCTTTCTCAATGCCAAAATTGAATATCAAACATACTGGCACATATGTCCTAATATCCATGCTGGCTATAACATATTCATCTGAAAAGTGTAACTACAAAAATTCTACCTACAAAATGTGAGGAGCATGACCAGGTATATGAAAAGCCCCTTAGAACTGCATTACACTGTCAGTGTATTTTGAAAGGAGGCACTGTGAGGAAGACAGAATAATTCCAGTAATAGATTGAAACTGGTTTTGCAACTGAATGAAAAAAAAAATAGTAGCTTTCTTTACTTGCTACAGAATGTTTAATAAGCAACATAAATGAAAATAATTTATTTGCACTTAAGGAAATGTTATGTTCCTTTTTTATGAGACAAAATAATATTCTTAAATAGAAGACCTTTACAGAAATAGAAATGTGACTCTACTAAATATTTCTGCCATTCAAATCAAAACTATCTAGAAGAAATTAAACACTAACTTTGTAAAAAAAAAAGTCTAAGTTTAATGAATGGAAGTCAGTAACAATGTAGACAGAAAATAGTAAAATATATTTTTTGCTTTCCTGAGAATTATTGGTGCTCCCTGAACACTGCTCAGTTCATTCCACTGAAACAAAGGTTCTTCCCTTTTTCTTTTAATATTAGATTTTCAAAGATTCAACTGACTACAGTGCTCCATTCTCTAAATCACTCAGCAAACTAGCATGGAAAAAGTAAAAAAAATAAAAAAATTTAAAGCTGTTGCTTCCATAAAACCCAGAGATAAAGGACTTTATTACTTCTGTCCTCATCACTGACCTGATTCTAGTGGAGACTGATTATGATAAAAGGTAAAAAGGTCTTAGAAAAGTATATGTAGAAAATTATTTTGGAAATAGTCATCTGAACTGTATAAATTCAGAGATGTTATTATATTCCTTATTCTTTTTAAAATTAATCAGTGATATTAATTAAGTTTTTCCAAAAGAGGCTGGGAGGAGAATGGATTGAGAGCAGCTCTGACTGGGGGCATTGGTTGATGAAAACCTGGACATGATCCAACAATATGTGCTCACAGCCCAGAAAATCAACATCCTGGGCTGCAGCAAAAGCAGTGTGGGCAGCAGGTCGAGGGAGGTGATTCTGTCCCTCTGCCCTGATCTCATGAGACCCCACCTGGAGTGCTGCATCTGGGTCTGGAATTTCCAACACACAGACATGGACTGCTGAAGTGAGGCCAAAGGGATACAAAGATGATTCGAGGGTTGGAGCACCTCTCCTGTGAGGACAGGCTAAGAGAGTTGGGGTTGTTCAGTCTGTAAAAGAGGCTCTGCAGACACCTTATAGCAACTTCCAGTACCCAAAAGGAACCTATAACAAAGCTGGAGAGACTTTTGATGAGGGGACAAGAGGGAATGGCCTTAAGCTGAAAGAGTATAAAGTCAAGTCAGATTATACAGTAGGAAGAAATTCTTTACTGTATGGGTGGTGAGGTATAGGAACAATTTGCTCAGAGGAGTTGTGGCTGCCTCATCTGTGGAAGTGTTCAAGGCCAGGTTGGGTGGATCTTTGAGAACTCTGGTCTAGTGGGAAGTGTCTCTACCTATGGCAGGGGAATTGGAACTAGATAATCTTTAAGGTCCCTTCAAACCCCAACTATTCTGTGTTTCTATATGAAAGAATATACAGAAAAGAAATAAGAGCACCATATTAGATGGCTGTGCTAAAATGAAAAATAAGGAAATAATTGTTTAAAGTATCTTATAGGATCTCAGCTTGGCAACATGATGTCAAATCCTTAAGGCCACTGACCATGCTTTGCTTGAGGTCTTTGGTATTCTTCCAGACACAAGGAATTTATCAAAACCTGCAGAAACTCTAAGGAGCTTGACCGAATCCCGGGAACTGCTGAGTATTAAAGGAGATCAGTACATTTCTTAAAGTTACTTTTGTGAATTCTTGGTTTCCTTTACAGAATATAGAGAAAAGTTCAGAAGTTGAAGGTTTTAAATATAAATCTATCCAACAAGGAAGAACAGAGAGTAATTTGGGACTGAATAAAATTGAAAAAAAAATTAACTGTTATTAGAAGAGTAAGTATCGAGAAGGGCAACAAAATTAGCACAGTGAATTTGATGGAGACTAATATGCTCAGAGAACTGGTAGATCATATCCTCACAGGAATGAGATAAGCCTCATGAAACTCTGAAGAGCTAACAATTCCTAGAAAAAATCATAACAAAGGCACAAAACCAAACTAACCCAGTATAAAGGAGGAACAGAAAATTTAATTAGACCCCTGTTGTCTAAATCACAAGTTCTTCATTGACTTTATTTTAGAGGAAGCTACACAAGATTACTAAGGATGGCAATAAAAGAATAGCTTTAGTATGTAGGGGGAATGTGAAGCATAGTTTACTAGCTAAGAATGTAAAATATAAAGAAATCATCCTAAAAGTACATTACTCTGAGTAAAGCTAAACAATTACAAAAAAAAAAAAAGAGTTAACCTCCTCTTCATAGAGGGTGGATGCCCACACAGCTGAAGTACTGCATTCCTTCTTTGCTGTCAATCTTCACTAGAAAAGTGATGCACAATTGATGTCAGCAGCATAAGACTAGAGGAGGGAATAAACAGCTCCGAGAGACTTATGGTTTGTTTTCAGACTTCATGAGCCTGATTAATTTCATTTTGGGGAATTCCAAACATCTGAAAGTTCTTTTACAGTAATGGCCAGTTTTCAGAATCCCTGGGAAATGGGAAAACTCTAGAAAACTAGAACAGATTAAATAGAGCACATATTTAAGACAGAAGAAAGAAATAGGAGAAGGTATACATCAGTCACCTTAGTGTGTAAAAAAACCCAATCAGTACACCAAAGTAATTTTTAAGAACTGGCAAGGAAACAAGAACATGAGAAATTGTGAAGAAGAATTCCTGTCCAATCTATCCAGTATATTTTTATGGTGAGATAGCAGGTCTTCTGATCTTAACCTTTCTGAGACAGGGAGACAGGTAAATTCTGCATTGACTTTGTGCTGCTTAAGTGGAAGTCACAGGCAGCAATGAAGGCAACCAAAGTCTACAACACATATAACTCAGTCATGTCAGTCTCTTGCAAGAGGTGGATTGAGTGTGAATCAGAGATCAAGGCAACAGGGACCTCTGTGGTCAGTGTATACTACAAGCCATCTAATCAAGGAAAGCTTATTGATGAAACTTTGCTTCCCTTGATCAGGTGGCTTGTAGCAGACACTGACTTCAGAATTCCCCTCTGTTGCCCTGGTCTCTGATTCTTACTCATGAGCTTTTTGACCTGCTTATGGCTGTTTTTCAAAGACAGCTCATCAGAGTGCCATCTCTTGGCACAGAGGGCAATCCCTCTGCCTCTCCTTCCTCCCCTGTCTCTTCTGAACAGCCTGTAGCCATCAGTATTGACACTCCAGTCATGGGATTTGCCCCACCAAGTTTCACTAATGACAAGTGCATTGCTTTCCAGCAGCACAGTGGCTTTCAACTCCTTCTGTTGTTCATGTTGTGTGCATTAGTGTAAAGGCACCTCAACTGGGCTTTCAAGCATGTCACTTTAATTCCTTTTAGATTATTTTCTGATACTTCTCCGCTGGCTTTCATTACCTTAGGAGTCCCCAGCTCATCCCTGTGAGTCTGCAAGTGTGTTCTGGTGTTGTTCACACACTTCAGACTTAGTTGGTTGGAGCTGCACTACTGCTGGACTATTGATTTCACCTCCAACACTGATGTACCACCCCCAGGCTCATGTCTGTTGAGCTTTGTCTTACCTCCTTTCCCCTTCAAATCTAGTTTAAAGGCCTCTCAGTCAGCCCTGACAACTCATCAGCTGGAATTCTTTTCCCCATTTCAGACAGGTAAACCCCCTTGTCTCCAGCAGGCCTGGTGCCACATAAACCAGCACATGGTCAAAGCACTTCTCGGGTGTTCATTCTCCTCTGGTCCAACGAGTAGGAGTTTTTATTCCATATTTTCATGAGTGGTTTCAGTGACCGAACAAAAATGTTCTAATTGTTTAATATAAAAGTGGCACCGATGTGAGAGGACAGCAAGCATAATACAAGAGACCAGGATTCAAAATTATCTTGCGTATGTATATAGAAGGGGCTTCTTTTTTTCTTTGAGAATGGCATTCTACACAGATAGTTACAGTTAAGAAAATAAAACAAAATAAAAAGGCTGCACAAAAACAGCCTGGAGAGCAACCTGCTAAAAACCAGACAAATACACGGTATTAGAGTGGATCACAGAAAGAACATGAATCAACTGTGTAATTCTCTAACAAAAAAAGGTGGACATAGGAACAGGATTATAGACAACAGCATAAACTGTACTACTTCTGTTTCCCAGCTTTCACCCATTCTGCTGCAGTAATGGGTTCAGCTTTGTGTATTGCTCACCAAAACCATGTAGGTTTCTTGTAAAGATTCCTGAGGATCAGAGGTCTAAGACACATAACCTGCAAAGAAAAGCTGAACAAATTGGGGTTGCTAACTGCAAAAGTCTTCAAGTATATTAAAGGCTTTCACAGAAAGAGAAGGAATAATTCATCCTCCGTGTCCATGAAGAAAAGAACAAGAAATAACAGGCTGAAACTGCAGCCAGGGAAATCCACTCTCCATCACCAGAATTTGTTAAGAACAGGCAAGACAAGTATTTTTCAGGAAATGTAGGCAAAGTTTGTCTTGTCATTTTCTGCAGTGTCTTCCCTCAGGAAATTCTGAAATCCCTTTAAACCCTATAATCTAAGATCTGAAGTTAGTTCCCTGGCCATTCAAAGTGTTTACTAAGTCACTGTATTTCCTGTTGCTACCCTGAAAAACTGGTGAAAATACTTTGGAAAAGGTTATACTTTTTGGCAACTGCTCCAATTAGTTTGATAGTCACATATGAATAAGACATTATTTGCTTTAGTGACTTGGGTCTCTAGTCTGTTTGTGATGAGACTTTCCAATTCTACTGTGACATTTACTATCTGAGAAAATTGGCCTGAGAATGATTTTTGTTTCTTAGAAAGGCAAAAGCACTGTTCCTTTTAACCTCGTGTAATGAAATGTCTCTTCTCTGCTGCAGGAAATAGTTTATAATCAAATAAAATTGTTATTTTTCTTATTATTTAACTACTTTTGTGTTCAATCTTATAATAATCACCATGTAGTCCTCAATATTTCATATAGTCAGAGATATTGCCTTAATGGGAACATATTTTCTCTTTCCAATCATTTAGGTTAAAGCAATACCTACCTGCTTCATTTTGGTTGGTTCTTGGGTTTCTTTTTTTAAAGTTATTCATATACAGAATCCTAAAACAAGGTCAGTCAGAACATACCACTACCGGTTGTCAAGAGATCTGGTAAACAAAATCAAATTTACAAGGAATGGAAGAGAAAGAGCATGCACGTACCAAGTAGTCTACATCACTCACCACATTTCCTTGTTTGAAACATTGCATTCACAGCTTCTGAATATTAATACTGTTTTTTGTTACTAGCATATTTGTCTGTACCGTTTCCTCCACTCTCCCCTCGAGGTTGCCTCCATACATATTGGTAAATTTTTCAGAAGAGTTTATTTAAAATAGCTCTTTAGTTTCTCTTCTTTCATGTAAAAATATCTTTCTATACCAGGACAAGTAAGTTTCATACGATAGAAGACTATACGCACATGCTTTTAAAGAATTCCTGAATTTAATCATTCTGGATAAATTTCTCACCTACAATGTTTTCTCAGAGGGTGAAGAGAATATGCAAACAGTAACATCAATACAAAACTTCTTTCGAGTTCCTCCTCCCCTGGCTTTTCTAGCAAGATGACCTGTTTTAACACAGTTTACCTACATAAATACCGTTCCTAAAAATATACTATACTAACGTTTGTACAAAATTTACCTTAAATTTTATCATTCTAAAAAAATCTTCAAAAATACTTGACCAGCAACAAAAATCCCATTTAACTGTAACAAAATATTTTGTTCAGTGCAAAAGAAATGTACTGTGATGATACTGTCAGTTATATGCCAGCCACATGACTCCAGGATGGTCTTAACTTAGAAAGTTTCTTACCCTTTCAGTACTGAAATACAGGTATTTGGAGATGTCATCCTGACAAAGGTGTACTCCCAAGAATTTCTAGTCTTTGTAACTAAATAAGCAGCTCATAAGCTGGTAATTCCTGCCAGGGCAAAAAGGACCATCAGGATTCAGAGACTGTGCCTGCTGCTCATACACTCCCATAGTGGTACTGCACTGAGCATGCCTCTATTAGAAAGAAAACTCCTCTCTTTTGCTACTACTGTACCTTACAACACAGAACAGTTACTGGAATTCAAAGACATAAAAAGTCAGCAAGACAGCAAAAGTGCTGACAGCTGGACTGAGATAACGTGAAAATTTGTGAAACCGGTGAGAGAGACATGGTGGAAAAACACTAGCAAATGGTGATGGAAGAATATACGTTTGCTGAAAGGGTGTGTTGCTGGAACAGTGAGTGACAGGATTGCCAAGGAGAATTAGATCCCTGGGCCACTGACCAAACAACAGGAAAGTTTCATGGCTATAGAATTACGCATGACTAATGCTGAGATGGGAATGGAATTTTCTCAAGAGGAACAGCAGTGTTAAACTACCAGAAAATTAGGGAAGACAGCAATGGCACACACCTGTTGAAATTGCAGGCTCAGAAAAATCTGAATCAACAATTTATTATTTACTTACATAAGAGATGAAGCCAAATAATAACCCAGAGACACTCAGATTACAATCAATTTGCAATGAGTTTCTAGTCTCAAGGAACTGTAGATAAGAAAGAGATGAAGATTAATATGACTTCAAGAATGTAAAAGTACTAAAGAGACAAGGGAGATCAAGAAATATCAGACTGGAAGTGAAATAGCCTACATTCATCCTTAGCACCAACCACTATCAGTTGTGCCAATGCCAGCACATATACTGGCTACAGTGCTCCATTGACTCTTCCTGCCCTATAATGAGTCCATCAGTGAGGATCTTCTGTTGGAAGCTTGATTTGAGAAGGAAGCAGAGGTTCTGGCTTAGCTGTAAAAACTAGGCATTTTAGAGATAGCAAGTATCTAAAGAACCTGTACTTGCTTTGAGACAGAGGAAATGAGAAAAGCTTTGAGCTGGGGAGTTAGTTTGCTTCATTAACCCCTCAATGATGGAAATAGTGGGTGATAGCAGAAAAAAATGGAAGTTGAAACAGCTCAAGAAAAGACAGCAAGAAATCAGAATTAAGATGAAATGTGACAGGGAAGATAGAGAAAGGGAAAAACTAGGTGAGAAGAAGATGCAAATAGGAACTGACAGCAAGGATCTGCTTGGGATCGTAAATGAGCTCAGTGGAAAGCAGTGTGGCACTCACTGGGATGGAACAACTGAATTACAGGATTGCACCCGCAGAACTCAGCACCACAGTATCCTCTCCCAGCTACCCAAGCGGCTGTAGATTTATTATACTCTACAGCTCCCTGCCTTTCTTAGCTTGTCCTTGGGAAAGCATTGAAGTCAATGCTGAATGGAAAATTAATCAACCCCTCCTCTCGTCTTGTCTTGTCATTTCTCATTAAATTACAGAGAAAATGCAAATATTATTTTCTCTCTCTGCAGCAGTTGTTGACAAGTCAAGAGCTAACAGTGAGAAGACTTCATTCAGAGCTTTGTGCTCTTGCTTCTGAAGCCAGAGGCCTTCACAGGTGCTAATGGGAACAATTCAAACTGCATCACTTTTTCTTTCAACTGATGCTGTGACCAGTGCCTATAGAACACAAAGGAAGAACTAAAAATGAAAGGCAACAGGGTGCTTTATGAAAGGATTTCTTTCCAGGGTTTAGTAATATTCGTGCTAAGCTCATACAAGGGCAAACCTTTCATAGCACAGTTTTGAAAACTTGAACATGGAGACTGGAAACACAAACAGAAAATGCACATGGCTACATGTGAAATCTGCTCCACATAATTCAAGAAAAACCTTGGTGAACCCTTCTGGTTTTCAAGGGGATGAGAAGGGAGGGATTTTGCCTTACCTAGCCTACAGTGGGTTTCTTTGTTTCAAATTTTTGTTACTGAGTGTACTCTAAAAAATTCGAAACCTGCCCAAATATGGAAAGAAGATGGGTTCTAGGTGCAGATACTGAACAGAGGAGGTGCAGGGAAGATGCAATACCTGGAAGACAAAGTGCGTGCTCAGCTTTCCTTGATCTTGTTTCTCTCTGTATTGCATCAGGTCTTCTGTCACAGAAATAGAAAATATGATACCACCTCTGTGGTTCTTCTAATTTAGTATATTATTTGACTAGGAAAAATAAATGGTACAAGACAGGGCGTTTCATTCAGCTGGCTACCTCTGTTTTCACATAAGTGAGATCATATATTTAGACATGCAATTTCAGACCAAGCATTCTCACATCCATTTATCCTTTTAAGGAATCTAGTATTTATTCAATGTCATTACTCTTAGCCTCAGGACTCAGGTTTGCAGGATGACCTGACTCTTGCTTTTCCTTCCCTCAAAGGATCGCATGCTACAAAATGTTTTAAAAGAGGTAAAAATATCATCCTTCCAAAAGTAAAATTCTACTCTTACAAAAAATTGCCAGATTTGATTTATTGGAGTGCAGTCAGAGTCAACCACAGGGCACAGATTCCTACAGCAGGCTGGCTTTTAGCAGATATGGTATTTGGCACCTTTGTTGTCTCTCTTTTGCTGTGCAGTGCTTGAAATAGTGCATACAGGCTATGGCAAATTATACTTTTTGTTTCATGGATTTTCAGCTTAAGGCAACCCCACTCAGAATTCAGCAGGAGCAGATCCAGATCCATCGCCTCATGCTGCCTCACACTGAGGATCATGGTCCCAGGCGAGATGTCTGACTCTCTACCATCATGTCCCAACTCATCCCTGTTTCTGCAAAACACTCCACTTGGAAAAACACTTAGGGAAACCTGTTTTTTGTTGGAAATCTGAGTGTGCCTTGTCCGGTATAGGGATGATGTTCTTGTATCTACCAGGGTACTGAATATATGTCAACCTGGAAGAGGCTAAATCTTCCCCATCCCATTCCTGGCAGGGAATTTCCCAAGGTGATGGAGCTGGGAACATCTGTGTACCACTCTGGGCTGGAAAACTCCCATGAGTGTTTCCTGCCCTTACCTAAAAGCTATTTGGTCTTTTTTCTCTCTTCTATATTTTTCCCTAAATTTACAAAAATCTCATCCCTCCATTCCTCCCCAGAGCTCTGAAGGCCTGCTCCTGTGTTGAAGCACATAGAGTGACATTCTGCTGCCATCAAAGTCAACAGCAAAACTCCTAGTGGTTAATTTGAAGAGGTATTTAGTTTAACTTTTACCTTACTTTTAGTAGAGAACAGTACACTACTTCTCCAGGAATAGGGACAGCAGGGAACAGAAGAACGCATGTTACATATACTTACACTATATACATATTTTACAGTGTGGCAACAAGGAAAACCTAACTCCTATTTTCCTTCAATTTACATTCCCTCATTTTCTTCAGAATTCTTTATTCTTTTGTTGTTTTGGGTTTGGGTTTTTTCTCTTTTTTTCTCCCCTCCCTCTTTCTTTTCCTCTATTTTTGTTTTTCTTTTTCATAATGCCAAACCACTTTTAAGTAATCATAAGTATTCTTGAAGATTGAGGCCCTTTATCATTAACCAGAATTGGTATAGCACAGGTTCCTTTCCAGTGCAGCTGGAGGCATCCACTTATAAGTGAAAGAGTGGCTTATGCTCCTTAGCCAACCAGTTCTCCACCAAGAATCTAACAAAAGAAAATAATTTTTGTGTTTATTTGAACTGTCATTCCCCATGTTGCATCTTGCATTCATGCTACCATGGAGGACCAATAGAGGACAGATCCTGCCCCTAGGAAGTTAAAAGTAATGTTTTCAGCATTCTCCTTCTCCCCAGGAATTGGGCATTAGTCATTACAGAAAAATATATCAAGATCTAAACATTGCAATGGGGAATCAAGTTGAGGAAAAATGTTCTTTGCTCAGCCCACACACTCTTTTCTCTTTCTGTGGCAAGACTACCTACTCCCATCTCCTCCTGGCTGGAAAGAGAAAAGAAGGGATATAGGAGGGAAACAAGCTGTGGGGTGAACTGGGCCCCTTACTTCCCACGTTAGCTACTGAAATGGTGCTACACTCCAGAGATGGGAAGGAGCTGCAGAGGTCCCAGCAGGTCTCTGCTCCCCGTCTCCCTTCCCCTCTGAGCACTTCCACATCCCTTGTGGGTGCCTGCAGACACCCACATCAGATCATCACCCATGTGAAGAGGGTGAACAAATCCACAATGAGCAAAGAGGAAAATCCTCAGGGAAACAAAAGATACAAAGGAGATTGAGGGCAGGGGAAGGACAATAGTGGAAAGAGCACCAAGACTTGCAAGAGAAAGTGTAAATGCTAAACTGAGTGAGAATAAGGGGGAAACATGGGAGAGAATAAGGCTCTTGAAGAAAAAAAAGGGATGAGATTTGGAAGAAAGAAATGAAGCGTACCATTTGTTTTAAAGAAGACAGTGAAAAATAAACTTGTGGAGTGCACCGGTGGTCCAGGTCTCTTTTAACCTTCCCATGTAATAACTATAAGCATTTAGGCCCCAAATCACTGCACCGATACAAGTGGTTTGTGTGACATTGGATGTTATCTACACACAAAGATCCGACAACACTTGAACGCTAGCGAGGCAGCTGCAATCATGCAATGGATAGGAATTTACATGGTTGAAGCACTGACTTGAAAATGCTGAAGGTAATGTGATGGATATCTTTATGCTTCTTTTCCTACAAGCTAAGCAGCAGTCTATAGTTGCAGAAGGGAATTTTCCCTTTAACTGAGGAAGAAAGAAAAAATAACAAACCAAGTCAGTAGGAAAAAAAAATAAATCCGTGCTCAGCTCTGCTAGTTTTTGAAATAAAGAGGGAATAAAACACAGCAAATAATTTCTGTTCTCAAGAACGGCTTTTAGTCAGACTCAATTCTGTCTCGGGTTGTACAGTCACACAAGGGAAATCATCCTCAAGCTCCTGGTTTATCAGCAAGTTTAAGAGGAGAAAAGTACCTGCTGACTGTCCCCTTTCATCCTTTCCCCAACTCATCAGTGAAAGCAGCTGAATAAACAAGAATTGGAAAAAAAGTTTGCAATTCACTATGCTAGAGTAGCAGTAAGTTCTTGGCCCCTCCAAAGCAGCAGCATGAGCAGTGACTCAGAACTGTCTAGATCACAGATATTCTTGGTCATACAACATTTCAGTCTACCCTTAAAATGCAGCTCTTGCTTGCAGAACATCCATTCCAATGCTGTTTTCTTGAACTGAGATGGACAGATATGTTCTTTGATTTCTTGTGCCAGGCTATTGTTTTATATGAAGAAACACTAAATAGCTCAACAAGCTATGAAATTGAGGTCATTATTGAGATGCCAGAAGTAAATAAAGATATTATTAAGTGGACATGTATCTTTGCCTTATTTTGAAAACAGTAAAGAATTTTCTTATGCTTCTTTGCACAATAAGGGAATCCAAAAGTGAAATGCAGTAGAAAACCTCATCTCTTCTAAAGAAAAAACCCACTATTTTTTCCTCCTTTGTTCAATCTGTCATTACTATTTCTGTCTCAAGTTCACAGTATTTTGCCTTGATGAAATTTAGTATCATTTGTATTAAAAGAACATACCTGTAAAGGCAGATCTCCCTTACAAAAACAAAACAACAAACAAACACACAAACCCCAAAAATAAAAAAGGAAATCAACAATTAACTTCAATTGGAAATGTTAACTAAACCCAAAGTAATGATTCTTCACACCCAATTCACCTACATCCTGGTGGCTTTTTTCACAATAATTTTGGTATGCAGTACAATAGTTTGCTAATGCTGAGTGATACTTTTAAATATGAAAATATATATCAAGATGGCAGATAAAAGTGTTACATGACGTTTGTCCTTGGATTAAACGTTCCTTATTTGTTTGCAATGACATGAGAAATGATAATAGCTCCAGAAAAACTGATATTGTTTGTCATGTCAGAGATCTATCAAGATCTTCCTCTTTTCTGTGACTTTTAATACAAAGGGAGGCCTAAAATTGCATTAAGTCAAATCTTAGAAACTTAGCTTATCCCTCAACATCAAAATAGTTGACATAATTTTTGATAAGTCTTTAGATGTGGGCAGAGAGATGCATAATAAGCTACAGGTTTGGATCTTGTATTCAGGTTATAAATGACTTCAAGGTACAGTCCCATATAGAGTACATTAACATTTAACCTTCAAGTAAAAAAGGCATGAAATCTTATTATTCAAAATCAACTTGAAGAGCAAACACCACACTTGTCATCTTGCAAGGCAAAAGGGGAAAAATTGATACCTTTAGCATGCAGAATCTCCCACTCTTAATCAGTAGAAATATATGCCTGAATTTCCATTCACCTTTCAGGGCTGGGAAAGACCACTCCAATTTCATTAATGCTGCCAGAAAAAAGACTAGCAGTGTCTCACCTGAAAGACCTACAAGCTGCAAAAGTATTAGTCAGGCTTTTTCTTTTAGGTAGAAAAATGAAAATTCAAAAGGCAGTTTCAGACCAGTGAATTTGAAGCCAAGAGGACCAAATTCATCTAAACAAGGTTTATGACATACCCAGAAGACCCTGTGAACACAGCACCCAGTAACAGAGAAAAATGTAAGACTAGAAGTTATTAACTCAAATCTGTAATGTTGCAAACACCACCTTAAAGGCAAGTCATTCTGGCTTTCTGTATATTGTACTTTCTGTTGCTCACTCTTTCCTTTTCCAAACACCTCTCAGACCTGGAACAGAATTGTTGAAATGAAGGCCAGGCAACCAGAGGAGACAATTCTGTGGAACTGGCCAAAGCACTACCACAATCCTCACAGATAACCCTTTGATTAATGAATTCTCTTTTATCCAAACCCTCATCTGGACACTAATTCATTCTACTAACTTAAATGTGAAAACAACTTGTATGCTCTCCTTCCATGTGTGCTCCTGAATGCTTCTAAAAGCATATACATCCCTAGCAAGAGGGATGAATTCTGCTGTAACACCTTGACAAGGAATTCGGGGAGACAAGGTAAAGAGTAAGCCTTGCTCACATCTGCTTCTGTAGTCTCCCTGAAAGATGAGAATACAAAGTAAGAGCAATCAGAAAAGCATTATTCCCATTCAGAGAATGTAAGATCTGCATTAGCACTTACACACAGAAAGTGTGAAAAACCACGATGTGACATGACATGAGAAATGATGATGGCTCTGAAAAAAGTGATATTGTTTGTTGTGTCTCAGGTGGCGTGGCATGGCATGGCATGTCTGTGGGCCAGGTGCCATGAGATGAAACACTGGACTACACTCTCCCTCCACCAGGACTCCATAACCTTCTCAACCCAGCCACTTTCAAGGCTAACAATTAGGTTACCCTGGGAGATGTGAAGATAAATGGCTTTGGTTACGATTACATATTAGCACAGTATTCTAATTTACTACACTCCATGACTGTCAACACTGGCAGAGGCACCCTAACAGAGCAATTCAAGTATCCAGAAAGGCTTGGGAAGTATGATTACATTCCAGGGTTTGCCATACATAGACTTCACTATGATGTACAAGAGTCTTCTCACAAAGATTGATGCTCTCCATGATGTGCAGTCAACACAAGAACCCCATCCCTGACACTGCTTATAAGTTCCTTTCTCCCTCAGCCATTCTATGATGTCAGTGAGAAAACAGATGTGCTGAAAGACCAACCATATTTCTAACTGTTTAAAAAGAACTCACTTTAAAGAAAAAAAGAGAACAAGATTTTTTTCCATAATGCCAAAAAAAAAAAATTATTTCTCTTTTAACAGTGTGTATATCAATATCCAGCATATCTTCTTTGAAATAGGGAGGGAAGAAAAAAAAAGAGAAAAAAGTCAAGCCCATGGAACAGCAGTAGAAGGGTTATTTGCTTTGAATTCTACAATACTTGTAACAGAGTAAGGCACAAAATTCTACAAGCAAAATCCCACATTCTTTGACCATACTGGAAATAGTCTGAAATTTGTCTAAGCATGCAGTAATCTGAAACATCTCTGAACAATCAGAAAAACCTACACAAAAGAAAAAGGCAATCTGAAAATTAATTATAGCTAAAGGAATATATACTGCAGGAAAAACAGTACCATTGTACTGATAGTAATCACACCTGGATGAAAAGCCTAGAAACAGGAGTTCTTTAAGCCACAGTTCCACGCAAAAATAAACCCTTCAAAATATATTTTTCTATACTATATGTTACATTACACACTATAATGAAAAAAATGAAACCCAACTCCACCTAATCATGGCAGTGTGGATAAAGTCATCTGTAGTCTGAAATTTATTCTTGATTAAACAGACTTTTTGGAGGTTGACTATTCTTGTAATTTCAAATCTGGGTGGTAGTCCTAGTTTATGTAAAAGCATCTGTGCAACTAAACTCATTGTTATGATTTCAAAAGTCACATTTTTAGGATAAAAGATATGAAATGAAGTCATACAGGGAAAACAAAATAAAAAAAAAACAAAAATCCACTAAAAAAATCCAAATAAAGAAAAAATCCCCAGGGGAAAAAAAAAAAAAGAAAAAAACAAAACAAAAAACCAACAACACAAAATTTACATGGAGTGCTTATTTTTGTTATTCCCTTGGTTGGTTAAGAATTACAACACAGTTACGTTCATTTTAGCTACAAGAGATCTTTCTAAAACAAAATGAACTAATAAGGGGAACAAACAAGAGAGTGATGAGCATCTTTTTATCAGGCTGACCTGAGATAATATTACTTTCATTTGTTCTCCCTTCCTTGTTAAGATTTGCTGGGAACAGCTCTAGTTTGTGCCCAAATGTCGATGACCCCTAACAGATGCTTTAGTAATTGAGAACCGCAACACCACATTAGCAAAGCAACCCAGTCATCTTCCCTGCTGGGGATGCTGATGAATGCTGATATAAAACTACTTTAGTCCCACTTCACCTGAGCAGCACAGAACAGGATACTCCATGGACTGATCTCACTCGTCTGCTTCCTGAGCTCTCTGTGCCATTGCTGCATGTTTGTGTTTTTGAAAGAGCAGAGATCCAACAGGAGGAAAAAAAACCGACAAAACAAAAACAGGGAGGGGAAGAAAGGGAAGATGCAGCAGGAGAAGTAGGGGAAGGAAAATTACTCATTCAGACCCATGAAGTTCAGGACAAGTTTTGAAGAGAAAAAGCACGTTGAAGTTGGGGTTTGATTGCTGAGGGTTTTATAAAAGACACAATAAGTTCCCTGCCCAGTCAGTAAAATGGACACAAGTAATGGGACACTTTCTTTGCTCAAATATTGCCAGTCTGAGCAGCTTTTTACTCCAGAAAGGTTCTCCACAGGCTTGGCTTCAGAGTCAGTTTACAAGGAGCCTTCTGCCACCCTCTGATCTTAGCAGACTTCTCAACAATATTCAGGCTGCTGCACAAACTTCTCCACTGCACCCAAGGGCTAGATCTGCTGCTGGCATTTCCAACAGGATTTGTCCTTCCATGACAACAGGACTCTCTTGAAAGAGTGAGGAACTGCTGAGGACTGGCAGGATGCCCCTGGCAAAGCGGAGCAGGCACGTCCTGGTTGAGCTAGTTAATGCTGAGGGAGTCCAGAGGCAAAAAGCAAACACAGGAAAAGTGGGAACAGGAAGAAGTTATGAGAGAGCACATCTTTGGTCAAGGTTGGATTCAGAAAGGGAACAGCATGGCTGAAGCTGAGTAGGAAAAGAAGGGAGTCAACAGATAGCAAAAACAAGATGTAGAAAAATATGAGCTTGCTGTTGAATGGGGAGTAAGCCTATATAAGAAAAACAAGGAAGAGGACAGGGTACTGAATGCCTTCTTTGCATCAGACTTTACTGGGGAAGTCTTTTCTCCATCTCACTTGGGGAAACCGGAACTACCAGGCAGGGAATAATCAAACGCTTTGACTTGACTAAGCCAAGTGTGCCCATGGAACAGGACAAAGTGTACCAAAGCATGCTGGCAAATAGTGTCCCTTCAGAAGGCTGTGGTGACTTACATGCTCCCAAATGACAAGATGCAGGCACATTTTTCTGCCAGATTTAAAAAAATAATAAAAAACGTCAGGTGGAGCTACTAGTCACTTAAACACCATTAAGTACCTTGCAAAATTATTTATTTGGCAAGTCCTCATGAAAGACAGTTCTGTGCATGTGAATGACAGGAATGTGATTGGGAACAGTTACTACAGTTTACAAAGTTGCACCTGAGCAACACAATTACCTGAACCAGGGGACAGCAGAAAATATCACTTACTCTCAGTTTCTAAAAGTTTTTTCCAGTGTCATGTGGAAGATAAGTCTTAGTGACTGGATTTGAATGGGTGGTCTAGGAGGTGTCTGGACAGCACAGACTTCTGGATCAACATTTTTAAGCTTAATTGCCAGTCAATTTTTGGCTGGGGTTTTGTTCATTGTTTTCAGGTTTTGGTGGTTTTGTTTTTGTTTTTTGTTTTGATTTTATTTTTTTGTTTTCTTGGGGTTTTTGTTTGTTTTAACAACTAACATATCATAGGGTTTGACATTGGAGAAGATAATGTTAAATATATATAAATATATATATATGTAAAATATCATCACCTGTGAACTGGATGACAGAGGGACTGACCCCGAGGAAATTTGTGAGTGGCACCAGGTGGCTGCCACCGTGCCAAGGTAGTAGAAAGGGCTAACAACAAAATTCAGGAGGTTCAACAAGAACATGAGGAAACTTCTGCACCTGGAACAGAATAACTCCAGACAACAGCAAAGAATGGCACCTGACAGGCTGGAAAGCAGCTTTGCAGTGGAGGCAACTTACATTATTTACAGCATAGCAAATGCCTCTTCCATCTACTATCAATAAAAAAGCAGGGCTACGTCAGACACTAGCTTCAACTTTTCATTCAATTCTCCATCCTAAAAATAAGTTGCAGTAATCTTATAAGGTGTCAGAAAGAAAATGAATATCAGAAAGAAAATCTGTCATAATACAGAATAGAAGCAACTAGAGCAATACGTTTCCTAGATTTTCTTCCTCTCAAATTCTAAGGCTGGTCATCTGAGCTAGTCAGAAAGGGGAACGAAAATCAACAATCCAAAAAGCAACAAAGTAAAAAAATCTGATGACCAATGATGACCAGAGAGGTGGTGTATAAGATGTGAATATAACATTCACCAGATGCCAAATGACAGGCATGCCAGGTACGTATTTCAAAATAGGACCTTACCCTACTTTCTTCTGTTTACAGCATGACTTTTATAAGTTATCATTTCCGTTAGACTGTGTATACCTGCCTTTCACTTTTCATCTCAGAAAGTTTAATCAGCGTTGATATCTAGAGATAAGACTGGGCTGACCACTTTCCAGTTCATAAGCTCTACTAGGTTTCAGTAGAAGTGTTTTACAAATTTATACTACACTGAATTTTGCATGCTAGACAGTTTGAGTTCATGTTCTGTAAGTTTGCCAAAAAGCAGAACTAGCATCAAAGTAGAAAGTGCCCAGCTTCCTGTTCACTTTGTAGTAGGTTTGCATTTTCAAACAAAGTGCATAATCATGAGTGAAAAAATGCATGGAGTCAGCCAGAATTACTTTTGTAAAACAACAAATTATACACAGAATTTACATTATAATGACAAAGGGGGAAAAAAGGAAAAAATAAGAGGGGATGACAGGCTCTCCTTTTGGAAAACGTACAGCCTAAGACTTCTTAGGATTCATCTGTATAAAATTTTAAGGTTACTACTATGCTTGTCTCTATGAAATACATCTGATTGAAAGAGAACAAATAGAGAGACTTGATTTAGAAATGCTGGGAAACCACACGCAAAGCAAATGGGCAAAATGCAGAGCGTAGGTACTAAGTTCTTGCAACTAAAACTGATTTTAAGTATTCTCACTGTAGGTACCTGTGCTTCCCACTTGTTTACCAGCCCAGCAATTTAAAACTTGGACACTATCTACATTTGAATGAGTTCATCTGCCCAGATGAACCAGCACAACTGCAATAAAGTAACAGAGCCAAATGAGTTTAGAGCCACTGGGGACTTTGCCTCACGCTGTGACAATCAGCAAAGGATACGTTTTTTTCGCCAATTATCTTTGGAGGCTTGACCATGCCTCTTGAATACTCTCTCAGAATTATGTGGTAATGTTATTTGTTCAGGCAGAGACTACATCAAAGCCCAACAACTTCCCCAGCCCTGCACAGGCTTTGCCCAGTGGGAATGGCAGCAGAGGTCTCTTTCAGCCTCCCTGACAGCAGCCAGCAGGGCAGGGAGAAGTGTTTACCCACAGGCTTTGCAGGTGCCAGTGGAGGAGAACAAAGGTGAGGGCTGACAGCTTCTGCCAGGCATGACTGGTCATTCCCTTCCCTCCCTCTCCACTCTGTGAGCAGTGGCTGTGAGGCATTTCATGCCCCATGTGGCGTGGCAGGGTCACACTATGGCATGGTAGTGCAGCTGCAGCAGGCAGAGGTGGGAGAAGAAGGAAAGTGCAAGCTGCTTTTGTGCAATTCAGCCACTCTGGTCACGCAGGCCTGAAGCATGAGTACTTGGTCTTCCCCTTTTCCAGTTCCCCTTCCATGCAGTACACAGGCAGAATCATCTCCAGTTCAATCTCCTGCAGCTTTAGCCCCTGGGGCTCAAGAGGCAGCCATCTGACCACGCGCTGATCTTGTCTGGAACACCAGCCACAGAACTCAGATATTTTCCCTGAGTAAACCAAGCAGGTTTCTGCCCTTTTTCACAAGCATTTTGCAGCTTCTCAGTCAGGCTTTGTTTAACTTACACAGAGAAAAGTGCCATGTTTTCCCTTTTCAGCAAAATATACACCATCTAAAACTTTTAAATGAAGTCACATGTATTAATCATTCTAAAGCAGATGCAGGTCTCAGAAACCTTCAGTATGACTCCTGAAATCAGAAGTTATATGCAGGTGAAGACAGGCTTTTCTACCATAAAGCCATCCATCCAGTTGATGGGCAGCACTACCAGCTCTCCTCGGAAGTCCCAGTCCTTTCAGTCTACATATATTTCATTTCATATGTACTGGGCCAAGTCACATTATTTTAAGCTTCAATCACTCACGTCAATTCCTATTCACAAGCTGAACAATCCTTTTAAAGCAAGGACAGTTTGCAGTCTGGGACACACACTGAATATTTAACAATCGGAATCAACGTGAGCAAAACCATGGAAGCACTGCAATGTCTTCGCTGTGTGTTCAGAGCAGGAGTTAATGGGAAAGCAGCTAGAAAAGCTCCCTGAGCACCACAGTTATGAGCGAGCGCATAAGGCAGCAGGATGCCAATGCCATCAGGCAGGTGGTGCCGCAGGAGCTCCACCTGTGAAACGCTGCTGAGATCAGAGGAGGTCAAGCTTTCACTAGGCAACCACGTCTTTGGCCAGTGTACCTCCCAGTCCTCAGAGACAACTTCTAAGATCCAAGTCTACACAGCCCAAATCATGTTTACTGTATGACATCTTGGCCACTCTTGCCTCAGGCCTGTTTATCTCTGTTTTCTTTTCTAAGGAGTCGGACTGAATGCTTTCTCAGTAATGGGACTTTTGCGAGCTTGCTTTCAAACAACTAATAAAATTCAAAACAAGTCTTCTTGCTTTGCTTCTTTGGTACAATACTCCCACTGCAGCTTCTGCCAAAGCTCCCCTACCAAGGCAGGCAAGAACTTCTTCCCCACCATCTTCCTCCCATATATTAATGAAGCGTTACTCCCAGGTCTGTACTTGCAGCAGGCTTTCTTTTCACTGATCACAAGGTAATTGTATACAGATTTTCAGCCAAGCCCTCTTGCTTAGTGTTTTCTTCTCTACTGAGGGAGGTCAAATTCACAGAGGTTATGCTGTGCCTACAGCATTATAATACACAAAGTACACTGCAAATATTCTTCTTAAACTTGAGCAACATTAACATATATCATTAGAAAACCCTTATACTACCATGTTGTGGAATTAGCCAACAATGTGTAATCCAAGAATTTTTTATATTTTTTTTTTATTCTGGTCCTTTTTACCCTCTAAGTTTTACAATTAATTATACCAGTGGTTTTTGTTTTGCAAATATTATTTTAGTTAATGATGATTACTGTAGATAATTTTGTTAGGTTCCTGTTTTCTTGCTTAGGGGTATCTTTTTCATTCTAAAGTGTTGATTGTTTCTTATCTAACTTTGAAAATGAGATTAGATACATTTAAAATGATGTTTCTTGTTTTGTCAAACTATGTAGATTTATATGGTAATTTAAAATCTGATAAGCTATGAGTGGCATAAGATTGTGTAATAAAGCAATCACAGCAGTTGACACTTCAGAGAATTAAATTGAGTCTTGCTTTAAAAAGAGAGAGACAAAAAAGAATGTACTACTACATGCTGGGGACCAAAGCACTGGGGGAAACATTTAGGGCTAGAGAATCATTACTTAACTTACAAGCAGTGCCCTCATTTTCTCTGCATGACTGGACAGGTACATCCATTTTGTGTTATTTCAGGAGGAAGAATAAAGGAAATAAATGGCCAAATACCAGGAGCTGCCTAGAATGAGACTGACTTGCTGAAGATTTCTGTGATGGGACTTGGATTATAGGCTTCTCCTAATGCTGGTCTCTTTATGTGCTTTTGCAGAGGCATGGATGGGAGAATAATAAGGCAGGAGTGCCTCCAATCCAGTGGATGCAGTTTCTTCTAGAGGAAATTCAAATTCTCCTCACAGGTAGGGCAAAGCAAAAATAAGCCTTTTGCCTTCAGATTTAAAGGCAGCTTCTAAACCAACATTGGAAATTGAATTATGCATAAGAACTCTGCACAGAGATACCCTCTTCAGCATATATGAAAGGGAAACAAGATGTGAAACGGGAGATTTTAGGAAAGGATGATGTCCCTGGGGACTGTTAGAAGGCACATAATTTTGCAGGATGGGAAGCTGCAAACAGATTTTCTTCTTACAAGAAGTCACCCTAGTATACATTCTTAGGATGTTAACTCAGGGTTGTCATGCTGCAAATGAAAAGTGGTAGGACAGAAGAGGCTGAAAGTACAGTCCAGAGCATGCCAGGAGAAATGTCTGTTTGAACTATTGCTGTTGCACATGGGAAACATGATCTTGGACCCCACAAAGACTACAGGTGCTCTACACAGGCCTGGGCACCACAGTGACACCACACCATCATCAGCCTCAGGCACCTACCCAGACATCCTCCTTTCCTAGGAAAGGATGCAAATCCCTCTCCTCCTTATGTCAAAGCTTCAGAGGGAGTGGCTCCAATAACGAGCCTTCATTAATTACCCCATGGTATAGCCAAAGCATGTCATTAGGGGGGCAGACTGGTGACTGGAGAAGACCACAGTCACAATGCATGACCTTCCCAGAACACACATTAGGCAGACACTGAAAGTCTCATTATGGTGGTGGAGGAAGGGATGGGCTGTGCCTTGTATAAATGTTCTCATTTTTAGCAAGACAAAAAAGAAATGCAGATGCATATGTCAAGCTACTGTGCATTTAAGAACAGCTGAGTCTCAGTCTGAAAAGCAGAGCTGTGATCTAGTTCTTTTAGTTATGCAATACATATTTTATGACCAAATTGTGATCACACAATATTATAGCCATTGTTCTTGCAGATTTCACATCTCAATAGTAGACACTGCTGTATCATCAGACAGCTGAGCCACAACACAAGAGACATCCCGTTTCTGGTTGCACAGCATGATTACCCATCTGAAATAAAGAGGATACAAACCCTAGATCAAAGTAGGTGATGGAGATCCTTTTACTCTGGAACATGGTCATCCTGTATTAGCAAGCAGAGCTCTCACAGGAACCAAGAGATTAGATTCAGTTTTATTTTTAGAAGAAAATTTTATGGTATTTCACACTTTTCACACCTAAAGTGTTGTGTGTGTCTTAAATAATTTGAAAAAGGGCCTGGAAAGTGTTGCTGAACTGTGGAAGAATCCATGTGTTCTACATTTGCTTTAACTCAAACAAAAATTAATCTGGTATCACAAATGTGACAAGAGATAACTTTAAAAATAATAATAAAAAATCAACCAAAAAGAGCATCTTTTCTATAGCTGAAAGAGTTTAAATGCTTCTGTGCTGCTATTCTCAGTTAACTGGAGTTTTGAGCATGAATTCCTCTTCATAACAACAAGTGCTACCACAATGTTTTATCAGAGCAAATGCTACTCTAACAGCTCAGATCTGCCAGTGAGAGATTGGTTAACAATTCCATTCTTGGCTTCTCCTGCACACTGCATCCCCTTGTGCTGGGCTGCTGGCACCACCGTACTTCTGCTCCCCTAAGCAATATCCTTGCCTTATTCTGCTCTCTTCCTATTGCTCTACCCCCTCCCCACACACACCATCTGCCTCCAGGCAACCCCACTGCTCATGGTGGTGTAGCAGCCTTCCACCCTTTCTCCAAAAAACATTCTGGTGACACAAGACACTGCATTCAGGCAAGGGTGACCACCAGACACCTGCCTCCCACCTTAGCCTCTTCCTGGAATATATAATAGTGAGCAAATAAAAACAATATCCTCCCTCATAGTCCCAAATAGGTTGTGAACATCCAAAGGATAAAAGACTTCTAGCAGAAAACCCAGAATAAAGAAGTAAATGCTACCCAGAAAGAGATAAGCTTCAACTCTTAAATCACTTAATGCTTTCCCTGAAGTCACAGATCTGCCCTGGACCAGGGAAGTCAAATCTAGGCTGCTCTAAGGTATGAAAGCAAGGAGGGGCACTACAGGGAGGACTCAACTTCCTATCGTGCCCTTTCATCTTTAGCAATCCTCGTTTCTTGTCTGACACATCTGTGCTATAGACTGCAGTGACTTCAATACCAAAGATTCACACAGGATTTTTCTCTGTTAAACCCACAGCAATGAATGGTTCTAACCATTTGTGAGAAATCTTTTTCTATCCCCCTCCCCCCCTTTCAAACTCTCCTAATAGTATCAGCTAAACAAAGCTGCATAGATCCAGTATAAATCAGCTGGATTGCTCTAATTTAGGCTTGTAACTCTTTGTGCTTTCATATTGCCCTAACTCAGCTAAGCAGCAAGTAGTATCTGTTAATAAAATGGCTTTTTGTGAGGTTCTTGTAGAGTATCTCTGCATAAGCAAGAGCAAAAACAGTTGCATCTCTTGTTTTGGCAAACAAACAGCCAGGCAAGATCCTTAGCCTATCCAAGCAACATATACTAACACCACATGCTCAAGAATATTCATAATCATGCAAATATCTTTGGCCCATTGACTGAGTTTCCACAAGTGAACAATTAGTTTCTCCTCTATAAATTTTAATAAGCATAGGGCAAACCATCTATGATGTAGCTGTTAGCTTTCTCCTCATCTCATTATTACAGAAAAATCCATTTATCATTTCTCAGCTTTGTCTGAATATCTTCAGACAAATATTGTTCTCAGTATTCAGCAGCTTCCTTTTTGATACATTGTCATAAACAAAAGCATGCATTCATGGCTCCTCAGATTTCTCCCCAGGACTGGGAACAAAAAGTTTTGTTTGGCAGTTGTCATACTTCAGGATATTTTTCATAAGCAAATCACTCACCATTCATCAGTTTTATGTGGATCTACTAAAAAAAGGAAATGCTTGCTCCACTTTTCATTGACACACAGATGCAACCTCATTATAGGTCTAAGGATGAGCAACTCTAGATGCATAAACTCATAACCAATTAGCATTATGGGGAGATCTGTACTTTGAAAACACAATTTGTGCAAGTAGCTAGGGAAAACATCCCCATGGTTATTAATTAGAGTGGGTAATTAAGACTATTAGTCTTACTCGGTTTTTTCCTTCTAATTCACAGCAATTTACTTGGGAATAAATATCTGTGATCTTTTGGACAATTCTTCCATCAGCTTTGAATAACTTATTCCTTTTCATAAGAACAGTTCAGCAAGGAAAGTGCTTTCTCTATGGCCACTACAAACCAGAAGTAGCCAAGGGAGACAAAGCCCAATGCAAGAATCTGCATCAAAGACAACTGAAATAATGTAAACTGCACCTGCCACAGGTCAGTAGGAACTTCTTCACTGCTCTCACATACACATTTGTCTGCTCAGCTGATCTCAGGCTGGACAGAAATGACAGGTAACAAGGCAGAAAGAGGAATTCCCTAATTTTGTCAGTGTAAGGAGCAATCAGATGCACAGGCACACTACTCTATGCCTTTAGATCTGCAACTGCTGCACTGACATGGTGTTCCTGCTATTATGACAGGGACTGCCACAGAGCCCTGCTGCCAGTTTTACAAGAGGCTTACCACTGGCTTGTTTTATATATCTAAAGGAATATTGCAACATCCAAAGGCAAAATTCCTTTTGCCATCTGCATTTAGGAATACTTTTTCTTCTGATTTTTAATTTTTTTTTTCATATGAGCCTTGCTGATCTGTAATGCTTAGCACCTTTCAGAAGCACACAAACCACTATCTGTCATGGCCAGCTGTTTCCTTCCTGCACCTTCCCAAGAGAGCCCTGAATGGGGATTTTATTAGCTGGCTCCAAATGCAATAGGCCAGGTGTGGAGAGTATATGACAGCAGACACTCACTAATGCAGGGAAATAAACAAACAAAAAATCTGTGATATTGCAGACTGCTGAACAGAACTTTATTGCCGCTTATGTGCAGGCAAGAGGGGTGCACAAAACAACATATAACTGTGGCTGCATCATTTGCTAAAGAAGGACCAAAAAACAAGTTTGGGCACTGGACCCTGATCACCCAGACTGGCTGTTTCCTGGATGTTTTCGCTATTTCAACTATACCTCTCCATGCCACTGCCCAAGTGCATTAGAGATACAGCTCGCTCCAGAGGTGATACACATGACATTTCATAGGACATGGATTCTTTTCTCTACAGTTACTTGTTACCAACTGAGAAGGTTCATGGCAAAAGAAAACTGCTCTTCTGGGCTACTACAAAATCTTTGATGTGATATGAGACGTTACCAATTGAGAATGCTGCACAAACTATTTGATAACAAAGCAGTCTTGGGGACCCAGAGGCATCACAAGTTCAAGACCACTTAAGCACAGTTTTGGCCAATATGCTCATGCTGTCTGGACATGAACTGATGGATACCACATAGCCTGGGGTGAGGGACTAATCCCTCTTATTCAGAGCTGTACCTGTAGCAGGCACATTCATGCACGTCAGGGTAGATGACAATTATTCATGGTGCTTTACAGATACATATTAAGTCTGAGCTCCATCTCTGAAAAAACCTAGAAGTTTTGAAATACAATCCCAATAGCCCTGAGGCTATTCAATTTTCCTTTCAAGGTGTTGTGAATTCATACTTAAGCGCCTTCTTAAATGACCATTTTTGACCCAATGGCCCATGATGACTTCTTCAAAGGAAGGTACAGTCTATCGGTCAGCTTCTGTTTAGTCCACAGATCATCGATGCAATGGAATTTAACAGCTGCTCAGGAGCTACTAGAGCCTTTCATGTCAATCTGGTTGTCAAGGGTGTAAAACAAAATGTCAAAAATCTTCAAGAATAATTTTAATTGATATTTACTGACCAGGCACACATAGTAAGCCTTTCTGCTCTAGCTTATTCTCCAAAGGGTAAAGCCAAAATAACTTACAATCGGGGAATTAGAACTAGCAGAACAAATTGGTCAGCACAGTAAACATCAAATATATTCTTAAGCTGTAGGAGCTTAACAGCACATTTATTCAATAAATCCCCACTCTGTTTCACTTGTATAAAATAAAATAGCTAAATAACAAAAAGAAGCTAAAAAAGAAATATATTTTATGAAGGCTTCACAACTGGTTTACTATAGGTCTTTCTGCCCCTAAAATGCAATCCACAAAATTTCATGAATGTATGAAGCCACAGGAACTAAAAAAATCCCAACTTTGTTATGTAGAAGAACATTCTTTATAGGGCAGGGGGGGAAAAAAGGTAGTTTGAGGTCAGATATGTCTTTCAAACCATGAAATATAAACATGTATATAAAGTAATAACTGGGAAAGAAAAAGCCCTTATGAGTCAATTGAGAAAAAAAAAACAACAAAAAATCTCAAATTGCAGTCCTGAAATTTAGCCTTCAGAAATGCTCTAAATTTGCAGACCTCTATATTACATAAAGAACATACTTTTTAAGCTTCCCAAGTTCTAATTCTGTGCATGAATTAAAATATGGACAAAACAACTACTCCTTTTGATGGGGGGGGAGGGGAAGGGGGAGGCCTTTGTTTATTTTACTTAGAGCTTATGATGCTTATTTTGTTTATGCTTATTCTACTTATGCTCATTTTGTTTATGCTTATTTTGTTTATGCTTATTTACCTAGGACTTATGATAATGCTTATTTTCTTATTTTACTTATACTTTTATACTTATCATAGATTTTATTTAGTAGTGTGAAGTTCACTGTATAACATGTAGCAAAACTCACACCTTGTCCTTAGGGTGCGATATCAAGAGGTCAGGAGCTTCTTGAACCAATTAAAACAGCCAGGATACCTCATGATAAATCAGAAAACATGTCAAAAGAACAAGATAAGTCCAATTAGAACAGTTACAGTTGCCAACAAGACTAGTTTGAACCAGTTCTGAGCAAAGGGTAGAAAGTTCACAGGAGGAAGACGTCTTACGTCATCCCAAAAGACCACCTAGGACCCCTACCCTGAATTACCCAGAGGAACAGTGCAGACGCAAGAAGGAGCAACACGGGGCGGAGAAAATGGAAATTATTTCCTGAGACTCATTATAATAACCCTGCCTTCTCTAAGAAAATAATATCTATGCATGAAAGAAAAATAAATATGTATAACTTACTTGCATATAAACCCATTGTTAGCTCAACCAGGCAAGCATGTTTTTGGAGGAGTTATCCCCCATGCGTCCTGGGCCTGGAATAAACATACCTCTCTATAACCTCACTGGATTACGGGGTTTTTATTCCACAAAACACTTTGGAGGATGCCCTTGCCAAGCAGTGGAGTAATTGCCTCTGCCCCAAATGCACTAGGCCAGTGCCTAAAATATCAGCATAAGAAATGGTCCCAGGTCTTCCTTTCCAGAAAAACAACAAAACAGAAAATTCCTGCTGCTTCCCTAAAAACTGCACTAATCTCCAGGCTCTTGGCTAGGTGTTTACTTAACCTAAGACATCAGTTGACTTAGAGTCAAGGGGGAAAATTTGCAAATAAGCAGTATTGTGTCCTGTAAGTTCAGAGGTGAATTTACAAACATGTGCATGCAGGGGTAAACCCATCTGTACCCTGTAATGGGGAGACAGAGAAAGACAAAGGTTAATTTTTGTCCTTCAATATTTTCTCAGAAGTTTTCTATATGTCAGAGCACATATCAAATGGCAAACAGCAGCTGACCAGAAGCTTAGCTTCTTCCACTTCCAGGGAAGACTTTCCCATAGGGTGACAGGGCTTTGTTGTTTGTTTCTTTTTCTCCTGTCCCAATGGGTTCTGAAGATGTGTGAACAGGAATTAGAAAGGAAGACTTGCTACTAAAGCAGCATTCAGGTAAAGGGTAAGCATCTATTTTCATTCCCTTAGGCAAAGGATGACAATACATACTAAATTACTAGTTAATAGGAAGTGATACTCTCTACCTCCTCCACACCTCTTCCAGGAGATGATTGTTAAAGAGCAGTCTTAGTCAAGAGCTGTAAACTAAAGGTTTTAGGAAGTATAGACTTGGTTTGCATACAAATCACCACTCATGTCGCAGAAGGGCTGAGGCATAAGGACTGATCACATCTTCCAGGGCTGCCATTTGCCAGTAAAAGGGCAGCTGTTTGTCCACCATGCCAATTTTAAGTGGCTATAAAATGCACAGCTGGTTCTGTGTATTTTGAAAGGAGACAACCCTGCCCTGGGTACCCACCACTCAGCTCTAGACGATAAATTCACAGGTGAGGAGAGAATGTGCTTAATTCTCAGGTATCCCAGTTACTTATTTGGTTTAGCCCTCATTTTCTTTGTGGGTAAAGAGAAATACTGGAAATTCAAGTAATTGCCAGGAAACAGCATCCCTCGCAGAGAAGGTGAAGGTTACTTATGTATCAAGGCAAATTCATTGGGAAGAAACTGCAAACTGAGTCAGCATTGCCCAGAGGAGAACTTAGTCTCAGAATGAAGTGAATTTGAGTCAAAAGGAGAGAAAGTGGAAAACTTACATCTTCGAAAGGCAACAGAGAGGAAGACATTATATATATATATATTTATACAAACAAATAACTGCTATATTCGAACCAATTCTTAAAGTCAATGGTTGTTTTTTTCTGGTTTTAAGGTCAGAGTAGACTTTCCCTCTCATTCAGGGGTGAAACTAGGACACCACATCTAAAGCTGTTGGGGACTAGGAAAGAACAACAATCCCCTTCAAAGTATGTCACTCAAAAGTAACAAAGTGTTAGCTACAAAAAAAAGTTTCTGTGTGTTTCTATAAAAAGTTTTTAAGTGTTTGTTGAAGTAGCTCTATTGCCACAGATGCATTACAAAATTATCGATGTAGATCAATTGCCCTGTTCCCTTTTGAAGGTGAGAAATAATTGGGAAATTTTACACAAACTTTTTCCTTTTGCTGTGCTGTTACATCTCTCAATCTAAGGGGCAAGAGAACATTCCTGCATAAAATTTCACTCATATCTAAAATACCTAGGCTAAAAAATAGAGATCTTCTGAAAAGTAGACTGATCTTGTCAGTATCAAATCACAAGGAGAAATTAATAAACACGAGCTGAAGACTAAGTAAAAACTCAGCATTTGCACACCTGTGCACAGGTGAATTGAAGCACTGAGGATCAGGCTGCAGATAAAACAGAGTAATCAGTAACACACATTAACAGACATGACTATAAGAAAGCTGCAAAGTGCTTTCTTCTTTCAATTCTGTGATATTTGAGTCTCCTCCCACTTTTTGGCCTGATAGTATTTTCAGTGATGAACTTTTGTATCCCTACAAAATTAACAGCATCCTCTCATTGTCCCATGTTTACATCCCATTTTCCCCAAAAGGAGTGATTGCCTTTGAGGAATCCAGGATTTCTGTGCCAGCCGTTTCTTTGCCAGTAGCCAGTATACTTGTCAGGCAGGAAGCAGCCTTGATTAAGTTATTTGTATTCCTTAGAGGTTTACTACTGCCTGGGCTCACTCTGCAGTCCTCTAACCCTGACCAGGAACAGCTGAACAAATGAAAATAGTTCTGGTTGTTACATGCCATTAAGATATAATGACTGTCTTATGAGTACAGAACACCAGCACACATTTAACTTGTGAGGCCAAAGCTTTGCTGCTCCTTTCATTACACCAGTCTACCAGAAACAGCCGAGAGTGTTTACAGAGAAAGCTCTGATGCACAGACAGAAATTCTCACCAGGACACGGAGTCCTAAACTCCTGCAGTTTATGTGTCTCTGTTGTTTCCTTTTAACTCACACTCAGCTTTCGGAGATGCCTCCCAACTGAAAACATTTCATCAGGGTTTTATAGCACAAATCCATACCCAGCTGTATAAATCTTGGGCTGGAGGAGACAGTGCATCAGACAAGTGTCTCCCTGAACAAATGGAGAGAGGGCTGGGCACAATGTACTGCAAAGATAGGAGAAAAAGTGTTTACACAACTGCCTCTGACTGACTGCATCTTCTAAAGCTGACTTTCCACAATCCCACTCTTAAGGATTCCCTGTCCAACTTAACCAGGTTAAAAATATTCTAGCTCAAACTTCTGTTTTCTGTATCATTGCGGGTAACAAATGTGTGCAACTGAGGACAGGACTTTACACAAAGAAGCAAACAAAGAACTTGCTCAGTGTTCCAATACAAAAAATATACAAATATAGTATTTTCTATATCCTGTTACTCAATTTACAAGTCTGGCCTGAGAAAATTTAAGTAAAATCAGTAAAACAAGCAAATACAATAACTGGATGAAGTAGACGAGCAAGAGTGTGGCCCTGTTATGCAGTCTTGTGTTGAACTAGTTTGAAAATACAAATCTAAAGTGATTTCCAAAATGCTTGACTTTTTTCTTCATTCATTTCCTTTTTAAACAGGGAAAATAATGAACAAATATTTAAACTCCAAATACATTCAGGACAATAGCTAATTCCATTAAAGGAAACTGAGGCAGAGAGTAGGATTTAGAAACTGCTAACCATGAATACCACATTGTTAGGTTTCCCTGCAATACCTTTCAAAAGAATTTTCACATATGTCATTAGGCTCATTATTTCTTAAACATTACTGATATTAGCATCATCATAATACCACCATTCATACATCTTCCTTTTTTCTGTCTATTCCTTTTCTAAACTTGCTATCCTCTTCAAAGCGAAGTTCTTATACTTAAAAATCACACTTCTCTCTTGTCAGCAAAGCACTCTCAGCCTCTTCCTTCAAATCCCTCCATATAACCTACATTTCACTTAGATTGACAGTAGCGCTCTAAATGCTGTCAGTATCACACCCTATCTCACAATTTTACTCTTATCCTGTGGATCATATTCTTCTAAAATCAGATTCTAAATGGCTTGGGGCTTCAAGTTGCCTCTCTACTTTTCTTTATCTTAAATCATTCAAAGGGCCAAGCTCTTCCCACCCTGACTGGTTAATTTGTAGGAGATACAGAACTGCTTCATGGCACGTAGAAGTACAGCCAACATTATTCTACCCATGAACTAGGAAGCAGCTGAGCACATAATATTGCAGTTCCATGTTTTCCACTTCAATGGACTGTGTCACTGCCATAGGACAGGCTGGACACAGCATTTGGAATGTAGATCATGGTCAGCTGGTACTGCTCATTTTCAGAAAGCCATCATGACAGAGTTGTGAATCTGCTCTAATTTATTTCAATTTTTGTAAGCTAACATTCAAAAAATATCTGGTGACTTTTAATGATGAATCTCACATAATGTCCTTAAAATCTTAAAACAAGCTGAAAACTACAAATGATGATCATGAAAACCCAACAGCAAAGGATCTAATCAAGGCAAGTGAACTGAGACTCTGGAAAACAAGATGTCATTTCAATGTCTGAAAAACAGGGGATGCATAGTAACTTTATAACAGCACAGTATTGCAAGGACTATACATTTAATACTCTAAATATAAAATGGATGCCTCCAGGGGGAAAAAAAAATCAATCTTGATGTTGAATGTGATAAAATGTTAAGCTTTTTAATAAAGAAAAAAAGCACCTTTCTTTGGTGATAATTATATGGATTTAATGGAACTTCTTTCTGTCAAAATATTAAACCCAACTCACCCCAGGAGTTCTGACTATCTAAAACATACATCTTTCTCTACTCCTTTTGAAGTATCAGTATATACCAGTAAGCTTTTTAATTGACATTTTTTAAAATATAGAAAGCCTTCATAAACATAAAATGAGCCAATTTAAAACATTGATGGTCTTTGTACTGAAGTGCTGATGAGATAAAAAGCACATCTGAATTACAGAAAGCACAGATTTTATCTGAAAAGATACCTCTAAGAAATTATTAAAATAATTTTTGCTTAGTGATTTTCTACTTCAAGCACAGAAAAGCCATTTTACACTGATTTATTGTTTCCATAAACCAAGGTATCACAAGGGCCTTGGTCTGATTTCGTAGCAAAATAGCCACATTTAGCTGAGGCACAAGAGAAGCAAGAGCAGCTTTTGAACACTGCAGTGTTCTGGTCATTACAAAATAGAGACATTCAGGTTCATTTTAAGTGGCAACAGCCACATGACTCCAAACATAACCTGGTGAAGAATGGCAGAAGTCTGGTGTACGAGTGAGGCTTTTTTGCCTTTGTCCTGCTCCTAATTTGGTGTCTCCTTCAGGGTCTTTAGGGGAAGGGAGACAGAAGCTCTCTCATCAGAGCTGCTGGTAGTTGGTATCTCACCCTGGGAGGACCCCAGGCCAGAGGCACATTGCATGACACTGAGGTGGCACAAGTCAAATGGGAACAAATACCTGGTTTAGTTTTCAAAAACTGGAATTCACAAGAAAAAATCGATTGTTTGGCATCAGAGAAAAACTGCACATCTAAGTACAAATTAAAAAATAAAGGTCATAATTTATTTCAATTAAAAGACATAGCTAACACTGTTAAAGAAAAAAAAGTAAGAGATGTAATTGGGACATGATATTTGAAAAGCAGCTGGAATGCTGTGAGTAGAACAAGGACAGATGCCTCAAAGCAACTGGGCAGCACAATGCACCAGCAGCCCATTGCCAGACAAGCAAAACATATACACCCCAATTTCCAGCTCCATGTTCAGCTCATACTCTGCCTCACAGTAGATTTAAAGCTTCAACCCTCAAGAACTGCAAGCTCTGAATCCCAGATATATCTGCAGCTACACTCCAACACAGATTATTTGCCCTGCTGTGGCTGAGCATGCACTGGTAAACCCCAAGTGCAAGAATACTGGGATACCTTGGAAGCTTGTCCAAAAACACAAGCTCATTATCATTTTCTTACAGAATCCAACACCTGTAAAGGTTGCTTTATGAAGTGTCTACAGCATGGATCAATATCTGAAGCTTGCTATCCCCTTGGGAGTATCTTGCTTTCCTGTGCTCATCTGCTCTTTTTAATCACATACTCCAAGCAAAGGTTTATTTCTACAGCATGGAGGCTTTAGCTGTACTGGGAAGTTATGAATCTGTAAAGGAATTTTAATAGAAATACTTTGGCATAGCACAGGGGCAAGAAAAAAGCTAATCAAGACACTACATCTGAGATAAAAAGGTACTGAAAGTGAGTCAAGAAAGTTACAGTTAACATTCTCTTTGATCTGTGCAGGACTTCTCCATTTAATTTGCTTAAGCTTGAAATAGGTGGACAAGGAAGAGAAGACTTTATGAGAGAAATGGTTTCACAGCAATTCAACTTTGAGACTTCTGAAAAAGCATTACTTACTTATACTATAAATCTATCTTTTAGACCTATTCCCCCCACAGTTCAAAACAAAGTTAAAAAAAAAAAATTTGGCCCTTAAAGTGCTTAGATCATCATGTTATAAAGGAAATGTGTCTCACTAAAAGTGAAAACCTTTTGAATAAGATTATTAAAACACAACTAAAACAAATGTATGCTTAAAATCAGCTCTGTATTTATGACAAACAGATAATGGATATGAGATGGACTGACATGGAACAGTAATAATGTGGACTACTTGGGAGACACTGAAAATGCTGTATAATAGATCTTCATAGTGCTTAATACTGTCCCGAGGATTTTCAGAGCCGTATTGATATCATAGCCCCAAAATAGCCTGCAGGTCAGAGGGTTTGGATGTCTGTCTGTGGGCACTGGGGTGACCACATTTTATTGCTGGCGCCCAACCTTGTGCCACACAGCATTTGGATGGACAGAGGGATTTGAGAATGAGAATAAGGTTCCTTGAGCTTCTCTAGCCCACCACTCTCTTCACACAGACCCTGGCAACAGCTGTCTTCCTCACTGCTTCACCACTGGTCCTGGGCACTGGTCAGCACCCCAAGCCAGGGTGTTTTTCAGCCCTAGAGACTGAAAAGTCAGCATGGACAGAGTGCTTGTGCTTTTCCCTAACCAGTTTCCTTCAACTTGGTGACCCCTTGGGTGGGAGAAATGAGGTGCAATACAAAACTGGGCCAACACACAGCTCTGGAGCAGTCCACTGACACTGTCCCAGCATTGTGGGCCAACTATCCCCATATAATGCAGCAGCAATAACTAGCTATGCAGCTGGGGTGCTTTGCTCTCCTTTATTAAACATCTTTCCAGAGGAAATGACTAACATGATCTTGTCAACTGTTTCTTCAAATATCCTTTTGACAGCCTAATGCCAGCACAAATGCTACTATGAACATTAGAGAGGTATAATTTGATCCTCAAAGCCCCTTGATGCCTTTTCCTCCTTCAGCCTTCCAGATAAAGAGTGCATCATGAGGCATATTGTGTGCAGTTTTTTCAGAGGAGCCAGTAAAAGCTGGTCCCATGGTCACATTAAATGTCCCAGGGTACCTCTTGTTAGCAGAGAATAAGGACTTTTTTGTGCTTTCTTCAGCCAAGCACTCTCCTCCCAGGGCAATGTACTAAGTACCTGCCAGCTGTCTTCCATCTAGTAAAGGGAGCTGAATGCCTTTTTTTTTGTAATCAAGGCCACTACATACATCTAAGCTATTAATTCAAAGACAAACAGGTACTACTTTGATGGGAAAAAAATGTGAGTCTGTGAGGTAGAAATGAGTTAATAAATGTGAAAATGAATCTTCTAAGGATAATGTGCCACTGTCAAGTAGCAAAATAGCTGAAGCACAGTTCTGACATCTCCTCAGGACACATGATATTCTCAGAAAACCTGGGCAGGGGAGAAACATTTGATGTCTGGCCCGACCATTGATATTTTTAGAAGGCTACACAACAATACTCTGACACCCCAAGGTATCTAATGGTTCAACAGTCCTGTACAGCTAGGTTCTGCCTCCCTTCTAAGGCACACAAATCCATAAACCTCCACTGACCTGTAGTGTCAGTATGTTCCTGCCTGCAGCCCTTTTTTTCTGCTGTGTTAGAAAGCCTGAAGAGACTGCTTATTGAATTTCTTCCTTTCAACATCAAAGATACTAGCCATGCTCTCCAATTATTTAATAGATTCTGCTACAGTGGAGATCACTGATTCATTTTCACTAGAGATATCCAGTCATTGTAAAGAGCAATTACATATAATAGCAGCCTAGCTGTTCTCAAACATTCTCTTACCAAACCCATAGTTCAGTGATTACCGAGATAAGCAATGATCTGATATCGATAATAAAACGTAATGTCTTGGGTGTTAGTTTTACCAAAATATCAATGGTTTTGCTCTCCAGACCCTGGCACTCAAAATTCAGCAGCTCTGTTTAGACTGCCTTTTGCTTTAACTGTTATATTTATTTCATGGTCATGCTTTTTAAGCCTCACAGAAAGATGTCTCTGATTCAGCTTTTTGCTGCTTAGCAATGCTGTCTGGAGGAATGACATAGGGAGATGGGAGATGCTGACTTCTGAGGCCAGCTCTGTCACTGGGCAGCCTCGAGCAAGATGCTTTGTCTCGGTCTCCCCATCTGTAAAATGTTCCTACTTAACTGCACTGCAGGGGTTGAAGATCAATTTGTTAATGGCTGTGCATTAGCACAATGAACACCCTTTTGAACATATTACATGTCATAAAAATACTAACCCTTTTTGCCCTTATTCACAGATTACTTTCTAGACCAATAGATTAAAGTATTCTTTTACTAAAACCTTCCCTGAAATAAAAACTCAGTGGTAGCTACTTACTGAGCTTCATCTCTGAATGGATGAGGTGGCAAGTCCTCTACTTGAAGCAAAAACTCCTCCTAACCCTCCCTTTTGTATGTATGGCCAGACTTCTTGAACGAATATTTGGGAAGGGCTTTCCCCATAGCCTGTGCAGTGGATTTTTTAGGTGAGGCACACCATGCACAGAACTGGCCCCACCATTTAAGTTCTAAGGTCCAGTTGTCAGAGCCAAGCGAGCTTAGACAGTGAGAGTGAAGTTCTCAGGACTGTCACAGCACCCAGTACTAACCGGGGCTGACCCTGCTGAGCATCTGAGATCTGATGGGATTGGATGGCAGGGAGGCATTTAACTGCCAGGGGACTGTCCCCACTGAGACTTGAACTCAGGTCCTTGGGATTCAGAGTCCAGAGTGCTCTCCTTTACGCCACAGGACCACCCCACCCCTCCCTTTTACAATGGTGATAAAACTAAGCAAAATTAGAACAGCGAGGTTCATAGTGCTTGCCTGACCTTGCAACATAAATATGTGAAGACTGAAATGAGTATTCACCTTCTCCAGGCTTGTTTTGAATTCAACCAGCTGACAAAGACTGTACTGATGAAGACAATCACTGTCTTGGCCAGATGTTATATCCCCATCGATGGAAAGCAGGAGTATCTGTAAAGGTCCCTGCTCTAGAAAGCTATTATGTCCCAGAGGAAGTTTTCATGCATTTTAAAAAAATACCCTTATTCTACCTAGACAACATGGTCCTCTGTCTTTTTATAACCTGTCCTTTCTCTTTTGTAGGACTACACTGGATAAAAATTTCCCTTGACATGCTCTCTTCTTCTGCCTTAAAAATCAGATTCATGCTGATTGCGGCCACTTACCTGCTGGGAGATGAGCACAGTTCCTGCTAGAACAGGCATTGCAGCCATCACAGAGCCTGCCCACAGCATGCACATGGATGAATCCTAGGGGCCACACACCATAAGCACAACATATTTGTGCATGAAATAAATTTACAGAGGGCACTTCAACTGCCTGAAGTATGTATCATTCACTCCATCCCCTGAATCTAGAAACTGCTGGACATCTCTCTTTGGGATTTCCTAGGAAGAAGCCTTAAGGAGACAAGTTTACTGGAAGTACACATTAGCAAAGAGTAAAGAAAGAGCACTCTTCTGGGAAGAGAGGGTGGGTGGGTGCATTTATTCTGCCATATAAATTCAGATCTTGCACTCAGACCAGAACTTCACATAGCCTGCATGCCAAGTTGTCCTGTGGCTTTATGCTGAAGCAGGTCCAATGATTCATGAAGCCAGGAAATCCTGGCAAAGTAGAGGGGCTGACTCCATTCTGTTGTGCTTCTAATGTCAGCAAGGGTATAGTAAGGGGTATTTGAGAATGTGATATAGCTCTGCAACTTTTTTTTTTTTACAAAATTCAATCCCTCAGACCAAGGAGACAATAAGTACGACCATCAGACACAAATCCCTATGTTGGTACTCTGCATGGGGTCACGGCCTCAGAGTTCAGGGACTCTGCAAAGCTGCCAGATGCTCTCCTTGATGTGCTCTCAGCTCTGTCACCTCCAGCTTCAGCAAAGTAAGTGGCCTAGTTTGCCTATTGCTATCAACTGCTCCAGCTCTGCCTTATAATTGGAATTCATATCCTGCAAAAGCTGGAGCCTGCAGCTAACAGATACAGCACATTATTCAGCATTAACCAGCATAATCTGCACTGGTTTTCATGGTGCCTGTTTCCCACTCCTCCCCAGTCACACACAAGCTCTCTCTGTGGGCACAGAGGAGCACATGTGGAACAACCACAGCAGCTGTGAGGGCAGTTGGGGACGGGAAGGAATTTTTCTTGTCCACATGGTCTCTCTACTTCATATTCTAATGCCACATCCATTCTTTTTCCACGCCAGGCAGCTGTGAGGCTTTGGTAATATACCACCTGAAATCTATTTTCATCTAGCATTCAAAACATGACTGTAAATGGTTTATTGTTGCCGTACTTTTAGATTACT